>NW_016908298.1:518679-522238 GCF_001483705.2 Eufriesea mexicana | reverse complement strand
AGCCGTGTATTTACTCTGCGAACCACCCCCCAATCTGCAACCCCTCGAACCACCCCTAACAAGAACCTTCTGCACACCTGTGCAGGTGAAAAATGGAAAGAACATCGGAACAAAACGCGTACACTGGTAAAATCACGATTCTTCTGGCAGATGCAGCACAGTGGTGGTACATACGCGCAGCGAAGAGTGGTCGCATCGTCGTCATAGCTATCATGCGACACATAACGTTTTCCCATTCTTCGAATCGGATTTGCAATAGGAGACATTCCCGCAAGGGGTATATCCGGTTTGCAGCGACGCTTGCGAATTCCAGTCTGCTGGTCTTCGTCGGGAATCCGACGTGAAACGTGTCGGCATGCGCGCGAGCAAGCAAGCAAGCAGAGATCTACAGCATGTTGAAAAATAGCGGCGCGAGTGAAGGCTGCACGTGGCCTAACGCGAAATCGATATCGGTCGTTGAAACGCGGACACTTTTCCCGTCCCGACGGCTGCTCGGACACTTTTATCGTCCGGCGTGCCCCGATTTGTCTGGCCCACGATAACGAGGATGTAAGCGGGCTGCAGACCAGCGTGCCGGACGCTTCGTCATTCCGCGCTGAAAAATCTACGACCAGAGAGGTCCGCTCGTCCTCGATCCCCGCTTTTTCCTTATCGTCCCGCCACGCTTACAACCGGATTGCGGCTGATCCCGCGCCACTGCTCATACACCGGGTGTCCGATTTTTTCGCACCAAAGGAGAAGGAAGGATCCGCGTGTTTGCGTGGGTGCAACGTACAATGGGTGGAGAAGTATGGGGTTGAGGATTTGGCGAAATTTAGAGACGAGGTTCTAGAAATTTTTGGGGGTATTGGGATTTTTTTGGAAATTTTTTGGTAATGGTTATTTTTGATTTGGATGGAACATGGCTTTGGAAATTTGGGGATTTGACCCTTGAGAAAAGAAATGTTTGGGTATGGGTTTGGAAAATTTTTGAGAAAAGTGGGATTTTTTTTTAAAATTCGAGGATAAGGGAAATTTGTGAGTTTGAGGAGAGTATAATTCTGATAATTTGGAAATTTGACGAAATTTAAAGAGAATGGGAGAAAGATGCGTGGGTATAAGTTTGGAAAATTTCTGAGAAGTGGGATCTTTTTATTAGGTTGGTAGAAAAATAATTTCGTTTTGCTTCTTTTTCATCTGCAATTAAATAACCTAAATAAAACGTAAATCATCACTACATACAAAATGTTTATTATCTAAATATAGAGCGGAGCCAGCGCTTTCGAATGATACATAACATAACCACATTTACACAATAATTTATTCCAATATCAAAAATAATGCAAAAATCGTAAAAAACAAAATACGAAATTATTCTTCTACCAACCTAATAGAAAATGCGAGGATAAGGGAAATTTGTAATTTGGGGGGAGTATATTTCAGATCATTTGAAGATTTGACGAAATCTAAAAGGGATGACAAAAAGATGCGTGGATATGGGTTTGGAAAATTTTTGAGAGAAGTAGAATCTTTTTAGAAAATTCGAGGATAAGAGAAATTTGTGATTTGGGGAAAGTATAATTCTGATAATTTGGAGATTTGACGAAATCTAAAGGGGATGAGAAAAAAGATGTATAGGTTTGGAAAATTTCTGAAGAAAATGGGATCTTTTTAAAAAATTCGAGGATAAGAGAAATTTGTGAGTTTTGGGGGAGTATAATTTTGATAATTTGGAGATTTAGCGAAATTTAAAGCAGATGAAAAGAAAGAAATGGCGAGTTTGAGAAACTTTTGATGATATTGAGATTCTTTGGAGGAAATTTGAAGATAAGGGATGTTTGTGATTTGGGAGGAATACAGTTCTGCTAATTTGGAGATTTAGCGAAATTTAAAGGGGATGAGAAGGAAAAAGCGTGCATCGAATTACGAAATTTTTTGAAGAAATTTAAATTTTTTGAAATTTCGGAAGTAAAGGAAATTTGTGATTCAGCAGAAATACGATTTTTTAATTTGAAGATTTAGCGAAATTTAACAAGGGATGGGTTTAACAAATTTTCTAAAGATACTAATTTTTATTACTAAATTCGAGGATGTCGGAATTGCGAAGAATAAATGTTTAGACAGAGCAGGTTACAAAACAGAAATTTGACGATGCAAATTGATAATTGTGTTTGGTTTTGTTTAATGACATTTGAAATTGAAAAAATGCAAGGGATGTAGAACGAATTCGAAAAGTCCCAAGAGATACAGAGAGCTTTTCGATAAATCCAGGGACGAATGAAATTCGAGAATTGAGAGGAACAGAGTTTTGTTAATTCTAGAAGAAGATTTGGAAAAGAGGATTGATATTTGAGCGTTTTGTGTTTGATGAAATTTGAAGGCGAGAAGAATTAAAAGGTGGAAACTGCGAAAACTGAGTTTGAGATTTGGAAAATTGAATGGATAAAAATTTAAGAAGCTAAAGCGATTTCGATTAAATACGAAAATGAAAAATCGTGAATCGAAAGGTCTTTCATTAATCGCGGAAAAAAATTTGGAAAATCGAGTTCAGAAAAATGAATAAATATCAAAGCGTTTGGTATTTTTCGATGAAATCGTTCATCCAAATTACTCGACGTGAATATTTCGTAAATAGGATGGACAAAAATATAGGAATCTGAAAATAAACAAATTTAAAAAATGGAAATGAAATTAAATAATTTCCATTAGTAGGAGAAAAAAATTAGTAAAATCAAACAGATTCGTATTTTTAGTTAATTAAAAAATAAAAAATATTAAGGCAGAAAAAATTCCGAGTACAATATACATTTTCAATTATTATTAATTTATTAATTTTGAACATATCACTACTCGTTTTTTAATAATTTTTAAATATATTTTTAATGAAAATTGGACGACTCTTTGAAATAGAAAAAGGGAATCATTAGAATAATTTCAAAATTCTCGACGTATCTGTCACTATCGAAACATTCTTACGACCATATAATAGTTAAAAAATTTTTTTATAAATAAAAAGAAAATACTCAAAAAATGAATTCGCAGTTGCCCAGAATTTTTCAGCAGTTCGCCAGAACAACAGGAATAAATTGAACATTAACTCCACCGCGACCAAACCTCCTTGTACTATATTTTTGTTAAATTTGTACCCTTTGTAAACCGAATGGCAACACAATGGAATCGATATACATGTATTTCGGTTTCAATGTTTTCCCCCTGTTACCAACGAACGCTGTAACATTTCCCGGCCGAAATTAAGGCTGTGTCGCAATATCGATTGGTTTACAATTGGCGCAACGTGTCTGCAAGATACGCGACGAATTATCTTTCCAGCCCTGTTCGTTATTTCGCCAACGTACGTATATAAATCCCCGGATGAAAATAAGAGAAATAAAGCGATCGATTCGCGTTACGAGTTTCGTTAAAGGCACAGCGTAACGTTGGGAAAGAAAGGGACACCTTTTTACCTCGATTCTTGGGAAATATTTCAAACGTAGAATCTACGTCGCGACTCGGAGAATTCGGTGACGCAGAGACACCCTACGCCGACGGTGGCTCCATTTCTCAAATTCTATCGGCGACA
>NW_016908298.1:498176-518087 GCF_001483705.2 Eufriesea mexicana | reverse complement strand
AATCACCCGCCGCGTAACACGAGACCTCCTCTGTTACCATACTGCGCGCTACATCCCGTGGAGAAATGACGCGCTGTATTTTAGGTGCTTTCCACTCGCCACGAGGGGGATTAAATAACCCCAACACTGGCTTCCAATTGGCGGGCGAGTGATATATTCCACTGTAGCCTATAATCGATTAGTATAATACACTATTGCGCTGTATTGCGTTACTCGAGTGTACTATGCCGGTTACTGTATCGCGCTAATCGATTACTATAGTGTGCCGCTGCTGCGCCGTGTCATTTATTCTACTCGATTACTGTACCGCCATGCGATATTCGACTAGTATGTTATGCTAATTAGTGTATCGCGTTAAGCGATTGCTATAGTATTTTTGACGCGTCGGGTTATTTATTCTAATGGATTTTTCTATTATGCTAGATTACCGATCATTATACTATACTTGGTACTGTATTGTATTATACTAGTCGACTAATATAGTGTACTGTTATGCTATGATACGTTAGTACCATGTTATTATACTATGTAATGATATAGTATAACGTTATACTAGTTTTATATATTATACTAGTCAATTATTTTACTGTGTTTTATTACCTAATTACTGTACTTCATTGTTATATTCTACTGAATTATTTTATTTGTATACTATATTATTATACTCTACTGCATTATAGATTACTATAGTCCATTAGTTTACTGCGACACTATACTAGTGTACTACGTTATACTACTCGAAATCTGTACTATACTGCATTACTGGATTATCGATTATTATCGATCATTATACTACACTTGGTACTGTATTGTATTATATTAATCGACTAATATAGTGTACTGTTATGCAACGATACGTTAGTACTATGTTAGTATACTATGTTACAATATAGTATAATGTTTTATAGTAATATATAGTAATATATATAATATATAGTTTTATATATTATACTACTCCATTATTTTACTGTGTTTTATTACCTAATTACTGTACTTTATTGTTATATTCTACTGAAATATTTCACTGCTATACTATATTACTATATTCTTCTGCATTATAGACTACTACTACTATATTACTATATTACGTTATACTACTCAAAATCTATAATATACTGCATTACTTGACTACTACACTGTACCATCATGATCTGCTACATTACTCGAGTATAATATTGTACTAGAATTATATACTATACTAATTCATAATTTTACCGAGTTTTATTATCAGACTACTTTATTGTAACATTATATTCTACTAAATTATTTTATTATTATACTATAGTATTATACTCGATTGCAACACTATACCAGTGTACCACGTCATACTACTCGACTTCCATATTATATTGCCATAGTACAATACATTGTGCAACTCTGTTATACTATACCATCATGCTCAGTTGTACCATTCTATCAGTATAATTATACATCGGCATCGTGATACTCGATAATTAATAGGTTGAAACGGTCCATCATATAGGATCTATATTTAAGTGTCGCTATCGTCGCGTACACAGCCAATATATTATACGTATATATATGTGTGTGTGTAATAAGTAAATATCGCAGAGGAGATATAGAATAAATGTCATTTATTTAAGGAAAGATAAAAGTTTTAATTAATTTATCGCGTCTCCGACTCCACACGCCTGGAAAAGTAAAACGTTCGTTGTAAAGTAGACCAGATAAACTAAGACGGAAAATCGAAGTCTACGCTGTATGTATGCGTTAGCGTGAAATCTGTGTGAGTCGGAAAAGATCCAGGATTCTACGTTCTGTACACAGAGGGTTAATCGTGTATTTCAACCCCTAAAAGTATCATCCGTTTAGTTTCATGGAAAACTAAGTTATAACTTCGCTGCCTGCCGTGACACGTTTTCGAAAAAGAGAAAAAAAAAAATACACCGAAATTCCCAGGGACGAGGGAAAAAATTCTAGGAATAATCTTCGAAAATACACCGACCTTTTCGGGATAATAAAGTTTCGTCTTGTAACGAATCTTCTCTGCTAACGAAAATATTTGCTCACAGGGAATAGAGGAATTTTTCCTAATTCGATGGGAAATTTTTCTCCCACGAAAAATATAAAAGACATTTTATTGCGATTCTCAATCTGCCAGTTTATAACTAGGCAACAGATGTTTATGCAGATGCGCGTTTTTGTAGAAAATAGGCGAAGTTACGAGTCCTGAACAGAAATTTGTTTTATCATTAGAGAATTCTGCAAGTATAGCTTTCGTTTTGCATATTTTTGCATAAATGCATCACTTACTAGAAACGCAGCAAATATACCCAGCGATCGTGGAGAAAATGTTAGACGTCAGTGTCATTTTTATAAACTTTCACGCGAGTATAAACAGTTCCAAAACACGTTGTAACAAACTTCGAACTTTCTTCTCCACAATTAGCCATATTTTGAAGACATTGATAATTCGTTAAACAATTTGTTATCCGACTTCATTTTCATCGAAGAACTGCAACTATTCTAAATAAATAAATTTCCATAATTTTTTAATTTATAATTTTTCTCTTCCCCAAACAAAACTTTCGAATGCAAAGGATAAGTATACCTGAATACAAATTATGTAGAGATCTAAAATTTATAGTCTTTTAATAAATAAATTTATTTAAAATAAAATAAAATAAATTATTTAAAATAAATTTATAGTTTTTATTTGGAGTTACTTGGAGTTCTCTGGTTGTTAAATTTAAAAATAAATTTTATGGCAAAACTGTAAATTTAAAAATCCTATTGTGATGCACCACGTCTTGGATTAAATTACAAGAAACAAATTTATATGCACATATGATGTATACGTTTTACGCACATCCGTCATACTTCGACATCTTATATGTGCATGAAGATCAGCTGTCTGTCGGCAACCATCAGATGAGAATAATCAATACCTCGATAACCATTGATATCCAACGCCTACATTTTCTTCATATCCCAGCAATTAGCACTCCTGCATGGAAACTTTATTCACTGGCGTTCTGCCGATTCGATAGAATCGCCAGGCATTGTTATATAATCCCAGTCTGTCGTTAACATTTTTTCGCCGAGTTCGAATTTCCCGCCAAATGCTCCGCGGTATTTCACGCGATCCATTAGCCACCGAATGAATTATATAGCATCCGACCTAAGATTTATCGTTATCCAAATATACTCTCGTCATTTTCTTTTCGTGAAACCCATCTGTGTCAATTTTCATAAGAGGTTGTCACATCTTCTCGCCATACTATTTTCCATTTATTATTCTTACGCATATATAATATATATTACTCATATCTTCAAACTAAAAGTATAAAATCAAATCAATTCCTTCACCAATCGCGGAGTAAATGAATCTTCCATATGAAAGATGTATCAAATTAGCAGGAAAATGGAGAAAATGTTAAATGGAACTCAATCTCAATTCTTTAACTTCAATTTTTCGTTCCAGAATATGTTTTATTTTATTATTGTTATTAATGGGCTTTTATCCCGTTTAAATAAATAAATCAATAAATAAATAAATAAATGAAACAAAATTTCTGTCCTCTTTTATTTATTCTTTTTTCTAATTGTATTATTACTTTTCACATTGGTACTACACACACCTGCGACTGAAATCTGTATTTATTTTATATTTTTGTGTAAATGGTTCAGGCAATGGCCGTTTACACTCGTTCATTGCTAATAAATATATAAATTCTTTTTCTTAAATCTCCATCCTTTTATTTACAATCTATCTAGATGACAATGAGTAATAACGATTGGCTTAAGAATAACAAGAGCAGTAATTAAATTTCATAGTTATGATTTCATCGCGATCGCAAATGAGATCTATAAAGTGTCTCGGAATTGGTTAGTACCATGACGACGTCGTTTGATCGTGGTGGTTATCTACACCTTCTTTGTGTTCCTCGGTAAAGCGAGTTGCTTCGTCTCGAATTGTCGCCATTTTCAGGTCCCTGCGAATATTCTCGTATCTCAACGTGCCGGAATAAGTATATAAACGAATGCAGAAATAAATATTCGATTATGGCCACGGTGACGATGGTCAAGATTGCACCATGGAGGCTCGCAAGAAAAGAGTATCGTAACTTTGTTATTGTTATTGTATTGCACAAGACGAATCGAAGTTGGCTAAAAGTTTCTCAGGTAAACCATGGGTGGTTCGCTGGAAGCAAAAAGCTTTTGATAAACGCGTCCAAGCGAACTTCTTGCTTCCGAAATAACCCTTATCAGTTCTGGCATGAATCATACATCACGTGGTATCCTGCCATGGGAATAACCGTTTCTGTTGTGCACGCTGTGTCGGACAGATTAAATAAACATCGCTGTAAATCATCGTAATTGTTACATGTATAATTTCCAAGGTTTCTCACGAAAGCTTTCATTAATATTAAAAGTCGACCATTTGATCGTTTCGATGAAACGATAATGTATCGGCGGGTTTAAGCGATAAATCGACGGATAAGCTTCGCATTAAGGCCTTGTTTAGACGTCGAACGATTAATATTGCTGGCTTTCGTACACGAACCGGAGAAATTTCGAGGGAAACCGTGCAGATTCGTAAATTTCTGCCAACAAATTACGATTTTTATCAAATTTTATTAAATATCGAACAAAGATCACGAAATTTCTAAATTCCCGAAATTAGAATTTAATAGCTTGCAAAATTTCGAATTTTTTAAGTTCTTTAGAAGTCGAATCTGGAACTTCATAGAACCTTATAGAAAATTTTCAAAATTATTTTCTCAAAACATGCCGATCTTATGTGGTTTCAAAAATGTTCAGAGTCTGTGAAAAATTCTGGAGATGGATATTTTAAAAAATTCAAAAAATTCGAGCCTCCATCGAATTTTCTAAATTTTAAAGTAAAAATTCCTAAATATTGGAAAAAGCGAATTGCTAATTTCATTTTATGAATATCGTTATCAAAATCTGAGTACAATGTGTGTATCTCGTTAAATGTACACATAAGCATTGGAAAACTTCGTTGAACGACTATACTTGTTCGTAATCGGTAATTAATCGTAACGAATTAACTTTCCCGTCTCTTTCAGCATCGAAATTGAATTCTACAGTTAGTAATTATCCACGTCGCGTTATTGAACAAATTATTTTTCCATAAATGTTATTTATCCGATCATTGATCAACGATGGAACAACGTAATCGATAACGAAGCGTTTTCTATTTGACACTTACGAAGGAGACTTCAGCCATCGCTGATTTATAATAATCTGAATTATAATAGCGAGATAGACGGACAGATGAAAGCGACGTTAATAAAATAAAGGAAACAAAAGGAAGAGTGTACCGGCAGAAGAACAGAAACCTCAGAAGGATATACAAATACAATTACGGAACTGCTCGAATGAATTTCAAATAAACTGGAAATCAACCTCTATTATCGCGCGGAGCCATTGTCTGCGCATTGTACAACAAAGGCGTTAAAGTTACACAATAACACGAGCCACGAAATACAATTTTAGGGAATCCATAAACCACGGATTTAAATCTATCGATAAATACCACCGAACGAGGAAAAAGATCATTTATGTATAATTGAAAGTTTATTGGACTCTGCATTTATTTATTTCTTAATAAATGCATAAGAATTAAAAATACACAATGCAAGAACGAGAAGAAAAGATCATTTATGTGTAATTAAAAGTTTATTGGATTCTACATTTATTTATTTCTTAATAAATGCGCAAGAATGAAAAATACACGAATAAATCTGTTTTAAAATCCCATTTTATCATTTTAGCAAAATTAATTTCAGGCTCGGATCGAATAAGGAATTATATTCCTAAATTTCATTCGAATTTAAAGAGACATATGTGGAACAAAGTGCTGTTTGCGCACATCTAGACGAATTTATTGAAAATTCTAAACATTTCTGAGCAAAATTAATCTGGAAAAATAAATCACTGACAAACGATGCCAATTTCGACATTTGCCATTACGTGAAACTTTAGGAGCCGAAAAATATTAGTAAAATATAGTAGTATATATGATGCAAATTATAGAAGAAGATATCATAAAAAATGCATGAAAAAATAATTGGCCTTGAAGATAGTCTGTTAGAAAATAGACTAGACTAGTATTGCGTAGCTCTTGGCTTGGCATCGTTTGTCAAATATGAATTATTTTGGAAAATTCGAGGATACATTGATAGAATTCATGGAAGCAAGTCTCGAAAAATTTATCTTTAGCAAACGATGCCAATTACCAGGTCTCACCACGTGGAGGTGGCTACGCCATCGAGACCCGTGCCTAAATATATTATAAAAATATAATACAAAATGTGGCACAAGATATAGTACCAAATATCATGCAAAGTAAATCGGAAAATAAATTACAAAATGAATTCCAAGATGCATAGCAAAAAGCCATACAGAATATGATATAAAATATACTGCAAAATCAAATACAAAATAAATTAGAAAATAAATTACAAGGGAAATTTCAATATGCAGAATGCCTAACACTTGTAGCAAAGGAAGAGGAAATTAATAATAATGCCAAAATAAAAATAGGGAGGGTGAATTGGTAATTGTATATTATTATTGTTCAATGAAATAAGAAATAATTTTTTAAAAACGAGTTTTAATATTTTAATAATTTTTTTAAAATGCGTTGCCACCTATGAGGCTTTAAAAGTCGCAACAATAGTGGAAAAGAGCACCGTGGAGTTATATGGGATACTATATTTCTCGTGACTCCGGCATTTTATAATGTTATATCAAAAGGCGATAAAGTTTTAATTCCCGATCGCGATATATCGAATTTCGTGGAATTTCAGCGATCCCTCGGACACAATCTGCACAGTATGCACAGTAATACTGCACAAATGTGTAAAAATAAAAAAATTCCTTCAATACACATGTATAATAAAACGATGCAGCGAGCATAGTGACAAAAATAGTAATAAAAATAATATAAAAAATGCTTGTGTCCTCTTTCTGAAAATCCTAACTAAAAATAGGGGTTAGAGGTAGTTAAGGTACTAGGATTACTCTACTTTCCAAATGACTAAAAATTTATGAAAAGAAAGAAGTATGCAATAACAAAAAGAGGGAAAAAAAACAAAGAACGAGTAATTCCAAAATCAAAGCAACAACGCTAATAATTTAAAAACAACTTTTTTAAAATTTTACTTTGATTGTGGAATTTATTCCGATGGGAATTCTTTTTGTTACTTTTAATCCGTAAAAGTCTCGTAAAATAACTATATGGCAATGAACGAAATGAACAGCTAAAAATTTATAAATTTCTATTCAGGATAGAAATTAGAAATTGTTTCAACTGACAATGAGATTCTCATACGCGATATACAAGAAAGCCCTAGTCGGATGCAATAAATATATCACAGAAATATATATTGCACAAGTGCTATTGCACGTTAGTACATTAGCACTCGTGATCACTATGCTCGCCACGATAATAATTAAATACAACCAGTCACCCGTGCCGTTTCGGACCGTTAGACCTACGACACGATGGGTAACCAGAGGAATCGTAAACATGCGACTTACCGACTGTTCACCTCGTCACCGTATCAAAGCAGCTCTGGATTGACTGTCGCCTTCGTTCTGGTATCAGCGTCATTCTGTTCTGCCTTTGCTACGTCGTCAGTGTAGCGATGTCAACATTGCTTGTAATTCCTTCGTCCTTTCTTGGAACACTTCCAAAACACACTCGCGATATCGCGCACCCGTCCGAACTTGCTTTGACCGGCAGCGAGTACAAAAAAATCGCGTATAAAATCGTTCGAACGTATACGGTTTAATAGAAGTACGATAATAATTTAATAGTTTGAAAAATATTTAATGTCCACTAACACCGATGAAATTAAAAAACTAAAAAGTAAAATATTTATTCAAGTATTAAGGAAATAAAAATGGAACGAAGTAATTAAATAAATAATTAAAAATTAAAAATAAATAAATAGAATAAATTATGAAATATTAAATATGAATAAATAAATGAAATAAATAATTGAAAGTGAATAATAAATAAATGTATTAAATGAATTATTAAAAGTTATATATAAATGAAGTAATTAAATAAATTATGAAAAGTGGAAAATAAAAAATAAATTGAATAAATTGTTAAATGTTAAACATAAATAAAGTAAGAAAATTATTAAAAGTGGAAAATAAACAATTTTGTTAAATAAATGATTAAAAGTGAATAATAAATTAATTAAATAGATTATTAAAAGTGAATAATCAATAAATAAGTTAATTTAGGCGGTTTAAGTTTCGATGTACACGTTATGATAGCCGAAGAGCAACTGATATGACGTGTGACTGTCAAGTGCCTATATGAATCGAGGGTGTCCTTACCGAGGTCAAACGGAAATTCACGAGCTCAACCGATATGCCAAAGAATCTCAAACATTTTGTAGTAGTTATTACATAGTTTATTGTCAATATATGCATAGAATAATTTGCAATAACAATATGTACAATTATTTTCTCATATAAAAAAGCCATTTACTTCCTCGTAACAATAGTTTTTAACATATAAGTGTTCAAAACAACATTTTAAAGTTACACAAAGCGAATAGTGGCTAAAATTGATATCAACCAAAGAAATTTCCTATATCCCATACCAATAACCCATCCTAAAATAAACTAAAATTTGCGTTTCAACAAATTTCACGAATTTACATAATTTATATATATATTACAAATCTGAAAATACTTCCACATGTTTTTAATCGTGCAATTATAGAATTTTTTAAACATATGTTCAATAAAGATGGTCATAATACTCATGTATCAAATTTTGTAACTAATACACACATACATATTAATAAAAATATATACATAATATAATACACAATATAATATATTATGTACATTATATATTATATATATTATATTATATTATATTTTTATAAATAATTTAATAATTAACTTTATTAATTTATAACGTTTCCGTAGTGGAAATTAAGCACTTTTTAGTTTGTTATTTTCATAACAGAAACATATTTGTATTTACATCATTGTTACTAATAAATATAAGACATTTTCAGATATTCTACATCGAGACTTTAGCACATGGCTATTTCAAAAATGAAGCATCTTCCCGCGTAAAAAATGCATGCATTGTCTAACCGCAACCCACTTCCAGTCGATGCCGAATCGAACTAACGGTAACACGTGGCGGAATATTTACACGCGTTAAAGTAAAATATTCGACATTCCTTCAAAACGTTTCGTGAAATAGTGTTAACACTGATTGATGTTTTAATTGTTGCAACCTACGAAATACATATTTAAAAACAATAGTGTGCTGTATCGGGAATTATTTGGTAATATTGCAACTATAGGTTATCCTCGGAACATTGTCGTAGTATTTACGAATGAGCGAGAGGCCACGTGTAAGAAATTGTGAGAAATTTACACAGACCAATATTTCTAACTGTGATCATTTGTTCGGTGGCAATATATCACATCTGGAAAAAAGTGATCTAACAGTGGAAATCGTATAACGATACATATGTAAAATGAAGCGGTGTGAGTGCAAACCGTATAACGATACTGTGTAAGTGCCTAATAACGATTGTGGATTCTAAATTTCGGCTGTCATTTGTGATATTTAATTAATATAGCTTTGGATGGCCAAAAAGGACGAGCATATCTTTGGACGCCGGAAAAAATTGACCTAGAAGACATTCGAGGAGTCTCCATACAAAATGTCAAGGCATATACCGTTGGATGTTTTCGAAGGATGATTCTTTCTCGGTTCATGGTTTCTGATAGATGTTACATCCTCGTGACAAATATAATACGTTGCAGTTAAAAAGGTAAGAATTTCCATTCCATTTTTTTTTTTTTTTTTTTTTTTTTTTTTAAACAAATCTTCACGATCTCGAGGCTTTAGAATTATCTTCTGGTGGTCGTGACAAATAATTTCCATATACACTGTACATCCTATTGGCCAATATTTCATACTTATTGACGCGGGAGTCTTTTACCTTTTTCTGATTCGGCTTCACGGCGATTAAAAAGGATAGGCGAGAATTAACTTTAATTACACGGCAAATGTGCCAGTATTAAAATGACAAAGCGAACTTCCATTAGTCGATACTGCAATCGCTTAAAGACCACGAGCTACGAATAGCAATGATTTTTCAAGCGTCATTAAAAAAAAAATCTCATTCCGTAATTCAATTCGGAATCCAACTCTGAACGAGTCTCATTCCGCGAGGTTCCTTCGACATCGTAAAAGCAAACGGCACACGAAATCGTTAATCACGTCAACTGTGGAAAATCTGTAGCATTTCTAAGCGAGCACATAACGTAAATAGAGTCATAAAGACAACGGATGTAGCGGAATGTACAATTAACTATGAAACGATGCTTAAATTATCTTAATTCTCTTCAGTAGAAAAACATGTCAAGTAGTGTACAAGCTTGCTACCTTTATCAGATATTTATAAGTACAAAAATTGATCAATAGACGACCCGTGTCTACGGTACATGAATCTTGGTCCCAAAGTATATCTATCCTTGTCCGATATTTAACAGGAGATTTTATTAAAATTTGTAACCACGAGATCTATACAGAGGCTGCGACGAAAAAACAAAATTGACAAAAAATATGCAGACAAACCGAAAAACCGTCAATTTTATGCAACTAGACGAATAAATCGTCAGAAAAAGTCCAAAATTCAAAAAAATAAGAGCGTGACACGAAACTGCGTAATTTCTTTCAGACACTCTACACTGACAGCACTATATTTCAAAAATGAGCAGTCGGAATAGAAAAAAAATCTGTACACTAGTTAAAGAAGAGTTCATTCTACGCAAATAGATGTCAAACTTGACAGAGAGAATCCAAATTTTGAATATATAAGAGCGAAAAGTTAAACAGCGAATTTCGATTTTGACACTCCACACTTGCTCCGCTATATTTCACAAACGACAAGTCAAAATTGAGAAAAAATAGGCAGAATATTTAAAGAAGATTTCATTCTACGAAATTAGGCACAAAAATCAAAAGGGAAAATCCTAATTTCGGAAAAATAAGAGCGAGAATCGAAACTGCGTAATATCTTTCAGACACACTACACTGACAGTACTATAGTTCAAAAACGAGCAGTCGGAATTGAAAAAAAATCTGTACACTAGTTAAAGAAGAGTTCATTCTACGCAAATAGATGTCAAATTTGACAGAGAGAATCCAAATTTTGAATATATAAGAGCGAAAAGTTAAACAGCGAATTTCGATTTTGACACTCCACACTTTCTCCGCTATATTTCACAAACGACACGTCAAAATTAAAAAAAAATAGGCAGAATATTTAAAAAAGAGTTCGTTCTATCGAATTAGACACAAAAATCGACAGGAAAAATGCAAATTTCGGAGAAGTAAGATCGAGAATTGAAACTGCGTAATTTCCCTCTTTCACTTTACACTGGCAGCACTATATTTCACAAACGAGCAGCTAGAATTGAAAAAAAGTAGGCCCACTAGTTAAAAAAGAGTTCATTCTATGCAAATAGATGTTTTTTTTTTTTTTTTTTTTTTTTTTTTTTTTAAACAAATCTTCACGATCTCGAGGCTTTAGAATTATCTTCTGGTGGTCGTGACAAATAATTTCCATATACACTGTACATCCTATTGGCCAATATTTCATACTTATTGACGCGGGAGTCTTTTACCTTTTTCTGATTCGGCTTCACGGCGATTAAAAAGGATAGGCGAGAATTAACTTTAATTACACGGCAAATGTGCCAGTATTAAAATGACAAAGCGAACTTCCATTAGTCGATACTGCAATCGCTTAAAGACCACGAGCTACGAATAGCAATGATTTTTCAAGCGTCATTAAAAAAAAAATCTCATTCCGTAATTCAATTCGGAATCCAACTCTGAACGAGTCTCATTCCGCGAGGTTCCTTCGACATCGTAAAAGCAAACGGCACACGAAATCGTTAATCACGTCAACTGTGGAAAATCTGTAGCATTTCTAAGCGAGCACATAACGTAAATAGAGTCATAAAGACAACGGATGTAGCGGAATGTACAATTAACTATGAAACGATGCTTAAATTATCTTAATTCTCTTCAGTAGAAAAACATGTCAAGTAGTGTACAAGCTTGCTACCTTTATCAGATATTTATAAGTACAAAAATTGATCAATAGACGACCCGTGTCTACGGTACATGAATCTTGGTCCCAAAGTATATCTATCCTTGTCCGATATTTAACAGGAGATTTTATTAAAATTTGTAACCACGAGATCTATACAGAGGCTGCGACGAAAAAACAAAATTGACAAAAAATATGCAGACAAACCGAAAAACCGTCAATTTTATGCAACTAGACGAATAAATCGTCAGAAAAAGTCCAAAATTCAAAAAAATAAGAGCGTGACACGAAACTGCGTAATTTCTTTCAGATACTCTACACTGACAGCACTATATTTCAAAAATGAGCAGTCGGAATAGAAAAAAAATCTGTACACTAGTTAAAGAAGAGTTCATTCTACGCAAATAGATGTCAAACTTGACAGAGAGAATCCAAATTTTGAATATATAAGAGCGAAAAGTTAAACAGCGAATTTCGATTTTGACACTCCACACTTGCTCCGCTATATTTCACAAACGACAAGTCAAAATTGAGAAAAAATAGGCAGAATATTTAAAGAAGATTTCATTCTACGAAATTAGGCACAAAAATCAAAAGGGAAAATCCTAATTTCGGAAAAATAAGAGCGAGAATCGAAACTGCGTAATATCTTTCAGACACACTACACTGACAGTACTATAGTTCAAAAACGAGCAGTCGGAATTGAAAAAAAATCTGTACACTAGTTAAAGAAGAGTTCATTCTACGCAAATAGATGTCAAATTTGACAGAGAGAATCCAAATTTTGAATATATAAGAGCGAAAAGTTAAACAGCGAATTTCGATTTTGACACTCCACACTTTCTCCGCTATATTTCACAAACGACACGTCAAAATTAAAAAAAAATAGGCAGAATATTTAAAAAAGAGTTCGTTCTATCGAATTAGACACAAAAATCGACAGGAAAAATGCAAATTTCGGAGAAGTAAGATCGAGAATTGAAACTGCGTAATTTCCCTCTTTCACTTTACACTGGCAGCACTATATTTCACAAACGAGCAGCTAGAATTGAAAAAAAGTAGGCCCACTAGTTAAAAAAGAGTTCATTCTATGCAAATAGATGTCAAAATTCACAAAGAAAGTCGAAATTTCCGAAATATAAGGGCGGAAAGTTAAACAGCGGATTTCCGTTTTGACACTCCACACTATCGCAGCTATATTTCACAAACGAAGAGCCAAAAGTGAAAAAAAATAGGTAGAATATTTAAAGAAGAGTTCATTCTATCGAATTAGATACAAAAATCGAAAGGGAAAATGCAAATTTCGGAGAAGTAAGATCGAGAATTGAAACTGCGTAATTTCCTTCTGTCACTTTACACTGTCAGCACTATATTTCAAAAACGAGCAGCTAGAATTGAAAAAAAGTAGGCCCACTAGTTAAAAAAGAGTTCATTCTATGCAAATAGATGTCAAAATTCACAGAGAAAGTCGAAATTTCCGAAATATAAGGGCGGAAAGTTAAACAGCGGATTTCCGTTTTGACACTCCACACTATCGCAGCTATATTTCACAAACGAAGAGCCAAAAGTGAAAAAAAATAGGTAGAATATTTAAAGAAGAGTTCATTCTATCGAATTAGATACAAAAATCGAAAGGGAAAATGCAAATTTCGGAGAAGTAAGATCGAGAATTGAAACTGCGTAATTTCCTTCTGTCACTTTACACTGTCAGCACTATATTTCAAAAACGAGCAGCTAGAATTGAAAAAAAGTAGGCCCACTAGTTAAAAAAGAGTTCATTCTATGCAAATAGATGTCAAAATTCACAAAGAAAGTCGAAATTTCCGAAATATAAGGGCGGAAAGTTAAACAGCGGATTTCCGTTTTGACACTCCACACTATCGCAGCTATATTTCACAAACGAAGAGCCAAAAGTGAAAAAAAATAGGTAGAATATTTAAAGAAGAGTTCATTCTATCGAATTAGATACAAAAATCGAAAGGGAAAATGCAAATTTCGGAGAAGTAAGATCGAGAATTGAAACTGCGTAATTTCCTTCTGTCACTTTACACTGTCAGCACTATATTTCAAAAACGAGCAGCTAGAATTGAAAAAAAGTAGGCCCACTAGTTAAAAAAGAGTTCATTCTATGCAAATAGATGTCAAAATTCACAGAGAAAGTCGAAATTTCCGAAATATAAGGGCGGAAAGTTAAACAGCGGATTTCCGTTTTGACACTCCACACTATCGCAGCTATATTTCACAAACGAAGAGCCAAAAGTGAAAAAAAATAGGTAGAATATTTAAAGAAGAGTTCATTCTATCGAATTAGATACAAAAATCGAAAGGGAAAATGCAAATTTCGGAGAAGTAAGATCGAGAATTGAAACTGCGTAATTTCCTTCTGTCACTTTACACTGTCAGCACTATATTTCAAAAACGAGCGGCTAGAATTGAAAAAAAGCAGGCCCACTAGTTAAAAAAGAGTTCATTCTATGCAAATAGATGTCAAAAGTCACAGAGGAAGTCGAAATTTCCGAAATATAAGAGCGGAAAGTTAAACAGCAGATTTCCATTTTGGCACTCCACACTATCGCAGCTATATTGCACAAACGAAGAGTCAAAAGTGAAAAAAAATAGGTAGAATATTTAAGGAAGAGTTCATTCTATCGAATTAGATACAAAAATCGAAAGGGAAAATGCAAATTTCGGAGAAGTAAGATCGAGAATTGAAACTGCGTAATTTCCTTCTGTCACTTTACACTGTCAGCACTATATTTCAAAAACGAGCAGCTAGAATTGAAAAAAAGTAGGCCCACTAGTTAAAAAAGAATTCATTCTATGCATATAGATGTCAAAATTCACAGAGAAAGTCGAAATTTCCGAAATATAAGAGCGAAAAGTTAAACAGCGGATTTCCGTTTTGACACTCCACACTATCGCAGCTATATTTCACAAACGAAGAGTCAAAAGTGGAAAAAAATAGGTAGAATATTTAAAGAAGAGTTCATTCTATCGAATTAGGCACAAAAATCGAAAGGGAACATGCAAATTTCGGAGAAGTAAGATCGAGAATCGAAACTGCAAAATTTCTTTCCGACGCTTTACACTATCACCACTATATTTCAAGAACGTGCAGTCAGAATTGAAGAAAATGAGCACACTAGTCAAAAAAGAGTTCATTCTCTGCAATTCGATATGAAAATTGACATAGAAGGTCTAAATTTGAAAAATACAATATTGGAAATGTCAACAGCGGGCTTCCATTTTGACCCTCCACACTATCCCTGCTATATTTCATAAGCGAACCGACAAAAGTGAATAAAAATAGGCAGAGTGTTTAAAGAAGGGTTCATTCTATGGAATTAGACACCAATATCGATCAGAAAAGTCGAAATTCAGAATATATACGCGAGAAAGTGAAGCTACTGTTTCGTTGTGTGACTTTAATTTGTGTCCACTTTATTTCGTAAAGGTATCTTAAAAATTTGAGCACAGTTGAAGAAACAATTACAGAATTTTCTATTCGGAGCAATGTTAGCTAAAAATCGACAGGGATAATCGAAGTTTGGAATATATTAGCGAGGAATTTGAAATGTCCATTATCGTTACGCGATTTTACATTTTCCCTACCTTATTTCTTTAACGAACCTTCAAAATTACAGAAAAATATCGGTATGATAAGGGTATCGTGACGACTAAGTACTAGAGTTAGAATATGTGACGAAAGTATGGAGATAAGTAGACGCGAAATGCTTCATTAGATGTCTAATGTTTCTTTGCAGACGGACGCGATGCAACTGACCGTTATAACGGTTTCCTGTGTCACGCCACACGTTATCGATCTCTCTGGAAAAATCCTCGCACCACCCCTTTTGACCAATCCGCGTGATCGACTCTTCCGAAAGATCCTCGCGCCCCGCACCCCCGCTGCTGACACCATCGTGATATCGAACTCTCTGGAAAGATCCTCACGCCATCCTTGTTGACCAATCCGCGAGATCGAATTCCCCGGAAAGATCCTCGCGCCCCTCACCCCCACTATTCGTACCGTCATGATATCGAACTTTCTGGAAAGATCCTCGCGCCCCTCTTCTTGACGCATGCGTGAGATCGAACTTTCTGGAAAGATCCTCGCACCCCGCACCGCCGCTATTAGCTCCCTCGCGAAATCGAACTCTCTGGAAAGATCCTCGCTGCCCCCGCCGCCCCTCTCTGACCACATCATTTTACGCATATACATAGAAATCTATAATTCGTATAATTCGTATAGTTCGTACAGTTCGTATACAAAGCGGCATTTCATGTCACGTTTAGCGCCTCCGTTGTATCTATTCGCGGCGTCGCGACGCGTGCGTCGTTTCTGCTAGATTGTTGGTTGGACGCGCGGCGTCTTTCCATTTCACTTTCATTGCGCGGGCCGGCCCGGAGATTTTAAATCGTCAGAGCATAGGCAGGCAACGAACCACGCTGGCTAGCCTCAAGCTATAACGTATTTTCAATGTTTTGATTTCTCGCCTTAGTCTTGCTCGAACCGGCGACTTTTTGCAAAGTCAAGTGTTCCAAGAAATTAGTAACGTACTTAAGCGATCGTCACGTCCGCCTAAGCGACGGTCACGTCCGCCACGCATTAGAACTGGAAGGGGCAGTGGCCTCTCGACGAATCAGCGGGCCGTTTAGCTAAAACTTCGGGGGGAGGAATTAGTCTACTAAGGCATCTCGTCGGGATCGGACGTGTCGCGCTGTAAGGATATAGCCAAACGCGGCTTATATATTACGTAATACGTTCACATCTTTCCTCTTATCCTTTATACATTACTATTACCTTTCTTTAATTAATACATGTTTGTTTATTAACTTTTTGAACATTATTATAGCAAATCTGTCTAGATTTTTACTTCTTTTCAGATTTCATAATTATGAATTTGGTCATTGAGCTATAAGTAGTTTAAATTTAAATATGATTGTTTAATTTTATCATAATTAGTTACGTTTTCATATATTTGTTGTAAATTTCGTATTTTCTTTTGTGCAGATCATTAATTAATTGCAAAAATCATGTAAGCCGCATTAGACGCCAACGGTCGAATTTGAGAAGCAAATATGGCCGCCAACGGACAAATTTGGGAAGCAAATATGGCCACCAACGAACGCATCGGAGAAGGAAGTGTGGACGCCATGATGGTTCGTCTTCTAGTCATATTTTTATATGCGAATATTTTTGTAACGTTTTCATAATTTGTTCCTGAACGATAATTTTTATTATTTCTACGGAAGAGTCGCAATTACATACACGAACATTTTCCGACGCAAGCCATAATACAGTACAATACTTGTAATATTTTATACATATTCGTTAGTATTTTCATTTCGTGTCTTGTTCCCTACGCCTAACACGAACCAAACGGGTAACGGTTAACTCCATAAAAACAGCAGCAGTTTTTTTTTAACGAACGTTCGACTGGATGGTGACGAACTCTCCACTCTAGACTCCTCCCCCCACTAACTTTTTTCTTGCAGGAATCCTTGTGGCCGCGCGCAATGCGGCCGGTAGAGTCAGTGTTTTTATACGTTTGAGGTATCAGTTTCCTTTTCCGAGCCCAAGAGCTCTGGCAAAATATAATCATAATTGTCCTTCGCGAAGGTAGAGTCAGTGTTTGTTCGCCGCTCGAAATTTCAACGGACGCGTTAATAATCTTTTATTTTTCTTTTTTTCTTTTTATCTATTCCTGTCTTTCTTCCTAAATATTCGTTACCGGTATTAGAGTCAGTTCTTGCGTAGAAAGGATTCGACGGTGCTCCAGAAGCCAAAAATGTAAGTATGTTTATACATTGTAAATTAATTTATTTTAATCTTTTTAATTTGTTTTAATAATTGTTAATTATTAAAACATAAGAATTAAAATATAAAGACTTTAATAGATTTCAAACTATTATATTAAAGTTTCAATTTTTTGCTATTTAAAATTTTTTAAATAATTAAATTGTGTCTTTCAGAACAAATTATAATATTTAATGTTTTTGCTATTTTTCCAGACGCATCCAGTGCGCATCCTTCATGACAATTTTCACGATGACGGTCTTCACGACGTCCGTTTTTTTCATGACTTCTTCTCAGCAATTGCAGCTGTTCTCCGCATCATTGGTGAGTCGCATGCATTGTGGTTCCTCTGGTCACTTAATCATGTCGTAGGATGAAAGGTCCAAATCGACACGAGTGATTGGTTGTATTACGTAGAATTTTTGATGAGCATAGTGACCACGGGTATTTATTATACCCGTGAGCAGTAACAAAATGTCTTGTGTGTTTTATTTATTAATTTAGGATAGGTTTTCTTGCACATCGCGTTTCTGAATAATATTAATAAAAATATGGATAGTTAGTAGGTAGTATATTAACATTCACAATATTGGCAAATAATTTGCATTGAAATAAATAATTGAATAACGTTATGTTGGAATATTTTATAGTAGAGAAGTCGAATACCCTTCGACTTCGTTATTATGAAAATTATAATTATAATTAAGCAACAATGATTATATATCTTATCATTATTGTTTAATAAATAAAAGCCAATTTCATTTTTTGTTTTTTGTTTTTTTTTTTGGCAATGTTGAATTACTTAATTATTTGGCTTTTATATGATAGATAGTTGAATTTGAAATATATTAATATTAGCATTAATTTCCTTTCGTTCGAAAATGTATTGGATATTACGTGCAAGAAAACATTTCGCGACAGATAGATTTTGGAATCAAAGCAATAAATTTGAATTCTATTTTGGTATTTTCGAAAATGTGCTTTGAGGAAGAAATCATCTGAGGTTATTTTTATTAATTTTTAAATTAGAGTCAATTATTTCATTCTATCGAGTCTTTGTTTTTGCTTTCAAGAATAAATTCCTTGTTCATAATCAATATTTTCTTTCAATATTCAAATTTCAATAATTCGTTAATTTTATAAAGTAAAGTCATTGTAGATAAATTAAAAAAAATACAAAATGAAAGAACGTTAGCCCGTTTTATAAACAGTATATAAGCTAATCATGTTTTTAGATCAGGATTTTCAGATTTAATCCTTTCCGTGTTCGTTGCCAGGAACCCACTCACGTGCCCCGGTGCTTCTTGGGTGGGTGAAAGGCAATGGGCATGATGACCATAGTTTATAAGCTTGTAATCATTTTTTTAGCGGCTGACGATGAATTAGGGTATCGTGCACGACGTATTTTCCACATTGTGTGTGTGGTTAGGTTGTGGAATTACGTCGTTCGTACATTTACTTTTCTTGCTTTTCCAAATATTTATGAATTTTGAAAATTCGTGAATATTAATCGCAATAGTAGAACATAATCCGCTATTAAATACAGCGGATTATAGATAATATAAACGCGGTAATGTTACTAATTTTCGTACTTTCGCGATTATGAATTTCTTTCCGGGAACTGATATACTCGCGCTTTACGCAAAGGTCTCTAGCCATTGTCAGCCGATTTCAGGAAATGGTACGTAAATTTAGAGTGTGTATGTAGCCAAACTCGGGTGTCGGGGGCGTCCCGGGACGCTTACTGTAGTGTAGGATCTTTGCGCCCGGGTGGTATGTGTGAGAACCGTGGAGTGTGGTGTGTTGGAATGCTTGAATTTTGCTATTTTTTAAATATAGGGCTAGGTAGGTAGGTAGTATACTTCTGGTGTGTCTGTTAATTATAAGTAGGTAGGGCCGGGCAGGTTGGCACAGTCTCTGATCGGGTAGGCGCGTTTTCGCGTGCACAACCTGTTTCAGGAAATATAATTTGAATAGTCGACGGTGAAGCTGGCACGTTTGGGT
>NW_016908298.1:425777-497848 GCF_001483705.2 Eufriesea mexicana | reverse complement strand
AATTAGAGTTGCGAACAAATGTTGATTTCGGTTTGAATTAGAGTTGCGATGAAGCAATGACCGCGTTTGATTTAGTGTTGCGAATGATAAGATCGCGATTGTTTTTGATACCCTTTTTTATTATTGTTAATAATTTTTAATTATTGTTTCTTATTAAATTTATAGCGTTGCGACTTTTACCAATCGGGATTTTTTAAAAGTAGCTTTTTGTATCTATAGAGATAGTTTTTTAATTAAATTCATTTCAAGAATTAGCGTTGCGTTTGCCTTAATCGCGTTTCTTTTTTCGTTTTTTTTTTTTTTTTAATTACCCACCTTCATAATTAGTGTTGCGTTGAAATATGATCGCGTTTTTTCAAGTAGTGTTGCGAATACGTAATGCCCAAAATTCTTCCACTGGGACTGTGGAAGTATAGTCCTGTTCCTGAGAATCACCTGTTGCAGCTATAGAGCTGTACATGGGTGATCACATATCAGCAGCCTGGATCATGGCTGCCCATACTTCTTCGCTATTAGTGTTGCGCATTTTTGCATATGAGTGCATAAATTAGTATTTATTAGTGTTGCGTTTGTAATTAATACATCTTATTATGATTACTTTCGGGAGTTATCTGCTTTTTTCCTTTTTTTTTCTATTTTTTTTTTTATTAACTTTTTATAAATGGTATCTTAATTTTTATATCAAATATTATGAAGCACTCTTCGCGCTTGATTTAAAAATTTTTTTTAATAAATTTAATAAATTAGTGTTGCGAAATTTGGAATATTTCACTCACGGTTTGTTACTAGGGTTTGCATTGAGTGAAAATTTTTGTTTCGGTGGCCCTTCTGGCTACCATTGTGTTTTCTTTTTCAGCGCCCTTTATTACCGAAATGTTTGTTAACAAAAACACTGCTGTATAATATATTTGTCTGTTTCCAATCATTTCTTTTTTTTCTTTTTTTTTCAAAATTCATACCTTAGAAGCAATAGTATAGGGACTTTTCATTATTATAATTAATTTTTTTATCGTTGTATCTTCAGTTTTTTTTTTTTTTTTTTTTTTTTTTTTTTTTTTTTTTTTTTTTTTTGTTAATTACACATGTCCGAATTTGTTTTGTATCAGTTAAAATTCATTCGCGAAACTTGTTTATTTTTAATAGAATTTTTAATAGCAATCTTGCAAGTAAAATGTTTTGTGTATGTAATTCGACTCTTCGTACAAATAATAATTCTTTCTTTTTTTTTTGTTTTTATGTTCTGATAAATTGCTATTTTTCTTATTTCTTTTTTTTGTGTGTATTCACAAATAAATTGCAAAGTTTGTTTCAAATTTATTAATTTACAAAGTGTATCGTGTATCAAAGTGTATTTGATAGCATTTAGAATATTGAAGTTTATGTAAGTGTATCAGTGGTTCAGAAATGGAATAATATACGTGAAAAGAAATGACTTAAAATATACTGGTATGTGAGTCTTACCTACTTATTTATAATCTCACCACATTAATTACTATAATTAATTACATCTCATTATAATTTTACTAATTATTCTGTAGTTTGATATGTTTCAGGAACCATTGTGAGGCCTGCGGAGATAATGCGAGATTCAAATCCCATATAACTCTCACATTCCTTCCCCATTCCATTTAAGCTTTAAATTTTTGTTTCGGTAGAGTTCTAAATTACATCTTTAGTCCTTTATGTAGATGGCATGTATTTCTATATTTCTGATAGCTAAGAAGTATTGTCGGATCAATGCTAGATAAATCCTATGCAGACAGAGATCTGCTCGTTTGATAAACGACTCCTTTTTAATAACAAACAGATTTATTTTTAACTAAAATATTACACTATGTTTCCCTCAGTTCTAACTCACAAACACACGGATTCTCTACTCACTATGATTCGATTGCACGCATTCTGCCTAGTCTGCACCCTTGCATCCCTATTTAAAGTCTAACACTCCCTCTTTTCATACACAAGTTTTCTTCGCTGATCATTTATTTCTCATACGACCTCGCTCTCGGTGGATCAGGTTCTTCGGATACTCGGACACATTCCTAGACTTTTGTTCATTGCTTGCACTCGATTCGGTCATAAATATCTCATCTATACAATCCCTGCACGCGGTCACTAGTCCGTCCGCGCGCATTCCAGATATCACCTCGAATGCCCGAGCCTAACCCGATTCCGCTCTTAATACTATTTCCTTTGCTAGAGTTCTTCCCAGCTCGCAATACCACCTATACTTATGATGGATAGAAGGTATTTCTATATTTCTGATAGATAGGAGGTATTTCTGTATTTCTGATAGATAGGAGGTATTTCTATATTTCTGATAGATAGGAGGTATTGCTATATTTCTGATGGATACGAAGTATTTCTATATTTCTGGTGGATAGAAAGTGTATAAACGTCATCCCTCAGGTTTTATACACATATATTATGATGTATAAAAAATAATTGGAATTTTTATATAGGTAGGATTTACAAAATTTGTTTCAGGAAGTCTTATGGACCAGTGATGGAAGGCAGTCACATGACATTTTCCTGCTTCTTCGTTACAATTAAATATTTATTTAGGCATTGTTAATTATAACATTTAGATATTTGTTAGTTACAATGGATTAAATTTTTAGTTGGGTAAAATATGTTTAAATTAAGTAAGATTTATGTTTAAGTAATATATTGCATGTTATGATCTTAGTGCTTAAGTAAGGAATTAATATGTAAGTAGGGACTCACAGTAGAATGCTAGACATATTTGTATTTAAGTAGTGTAATATTTTTAGTTAGACAGTATTGGGGTTAAGTAAAAGTAATTGTGCATGATAGTAATCAAATGTAAATGTAGTATTATAAGTGGTATTAATTAGTAGTAAGTTAGTATGATAAATTTAATTCTTTGCGAGATATTTATTTCTCCCTGGGTTTTTCTTTTTTAATTTTTTAATTATCATAGAGAAATGAAATTACGTCTCGCACAGAGTTATACACCTAGTTTAAGGCATGATTTACCTTTTATTTGTAGGTTTACAAGGAAAGTGCAAGTCCTACGAGTCATGGATTTAATTGAAACTTTGCAGGTTTGTAGATTTCGTCATGCAGTTCAAGAAAATATTCCCATTATAGCCGCAACTACTCAATAATTTTTTAGATATTTATGATTAAAGTTTTATTATTACCTTAATTGCAGGTTTATTTATTTGTGGCCTAATGACGACATCCGAAATTTTCCACGTTGGTGGCCCGGTGTTTCGATCCCGTCTCTAATTAATAATTTCTTTTTCAATCTAGTTTTATTTTGTATTAATTTCTCGCCCATGAAGACAAATAATTTTAAATAAATTGTAAATAAAATTTCTTAATAAAAAATGTATTTGTTTACGCTTTGCAAGTATATATTTGACATTTTTGAAAATATTAAGTCTGTTTTTTTCAAAAGACAAACAGCTGATGTTTCTTGTTAGCTTAAGGCGTGAAATTCATCTTTTATTTTCAGGTTTAGTTTCTCGCGTCGTTTTTTTCTTTAATTCCTTTTTGCCATTGTTTTGCACAGCGATCAAAGATTGAACGTTTTGCAAACGTGCGTCAAAAAGGGAATTTATTCGAATGTTAGTAAATTTTCCCGCGAATGGAGGGAGGATGGGACGTGGATAGGGTGGGTCTCCATTCGCAGCACCTCCTCGTGGTGAGACCTGGGCAATCGGTATTATTTGACACATAATTTCTAATTGTATCACTATAGTTATATCATACATAATTAATAGATATGATACAATTATGAATGATGTAGCAAGTAATACGAGCTAATTGGCTGCGATCTCAACGTTGTATTGTAGATTTTCATCCCTTAAATTAGAGAGGAGAGATTGGTAAGGGATCTTCTTGCAATTTATATTATTTAGATTTTAGACATAATTTAAATAGGTATATCGATTGAAATAGTCTTCATCGAAGTCCATACCTTGTTTCTAACAAAGGTTATGTTTACAGAGGTTAACAAAGGTAGCATGCTGATTAGGCAAGAGGCTTCGACATTGTAAATTTCACTGTGTACAAAAACATTTCTTAGAACATTTGACTTTCCAGAAATTCGTCAGTTTGTTCTGGACTGAGAGCAGAAGTTAAAACAATGCAAATTCGTTATGGCCTTGAAACTGATCTCTATAGTTCGTTGCCTGCGTATGCTCCACCAAGTCCAAATTTATGGTGTTATGCTTATTCAGTCTTCTTCTTATTTGTATTCTTATTCCACGCCGAATCAGTGATACTGGGAGTGACTCTAAAGTGGTAAAGGGTTTTAGTATTTCCAAATTGCGTGATAGAAAAATCCATTGTGTGATAGGAATATTCCCATTCTAATAGGAACATTTCTTTTCTTGATATTAGACGTTTAATATCTACGTGTCCTTTCATCTAATAACGAACTGTGGCATTTTACAATTGCATAATGAATTCTATAAAAATAAAATTCTCTTATCCTTTTCTCAGTTGTACCCACCGATGATGGAATGTTGATGATCCATACATGTAAGTCATAGCTAAGTGCACGTGTACGCGGTGAATATTCAAAATCGATTTCCTCGATAACGAAGCTTCGAATGAAACAATTTTATTCTGTATTTGTTTTTTCACAAATCACCCCCTTCCCGGTTGTATTATCCTATATTGTTGGGACACCCTATATATTATGTTTCTGCAACCTTACATCATAGACGTTTGTCCTGTGTCACTTGCGATAGTTCTGACGCTATACTTCGTTGAAAGAGAACTAACAGGAAGTCAACAACTTGTGTTTGAAGGATGCGTGAGCAGAACAGGGCTGGTGCACCTTTTTCTGGCCCCTGCGCATAAAGACTGAAGCTGCTAAGGACTTAGCGCAGGGTCCTCGACTAGGATTCTTCATTATTCGCCCCTGAAGATCTACATTTGGCAGCCACTCACTACAGCCATAGCATTAATCGCGTATCATCTTTTTGTTTGTATTTTCTGCTTTTTCTCGTTGAACGAAGCATAGGAAGAAGCTTAGACAAATGACTCATCTGTTATTTATCCTCTATCGTTGCCCTCAATTAATTATTATTCCCATTCCCGTTAGAACTCTGATTAAAAAATCAGAAAGAGGTAAATTAATTTCGAATAAATCCCTTCATCGATACAATCTCTTTATTCGCCAATCTTATTTCGTCTTTTCTCCCGTTCAAACGAAAAGAATCGTGAAATTTAAGATTCTCCCAATGAACAGTAAACTTGCTGGAATCTCGTCGTTCCAAAAAGTCCACCGAGTAGATAAAACTCCATTTCTTACCCTACCGTATCCAATATCTTAAAATTTGTACACGGTATCCATCATCGAAAGGGTTAAAAGAGCCAGGGGAGCTCTGGAAAACACGACTTCGACTGGCGAGTGATAAACGGAAGAGGGTTAAAACGTCGTCGTAGCTCACCACCCCGACTTTCCCGCGCGATACACCAGAGAACACCCTTATGATCGAGCGTTCCGTTGCTTAAGCAACGCCGCTTCTGGTAAAGGCAGAATTATTTACGAGCAGGAGGAGCCGGCTCGAAATCGAAACGGTCTCGTTCACCGCGTGTGCGCGCTGTTTAAATTGCCGCCATCGATAGTTCGGTTGGCACCACCGAGAAAATCCCTTTATCGAAACAACCCCCGCTGCTTTGTAAACACAACGTGTCAATCGTGTTCCCCATTAACTCGCGAACCGGCTGATAATAGATTCGTAGCAGCTATGTTTCGACTGTCTCGGGTCTGCAGATTTGGAGGTTATGTGTCTCGCGAGACGACAAGATTGGCTCGCTGTCTTGATTTTCCCGGTATACCGAGTCTCTGGGTTTGGATCGACGCGACGACGCTGGAATATCTGATGAAGGGAGCAAAATGTGAGACGTTGCTTTTTGACTGTCTCGGGTGTGAAGGTTTCGAGGTTATGTGTTCCGCGAGACGACAGGAATGGCTCGCTGTCTTGATTTTCGTGATATACCGGGTCTTTAGATTTGGAGGTTATGTATGTAGCATCGTAGGCTCGAGGAGTCTCAGCGAAAAAGGGTCATAAAGGAGGAAAGAAGTGAAAACGAGTGGAGGAGACAAGAACAGGGCCCATGGGGAAAAACGTTCATCGACGAGCAGTGTACCGATGGGCCTGTGATATTTTTCGTGACCAAAAGGGTGGGGGGAGGTTTAACACTGAAGCTACCAAGACCTAAATGATGTTTTTTAAATTTTTAATTAAAAATTTTCGGTAATTCGTACTCGGCGTTGTCGTTTTGGTCACTCGTCTTTACGATTTTTCTTTTAATATAGGTATAATCGATTTTTCGATATCTCCTCGTGTTCCATTTTTCTGAAGTTTTTCTTAGTTTATTTCTTCGTCCACCGGTCATTTCACTGGGCATGGTAGGTTCATCGAAAGATTAGAGAAGGCGTGAGACGATCCTCTCGAGGAGGAGTGTCGCGTCAAGTTTGGTAGTTGGGAGAGTTCTTTGCAGTTGTTTTTTTCTTCTATGTATACACATATACTCGTCACTGTTTGACCAACCTCTTTCTTCGTGTAATCTTGTTTCGATAATAAATATAGTTACTACGGATTCGAAGTAAGCCCTCATCCGTGGCCCCTCTATCTCGAAAACGTCTCACACGATGCTTTATCGATAAGGAATATTGAGTCAACCGTAAGTGTCTGCCTAATTAAATGTCCGGATAAGCCTATTATCTGGCACCTGTATGAAAACTGGCTGAATCTAGCGTGATGATAAAAAGATAACGTTTTGTCAATACTCTGGTGAGTGATCGATGGATCGATATGGGGATTTAGGGATGTTGAAATCGAGCTGTCAGTTTTAGATTTTTGGGTGTCGATGGTAAGATAGAGTTTATGGAAATTAGAAATTTTTTAAATTGCAAAATTATCGGAAATTTTCTTAAAAATATTCCATTTCTTTATATTCGGTTAAATTAGAACTTCTAGTTTTGTATTTATGTTTTTTTTATAGATATTTGCGAAGTATGGTATCTGATAAGATGTTATAATTTTTATGTTGAATAATCCAAAAGATAAAGGATCAATGGCAATTTCTTAATAAAGAAACGAGATATTATAGCTCGCAAAAATTCGTGCAGAACGTTGGCGAGAGATTAGAACATGCTAGCCTGTTAATGGCAGTCGAGTCCTTGATCGCTACGCGAGCAAAAAATGGAATAATTCGTTTGGTTTTTGTTTCGTGTTTTGAAAGTGAAGAATCGTCGATTAGTTATATCTCGAGTGCGATAAATAACGATGAGAGTCAGCCTCAGGGAAATGTACATTAAAAATTCGAAGTAAATGGGAAAAAAGAAAAGAAACAGTCTTGACAACCTAATGACCCTGACTTATCGAAGAAAAATGGCTGTACGTCGTTATCGAATCGATTTACTAAGCTTTATTCGCGTTCCAGGTGTCTCGTGCAGAAAGCATGCGATTTGAATTTACAGGGTAACGAGATTCGCATCGATTTAACTTGACGATAGTTAACATAACCTCACTTTAAGGATGTCGCGTTGTTTACCAACCGAGTCGCGATAGAAATACAATGGCGGTGGAGCGAGTTCCGGTCTCTTAGTCGTGACAGTTCACAGAGTGGAATACGATAAGTTTTGGACGAAGTTCAAGGCGTCGGTCTTTTTAAGATTTCTCGCAAAACGTAATTAATCAAACGTTGATGCACGGTTTCGACGTTTACGACGTGGCCGTTCCATTTGCGTCATTCCAGAATTTCGAACGTCTCGTGGAAACGAGGATTAATAGGTAGAAAAATTATTCTAACACCGGGTTAAATGTCAAATTTATTCGCAAACACGTCGGACATTGTTAACGCGAAATAATTTCACCTTTCCAGTCGGAAAACTGGGAAGAACGATAACGAAAAGTCATCGTCGTGTTATTCTTGTTACATGGTACCATGCAGATAATGTAAAACGTCAGAAGAGAAATAAATATCGTATATTATATATTTTATATATTTATATTTTTCTGTGTTTACTTTTGCTTACTCTACTCTTCGATAAAATAATATAGAATGAAAAAGGTAATAGGAAATAATAAAAAATAGTGCTGGAATTTAAATCTTCCGCTTAAAATGATTTATTGTAGATTATTCTAGATCAATACTCGGGACAAGCGTGTACACGTACCTCTTTTTGTAACTCAGGCTCGACTTCCGTTTGCAACACGTTCGCGAGTGCACGTGCTTTTGTCTTGCTTTACAATAAATCTTATTTTTGTTGTCCATCGTCGTTTACTTTCAACGAACAAACGGAACAAAAGATAATATAAAAATTACTACGCTTCCTTCGCACGCGTTGTATATTCCGAGGAAGGATAATTATTCCATCCTTCGCTCTCCGAAATTCAACGATAAATCAAAGAACGTCCACGTGGAGGAACAATCTTTTGTCGAATAATTGAAACAAAAGAAAAAGCTTACGAAAACGAAAAGGAAATAATTAATTTCACCTTTAACCCTTTGCGCTCGACGAATTTTTGGCTAAAGAAAGGTACGAGTTGAAAAATTTTCTGCTATAAAGCTGACGGTACTTTTTTGAGCAGTAAATAAGAATTATTTCATTTTAATATCTCTCACACTGTTGCATTATTTTAAATTTAATATATTAATTAATATCGAGCTTCGAAATTTTATCAAATGGCGACTGAAGGGTGCCTCTCGAGTGCAAAGGGTTGAACCTCAACTTTTCATATTTCTGCATTCTATTTATCCCTTATTACCCTCGTATTTCTAATTTTTCCATCTACTTGTTAACAGTAGGAAGGATAATGAAAAATTCCTGTCGTATATTCCAAAGGAACATAATCGTTTCGCCTTGTACCCCCAGAAATTCAACGACAAATCAAAGCACGTCGGCGTAGAGGGAGTATTATCGAGAATTGCCGCGGTTCGTAGAAAAATAATTGAAACTGCAGCTTACATCCGGTAATTACGTCCGTTCGTTGTCCTATTCCACCATTTTTCAAGGTATCCTTCGAAGCACGACGGCCAATTCCATTTTCGTTTTAGCTGCACGTTAGCCCCGAATGGCCACGTCCGTTTAATTATCGCGTCGTTATCGACCAGGGTTGATCGTGCAGTTTACGATTTTCCATTTGTAACAAGGGGAGAGAAAGCAGGATGGCATTTGCAGCGTATTCGATCCCGGCGAGAACAATCCTGGAACCGATCGACTGTCTCTGCCGGCACGTGGAAGAAGTAAGTAGGCTAGCACTGGGTCGCGTGGTATGATTATGCCGAGGCAGCCGAGCGTTTTGCTAGCGCAACAGCGACAAGGTCAAGGTTAAAGGTGTCTCCAAGATCCGGCTACGTGACGCGGCTGGTTTAAGGTCGATCTCAGCTTGGATTCCGTGACCCTATATAGCCCAAGTGTCCTATATACCTGACGTACCTACGGAGATTTAGGACTGCTGAAAAAGGCATCGCAGGAGAACGAAAGTCTTTGGAGAACATCCGATATTGCGATTTTGAAGAATTTTCTAAAAATCGCTGATTTAAATCTTAATTGGGAGATTCGATGATAAGGCTAATCGCGATGTAGAAGATATTGCAGTATAATTGGGAAAACGAATGTGATATAACAGAAGGACTGTTCCATAGGAAAAACTACGAGAATTTTTATTAATTTTTATTAATAAATTAACTGTTCTGTAATATTTTATTATCTCTGAAGAATTTTTGAGCAATCGTTGATATTAGATCTTATATCGAGGACTTGTTGATAAGACTACTTGTGACAAAGAAGATATTATTATAGGCTCGTTTTGTAGTTTTGAACGCTAGTAGAAAATACGTAAAACGATGAACGTTTACGTAATAATAAGCACCCATAAATTTAAAGAGAAACGACAATGAAGAATTTTTGAGCAATCGTTGATTTTAGATTGTAAATGAAGGATTCGTTGGTGAGACTAATTGTGATAAAAAAAACGAATAGGAAATAAGTTATGATTAAAGAAAAAGGAATATTGTTATAATATACTCGTAAAAGGAACGTAATACTAAACCGTCTTTGTGACCCAATTGGAAGTCAGTTTTGCAGAAAAGCTGAGAGATTAACGTGTACCATAAGGTCTCCGAAGACCTCTCGTTATCTCCGATTCTTGATCTACGAGAGATGCTATTACGACATAATTGTAGAACGAAAGTAACGCGGAATGATCCGCGTGACCCAATTGAAGGCCCGACGCACAGGAGGACTAAGAGATTAAGATGCACAGCGAGACAAAGGATGTTCTACTTAACGTAATCGAAAGGAACATTGAAGCGACTCTTTGGATCAGGAATTCCCCGTAGACCGACTCGTCCGTGACCAATCCTCCGTAGAAACGGCAGGCGATGCATTTCATTAAATATTCTTGAGAGACTTGCACTGAAAAATATGCTGAGGCGCAAAAGCGAGATGGAAGCCAACGCACGTTCTCCCCTTTAAACGCAAAGGTCGGATTTCGATCGTGTCCCGTGACGTCTGCGTAGCCAGCCGACCTAGCCTACCTCGCGTAACCTCAAAAGCCCCGACAGACAGGAGACGAGCACGGAAAAATCCTAACCGTGAAACAGAGATACCTTCATGAAACAACACACGAGCCTACATCGGTATCCCGATTCCCGCCATCTGTAAACAAAGCTGCATCCTCGGCCCGCAATTCCATACCCCATTCCGTCTACCCTTTGCACAGCATGATTATCGATCATTGCACAGAATGCCAGCAATCCCTTTCATACGCAGTATTCCCGTATGTCCGGGCTACGACTCCAGTGTCGGCTCGACAACAAACCGTCGAGGCGGTGCGGTGCGTGCAAGCACACCCAACGACGTCGCGCTAAAGCTATATCGAGGCGTCGCGACGCCTGCGCGGGTTCCGCAACGATCAGCTGGCTGGAGGCTCAGCGACGCGGGGTAACGAAGTCGATTGAAGAAGGACGGAGGGCCGCTAGGGCCGCGAGGCTGACAGAGATGGCGCTAGGTGGAGCGAGAGAGAAAATGGCGGCGCGACGGTGGCGCGAGAAGGACGGAGAGATTGGTGTCCATCGGGTGTCAGTAGCGACGTCGAGGGTGGCCTCGTCGGCAGCTACGCACGTTTTTGGCAGCGATCCGTGGTCGCCCTTAGTCCACTCGTCGCGACGATGGTGTTGATCGTGTGCCCGACGTCTACGTCGACGTAGCCAGCGCGAGCCGGCGCGCGGCTCCACGATTCCGCTCGCGCAGTGCTGCCGTGTCGGTCGATCGAAGCGCACCGCTGAAACCTGGGAACGCCACGCAACTTCCATTTTACGACTCCACCATGCATCTGCCCGGCTGCCACGTCTTCGTCCCGTGCCCACCCTTGACATCCGTCGAGGTCTGTCGCTGCCACAGGAGACCCGTGCGTCGTCAACCAGCGTGAAGGCTGTCGAGTAGTCTGCACCTGCCTCGGGGATTCTCGACAGTCCCCGAATCCTCGCCAGGATTCGATTCGATTCGATTCGCTCGCATCCGATAAGTGACAAGTACGTTAGACCAGTGCCTTTCCGAGATTAGCCCTGTGAGATAATCCATCGGAATGCTCTAGAGGATCAGAGGGATTAGCGGATTGTGTATGGAGAATCGAGACAGGGTTTGGATTGTCAGTGTGGATTTTTTTCGGTTGACAGAGTGATCGCTAGAATCTGTGGCCGTGATCGATCGTTATCGTTAGAGAACGCCGTGGAAGGAACATAAACACGACGGTGGAGTAGCTCGATAAGAGCTAGTCGAGTGCCCGATCTACCCTGGTCTGGTTCTGCTGCAGCTGCGTACACCGAGAACACTCTCTCCGTCGTCGATAACCGGCCAATAAACGGCGCGGGAGGAGAAGCAGCGTCGAACGGCGCCGCTTCTGGTAAGTACCAAAACAAAGATGCCGCGCGGATCCTCCAGCTATCCGCGACACTCTTTTTCCGCCTCGACTCCAAATAGATCTCGATTTTCCCCGCCGTCTAGGTCACTCTGTCTCTCCTCCTCTGTCTCTCACGCCTCGTTTGGCTAAGAGTTCATTGACACCGCAGCGGAGAAGATCGGCTCGTGATCACGCTCGCCGCCGAAAAACGTCAGGGAGGATACAAATATAGAAGCGGCGTAGAACTGGAGCGTCACTAGGAGCAAGATCGAGGAGGAGGTCGGAAGCATATACCAATCCATCCCAGTTATTAACACGAAACGGTGAGTCTGGGTACCTGGATGAGAGAAATACCCGAGGCTCTCGTGTGTGCCGATTGATCTGAACGAGAACTAGTTCCTATCGCGTGTGTTTCTCGTCGAAGCTCAGTGATACACGAGAGATTAAAAGACCCTGGAGTAATTGACTGCCACGCGAAGCAATAACCGATCAGAGGTTCAAACAGAGGACAGTGAAACGATCGTCTTCCACTCAGACTTAGACGTATAGAAACGCGAGGAACTCGTACCTCGAGGACAATCACGAGCAGAGGTTTAGTCAAGGGGAAGCATAAGGGCGCAGTGAAGTAGCGACGAGGGGGGGTGCGTTCCCTGCAGAGCAGCGGGAGCCATTCAGGCTGCAGGTTCCTCGTGGTTGGAGCTCTCTTCTGATGGTACTGAGGGTGACTCAGCACCGGTGGACGAGCGCGAACGAACAGCGCGGTCCCCGTGAACAGGTTCGGCAGAGTCGTCGCCGAGTAACGTCGTCATGGCTCCACGTGTCCTCGCGCCGACGATGATCGCGCTCGCGTTCATCCTCCACGTCGCCTGCTGGCCGACGAGTGGCCAGGCTGGCCTGGCCAAGTTCTACGACGCCGTACCCGATCTGCAGGAGAGACGGATCCCTGTCGACGACTACGCGATGCACGGACCCATTGTCGATGACCACGAGTTCCCCCGAGATCTCAGGGAGCCCTATCCCGGCAAAAGCTTCGGACCCATGGGTCCCATCGATGGATCCCTGCCGGACGACGTGTCCTTTCGAAGCCTGTCATCCGGTCAAGGCAACGGGGCCAATTCCATGGAACACCTGACGTCTCACGCGGTCCAGGAGGCAGATGCTGCCAAACACTCGAAGCCGGAGTACAAGATCATCTCCGTGGAGTTTCACCGCGTCGAGACCCCGTTCGTCATTGGAATTTGGATCTTCTTCGCCAGCATCGCGAAAATAGGTACGAAACGAACGGATCTTGAACTCGGAACCGGAACTATCCGGTATTTCGGTTGTTCCTTGCTCCTTTTGCTAGGCATACGACGGCTGTGTCTGTCGTTGAGTCTGACGCGTGGGTAAATAGGTCAACCTCTGACTTTTAACCCTTGATCGACGAACGGTCGTGATTGTTGACAGGGTCAGTCGTGATCTATAACCCGGGTCTAACTGTTGCTTGCTTGGAATCGCATCGATTTTATCTTTCCTTGCGACGATGCGGATCTTGGATCTTCACAAGTCTCCAGGGGTGTTTATACGTAGGGATAGATCCGTATCTGTGGATTCGTATATGCGGAGTAGTTTGCTGTCAACTGTGATTCGGATTTTCTCCGAAGCGATTTATCTCAACTTTTATTAAACTTATCGAATCGGAGGAAGCTCTTGCGTGAAATCCGCGAAGAGTTGGGTACGATTCGCGAAATACGGTTGGGAAATGAGATATCGGTGTGGAATAGAATAATCGTAAATATTGAAAATTGAATCATTCTATGGAATCTTAAACCGATCACTCGGAATATACGAGTCTCGTATTTCCAAAATATTGGCAAACTCGCGGCTCGTTTCTCGCCGCGTTTGCAAAACTACGAGTACGAATAAATCTCGCAACACCTTGCGCAACGTGTTTATCTTCCGTTTGTACATTTCTCACGTATTTGGAGTAAATTATTTATATTTTCCCGTTGTTTCCAGTTATTCGCCACTGCCATTAATTTAACCTATTATCACACGCGTTTATTTCCATCCGTTAAGCATTGATCCCCGGATGTCACACCGTTGCATAAATGACCATTGAATATTAGACTCGTATTAAACTCTATAAATAGTATTACATTATGTTACATTGTACTGGAGGCAACGTAAAACGTTTCCATTTCGAAAGGGAGACAACGGTATCGATAATACAGTGTTCAGAGAACTTAATGGAACATCCACAAACTGGAAGCTCGAATAACAGGGGTTCTACTTGTTCCTCGGTACCATCGATCGTGTTTGCAACGTGAAGTACTATACTCGTAACATAAGGCTTTTTATAGATTCTGTATATCTTACAAGAATAAAAACCGATATTGCCTCTCTCTTGTACTCGATAAAGTGGCAGAGTCTATGAAACTCATCACGCGTGTGCCCCAAAAAAATCAGAAATATCGACGATCGTGTTATTTAACCCCTTAAGTGGGGGGTGAAAATTTCGATTTTACTTAAAATTTTTACCTATTATAAATTTTTATTATAGTTTTTACTGTAATTACAGTTTTTATTTTAAATTTGACGAGGTCCTACTCTATTCGCTGTACTCGTGCGAAAGTGTGTATTTGAATTTTCCATGATTCCAGCTCTTTGGGAATTTTTAGTAGTCACTTGGTAAATTGATAGTTTAGTAATTTGGGGAATTTTGTGGTCGATTTTGTTGCAATAATTCGCTGCTTAAGAGGTTAATTTGGAATACGGTTGGCATTAACGTCACGGGTACGTCGGTGTTGCATAGTATCGCGTAGGTGTGACAAGGTTTGTTTCAATTTTCGAGGAAATAAATATCTAGCTACGTGTAGGCTTGTTTGCGTTCAGTATAGACACTATGGGTCTGTTGGACATTACGGGTGATATACGAGCGCGAATTGGGTAGGAAAATTTGGTTATTGCTCGCGTGCTGTACGATTACGCGTGAAATTATATCGTATGTTCTTCGAATTGAGATTTAGTGTGCTGAGACTATAGGTAGTTTACAATATCGTCTTGTTTAAAATTGGCCGCTCGTAAATTGAATCTTCGATAAGGAATTGTCTAAGTTAAGCTGGGATAACTATAGCAGCGTTCATTTTTGGTGGACTAAAATTAAGTCATCGGTTATAAAAGTCTGTTAGTTATATAACGTACGATGATCACATTTCAGTTGTATAGTGTACCTGTAGCGAGTGAATGTTCGAAAATTATAAATTAACAAATTTTTACGTTTTTATAAGATATATTTTTATTGATCGCGAAAGTTGGTATTGGATAAAGAAAAAATGCAATAACGAGTACCTATGGACGTTAAAACATGCATACATATCGACATTAAAACCCAGCACGCAACTATAGAACGAGTCAAAAACTTTTACTCACGCTTACAATACGTTTCCTCTGTGAAAAACCTAATGAAAAATATAATACACGTTTCACGATACACCAAACCAAAATATTTATAAAATATAGTATAATGTATGTATATTATATTATAATATAACACGTAATACTAATGCAATCCAACAATACAGTACACCTGTTACATTACACCAAAACAAAATACTTATAAAATAGAATATTGCATTACTATAGTACACTATAATAATATAATATACAATACATGCAATACAGCTGTAATAATATAATATACAATGCTAATACGTATTAATACAGTAACATAATACTATCTTCAGTACACAGTACTATCTTCACAGCCAAGCAAATCTTTGCTTCAATTCTTGGCCAATAGTCTGCCATCTTCCACAAAGGTTTCCCAGAGCTGACCCAAAGTGTCCTCTGATACCAAACTATAGACAAGACGACTAATTTCCCGGTAAGCTGCAACAGGCGGTTTAAAAAGTGTCTGGAGCGCAAGGTTCGTCGAACGAGGGTTAATAACGGAACGATTGTTCTCGTGCTGGCAACATGGCCGACCAAGGAAGGGTGTCTTCCACCCGTTCTATTTTCCATTTCATCGGTACTTGACTATATCTAAGAGACGTGTTTTCTATACATGCAGGCTTCCACATGACGCCAAGGCTCAGCAAGATCTTTCCAGAGTCCTGTTTACTGATCGTCGTCGGCGTCGTCGTCGGTGTCTTACTGTTCCAGGCCAGCAGCGTCCACGTGTCACCCCTCACCCCCGACACGTTCTTCCTCTACATGCTGCCGCCCATCATCCTGGACGCCGGCTACTTCATGCCGAACCGGCTGTTCTTCGACCACCTGGGGACGATACTCCTGTTCGCCGTCGTCGGGACTATATTTAACACCTTGTCGATAGGTCGGTAAAACTGGAACGAGCAGAGAGTCCCATGGTGGATACGCTGCTTACTTTTATCTTCCTAGTTTTATATAGTTTTATATTCCTAGTTTTATTTTTTTCTTCCTTTTTTCTTTTTTTTTTCTTTTTTTTTAAGATTTAAAGTTTTGGGAGATTTCGAATCCCCGGGGATTTGCCGAATTCGGGACTACGTGACATTTGAAATTTCGCGGGACTTTCGAAATTTTGAGCTTTGGAAAAATTCTAAATTCAGGAAATTTTCGAAAGTCGAGACTTCGTGGGATTTAAAACATTGCGAAACTTTGCAAATTCTGTGCTTCGTAAAATTTTAAATTCGCGAATCTTTGCAAATTCTAAGCTTCGTCAAATTTTTAAATTCGCGAAACTTCGCAAATTCTAAGCTTCGTAAAATTTTTAAATTCGCGAAACTTTGCAAATTCTAAGCTTCGTCAAATTTTTAAATTCGCGAAACTTCGCAATTTCTAAGCTTCGTAAAATGTTTAAATTCGTGGAACTTTGCAAATTCTAAGCTTCGTAAAATGTTTAAATTCGCGAAACTTTTGGAATTCTTAGCTTCGTGATATTCAAACATTCGAGAGACTTTCGAAATTCGAAAATTAAAAAATTTTGAAAGCTTTGTCCCGATTTAGATTTCGATTATTATATTAATGCATAATCATCTCCTTTTGTTCCATATTTTCCAAGTGGATACGAGGAAGTAGGTTAAGATCGTCCATGTGGAAATTTTTAATTTTCGAACATGTACATCGGAATAATTAGTGGTTTTCCAAAATTCGCTGAGAAAATACAAATTTTTCTGTTTCTTTATTTTTCTGCCACGTTAGAATTCTAACCACGTTCTTCCGCAATCTTTCGAAGCGATATATTTTCTTCGGTCGTTTTTATATATATTACACAGTCTATTTCTGTTACTTTCTCGCGCGTTGTTAAGAAACGCACTATTCGAGAGCCACACGGAGTGATTTTGAAGTGGGTGAGCAGACTGCTTGTGAGATCATTGATGTGGGTCTAGAAACACTTCTTTCTCGAACATAAGCGGCTTTTAATCCGACAGAATCGTGTAAGAGCACTTCACAGGGCTAATTAGCCCTCGTAATGGAATAAAAGATTCGTTCTTGATTAAACGGTAAACTCGGCGATATATTCATTGACAACGATATGTACTTTCACCCTGCTCGAGTGATTTACACGGATTTCAGAAAATCATCGACAACCGTGAGATCTCGATATTATGTTAATTTCAAGGAATTATTAATTGTTCGTTTATTAATGAACAATGGGCATTAATCATGGAATGTACACACGACTAACGCGAATAAAATAGCGATGCAGAGGATAGTATCAATAATATAGCTGACAGAAACGAGTGATAATTTTAATTAAATAATTTTTATTTATTTATTTATTTAATTAATTATTTATTCCATTCTTAATAGATGAACAATGAAATATCTTTAAAATGGGAATTGGAATGCTAATTTTCATCAAATGTTAAGTAATTAGCGGAAAAAAATTTAATCGAGTAAGGAATTTGTGATACATACTACTAAAGGTCACTAGGTCATCTACACTAACCAACCAGGTTAAGGTCATGTACACAGACACTCTGCACAAAGCAGAGAGACTTTTGTATCTTTGTGGAGATGACCTTAACCTAGATGATCAGTGTAGATGACCTTAATTTGCATGATCAACCCTCAAATTAATCACTGTCCCGTGTACCGAGTATCGCTTTTGAACAATCTGCAAGACTGTTCAGTAATACAATTCATACATTTCATAGTAATCATCAAATAATTAAAATATCCTAACAAAGGAAAAGAAAAAGATATTAAAACTTAACCTATATCTGTAGCCATTTAACAACCTAAAAGACACTATTACTTTTATATATAAAATCAGAGTAATTAAATACAAAAATCTAACAAGAATATTCGAACCTAACCTATAAGTATAACCTCAAAACAACTTAAAAGACGTTATACTTTCTACACAGTAAATCAGAATAATCAAATACCAATTTAAAAATCGAAGAGAATTAATTCCAAAATTACCCTGAAATTATCGAAGAGTCATTAATCAGAATTCAATCTTAACCCAAAAATTCTATGCTCTCACGTTTCAAAAGCGATCATAGTACATATCACACATCGAAAATAGCACGTACGTTATCATATGTGCCCCATTTAGAGCCGTCATCAACTCCCTGATCTCGAGCACTTTGACTTATACCCACTTCCTCATCTCTGACACTAACCACTCACCTCGCTATAAATATTCTCACGAAGTTAGTTTGTATTTTCAGACACGCTATTTCGTCCGCGTTCGTCCACCCTTTCGCAAGTTTCGGCCACGCGTTTCGCAATCACCCTGTATATAGGAAGTCGCGGGAGCCAGGCATATCGAGAGTGAAAACGCGCGGACGTCGAACCGCCCACGCGATTTCTGTTTGCGGATCGTCGTGTTCGCGAAACGGCGCTTCGTCGTTACGAAATCTGCCGGATTTTCTCTACGCGATGGAACGATGATGTCCGCGTTAATTAAAGACGAACCGGAAACGTCAAGTTCGCGGAATCTTATTATTAACTCGAATCGTTGGGAGTTCCAATTATTGCAGAGAAACATTGTCACCGTGACGGTTTTCGTGTCAAATCGATTATTGAAACGGTGATTCGTCGATTCCACGAAAATGATGTGTAATGGGGTCGCGTATTTGAAATTTAGGGTAGGGGCTGCGTTCGAATGTAACTTTTTAATTCTCGCAAATTAGAATCTGAAACCTTCGAAATTGGACTTATTTTGAGAACTCAATCTTTTTATTTTTAAACGCTGATGAAATTTTGTTCGATTTATTTAAAATTTAGGGTAGGGGCTGCGTTCGAATGTAACTTTTTAATTCTCGCAAATTAGAATCTGAAACTTTCGAAATTGGACTTATTTTGAGAACTGAAAATTATTAAACCTTGACGAAAAAAATTTTATTCGTCTTTTTGTTTAAAATTTAGGAAACGAATGTAACTTTTTAATTGTCGAGGATTGAATCTGAAAGTTTCAAAATTCCATATATTGATTTTATTTGGAGAAATTTATTTTGAAATCAATGTTTTTATTTTTAAAGGCTGATTAAAAAATGTGACTTATTTTTCCGTTGAAAATTTGCGAGGTATTGATATCCAAATTGTTTCTGGATTTAACGTAAAATACTACCCTTTTTTATCAACCATAATTCAGAGGGTGCAAAATATAGGTACACATAGGGGATGACGTGTGATGGAAGTGAAAAAAGATTATTGTTAAGCTAAAAATAAGCATGGGAACTGAAAATTCCGATATGAAATTTGATCGACTGACACATACTTGTATAAATTTTAATCTCGTCGAAGAGAAAGGATGAAAGAATATATGGAATATTTGCTCCCGGGAAAATACATTCGTGTCACGTGGGAGATGAAGTTTGCCGTTCAATTTTATTTGGAATTAATTAAGCCTATAAAACGCTTCGAATTATTCAAAAGCATTGAACGATCCGGGAAATCGTTCCATCGATTATCGAAAATCCAAGACCTTAAGTTCTGACCTTTCGATAGACTGTTACTGAAATTTCAATTGTGTTCATGCTACGTTTTGATTAAGCCAAAGGTCATGCAGATTGAGCTTCAAGTAAAGGTTAATCGAGCATAGAGCGATTAATTTTTCTTCGATTTAAATTGCTCTTGAATGTCCCATTGTGGATGCTGAATAAGAGCAGCCTTTTCGTAGAGTGTTTAATTCTTTTTCCTCTTTTCTTTTTTTTTTTTTTCATTCGTATTGTTTATAGGTACTTCATCGTGGATGCTGCGTCAGAGCAACCTTTTCAGCTTCGAAGGATTATAGAGTGCTTAATATTCGTTTTTCGAATTTGAATTGTTTATAGGAGCTTCGTTATGGGTGTTGGGTAAGAGTGGACTTTTTGGCTTCGAGACACCACTCCTTCAGATGTTCCTCTTCTCCGCGTTGATCAGTGCTGTCGATCCTGTCGCTGTGCTGGCTGTCTTCGAGGAAATTCACGTGAACGAGATCTTGTACATCGTCGTGTTCGGCGAGAGTCTGTTGAACGACGCTGTCACCGTCGTAAGTATCGTTTCTGAATAACTTCAAACACGCTATACTTTGACATATGATATCGTGTAATACAATCATCTTGAATTATCGAAGCACAATTTTCAAATTCGAAGTTATGTTTATATTCATGCTTCTCATAGAATTGACTAGTCCATTTAATTCTCCACTTTATTCGATAATTAACCCTTTGCGCTCGAGAGGCGCCCTTCAGTCGCCATTTGATAAAATTTCGAAGCTCGATATTCATTAATATGTCACATTTTAGATAATGTAACGGTGTGTAAGGTATCGAAATGAAATAATTCTTCGTGTTAATTATCATACGACTTCTTATTCACTGTTGAGAAAAATATCGTCAGCTTTGTAACAGAAAATCTTTAAAATCCTATTCTTCTTTAGCCAAAAAGTCGTCGAGTGCAAAGGGTTAAGCAAATTATCTCATAATTGATTCCCAATACAACGAAAAACCTCCATAAAAGAAGAAAATAATTTCCGTCCAAATTCGTCAGATTTTGAAAGCTTCGTGTCACCTGAAAAGCATTTATCCCATAATTAAATCCCAATACGACGGAAATCCTTGGAAAAATATTATCCCAAAAGAATGGTGGAAGAAAAGTATAAAGAAAGATAAGAATATTCAAATTTAATTTAATCTCTTGCCAGATTCGTAAGTCTCCGGAGGTCGTATCTCACGACAGCGATTACACGATTAAATCTCCCTCGACTTTGCGCGATCCTCCGCGTCCCACTTCCTCCACAGCCCCGTGCAATCCTAATCCCTTCGCTGCATCGTGAAATCTCTTAATCGTAGTAACAGCTGAATATGTTGTGGTTGTTTAATGACACGCAGGTACTGTACCATATGTTCGAGGCGTACAACGAGATAGGACCTGCGAATATACTTTACACGGACCTACTGTCGGGACTGGCTTCGTTCTTCGTGGTCGCGATCGGTGGCACGATAATAGGGGTGATATGGGGCTTCGCCACCGGTTTCGTTACGAGGTTCACCCACCAGGTTCGCGTGATCGAGCCCATCTTCATATTCGTCATGGCCTACCTGGCTTACCTGAACGCCGAGATTTTTCACATGTCCAGCATACTGGCGTAAGTAAACCGATCCACTTCCGCCAACGCCACGGGGTTCGTTCATGTCCTAGAACGTCTTAATAGCACAACGATCATTCGCCATCGGGACGGTTCCATGGTTCGTCTGGTAAAATTCTAAACGAATACTTCGATTTTTAAGCTTCACTGTCGTAATTGGATTTACGAGAATATCGAGTAAGTTAGCTGGAATTAGCTTACCTTCCAGGAAAAGTGGAAGTTATAATCCTTTAGAAGTATCTTTTATACTGTCGTTTAATATTTTGTACACACGTTACATAACTTTAGCTATTAGAACCAAGGGGGGTCGAAATGATTTGTACCAAATATTTTATTTTTGCAATTTCTGGAAACACAATAGTTTTTGATAAAATTAGTATTAGTACGAGTTTTATTTAGGTTGAAATGTAATTATTTATAGTTATTCGTAGTATCACTGCTATTATCATAAGTTGGTAGTTCTAGTGTTAATGACCCCGGAATTAATTTTTGGGAATTTGTTAGGAAGATTCTTCGATTAATTTGTAATTGTTTAAAAATCTCGATAATTCAAAAAATTTTCTTCTTTTTTTAAATCAAACTATAAGAAATATTTTATAACCTTACAATTTTCACCTTAATTCCTTAAACATCGAGGGATGATTTTTTAAACCATCGTAAAATTTACATACATCGTGGTACCACAAAAATTCGATACTCTACATCCACGTTACCGAGCCTCGTTGATACCTTAATGACCTCATGCCCATGAACCACCCCGCGCGACCTCAAACTGCAAGCAAAACCGCTTACCGGAAAGCGAAATAAAAATTCCAGAGAGAATCTGTCTCCCAGCAAAACGATAATAATCAAATTCCACAGCGGCGTTTCTCTTGTTTACTACCGACAATGCCAAATAGCCTCTGTGCACGTGGCGACCTAGAAAATTGCAGCACTAGCGTTGCTCGCTCCCCCTACTCGCCCCCCTACACGCTCCGCCCCTGCGAATTTCAAAAAGAGTCATCGAGTTCTCACGCGAGTCGTTACGTGCATGTACCTCGCGAACGATTCATCCACGAGTTTTTTTTCTTTTTTAATCAGCCCCTCGAACCGTTCGTTAAAACGACGTGGCGAAATTTTGAGGTTAGGTTCTCCCGTTTCTCCGCCTCGCGCGTTATCGAGACCGCGTAGCGTGTTGCGGAAGAGGGCGGGAAGGTCGAACGTAAGCCTGGCCCTTTTCGCGATTGCCGGATAACACGGTCCAAGGCTAGATTTTATTAAAAAGCAGCCAACAGTTCGTCGTTATAAACGCTGGAAAGGCTCGCGATGGCGGCGCGACGCTCGTTAAGTCTATTATTTACACGCTTGCCAGCGAAGTCGACGATGATCGATCCCGTTGCGAAGTATGCCCGTGTAATAACTGTTCAAATATGCTTAACCCGTAATCGCCGGTTCTTGCCTGGCTCTCCGTGATTTTTATTTATACGATTGAATCGAGGGGCCCGGCGTGTTTGATCGACAAACAGACGGGTTTCGAATATACGGTCCGATAGCTGTGACAAGGTTGTAACGAATAGACGATTTATCCGTTTAAAACGTCCAAGATGTCGAGGTATTTGAACAGCCATGAGGAATTTAAGGGTCGAAGTTTGGCTGCTTTTTATTTGAGAGTCTGATTGTTTCTGTTTTGGATGCTTTGATTTGAAATCCTTGGGGGTGGTTCAGTTTGATGTTTGAAATAGATAAGTACCTAAGGGGAATTTTGAATGGTTTTTGTTATTTGTTATTGGTTTTGTACAGAGTGTGCCTTATTTGTATATTTGCAAGGATTTATAGTCGTCATTGTATATATTGATACATTATTATTGTATTAACCCTTTGCACTCGGTGATTATTTTCGTTACACAGAAATAGCAATTCAAAAATTTTCTACTTTGATTTTGAATCCTTGGGGTGGTTCATCAGTTTGATGTTTGAAACAGATAGGTACCTAAGGGGAATTTTGAATCTTTTTTGTTATTGTTTGTTGGTTGTTGGTTTTATACAGAGTGTGTTTTATTTGTATATTTGCAAGGATTTATAGTCATCATTGTGTATATTGATACATTATTATTGTATTAACCCTTTGCACTCGGTGATTATTTTCGTTACAGAGAAATAGCAATTCAAAGATTTTCTGCTGTAACGTCGAGGATATTTTTAAAACGGTAAATAAGGAATCGGGTATAAATTATTGATTTATTTGTATATTTGCAAGGATTTATAGTCATCATTGTGTATATTGATACATTATTATTGTATTCACCCTTTGCACTCGGTGATTATTTTCGTTACAGAGAAATAGCAATTGAAAGATTTTCTGCTGTAACGTCGAGGATATTCTTAAAACGGTAAATAAGGAATCGGGTATAAATTATTGGACTTAAAATTATTTTATTTCGACATTCCATGCAATCTTAGATTATTTTAGATTTGATATGTTAATTAATATGGATCTTCGGAATTTGATTAAATGGTGACTTAGGCTCACCTCTCGAGTGCACAGGGTTAATATATCATTATTGTAGGATTTATAGACATTATAGGACACTTAATTTCTGTTCATAGTTTATTTATTCCATTTATATTTTTAATGTTCATTGCTGTTTCTATAGAGTTTGTAAGGAGGATTATGAAATATGAATATAGAGAGCTTCCTTTTTTTTTCAAATGTATATGGTCACTATTGTATTCGAGATGCTTAATGTGCAGCTATGAAAGCTTCTCGATTTATATACCGTTTCTATAGAGATTGTAGGTGGGATTATAAAATATCAATACAGGGTTTGTCTTCTTTCTGTTTGTAAGTATATACAGTCTCTATTGAGTAGTCATGGTACTCAACCTTCGATTTTAAAAAATAATTTTATATTCTTACTAATTTTTATAAACATATCTTTTATAAAGGTATTATACCTTTCATTCTAAACATATTATAGTAAAGGAAAGCACAGAAATTAGAGGAAAATAGTTCATTCGAGAAACGTAATCCTTAATTTACATAAATATGTTAAAAATTTAATCGGGTATGAAAATTTCCATTAAAAGTCTTCAAAGTTATTTTCAAATAATCCAGACTGTAGCTGTGCTATCTCAAATTGCTACATTCGCATCCTTCAACGTCCAGAATAAATAAATCACTGCCCACATAAAACAAACTCTGAATTACTAACAACCTAAACAAAAAAACACACTATACCAAAAATCCACGATACTCCAACTTCTCTATTCCCAAAATCAAACCCTCTAAATCCTCCAGGACACCAAAAATTTCTATCCTCCAATCACGAATTAATAAAAATATCACACACACACATATACACGCGTGCAAATACACCACATAGAGAAAAAGCAATAACCAAAAATTCACAACACTCCAACTTCTCTATTCCCAAAAGCAGACATTTTGAATCCTCCAGGCCACCGAAAACGTGTGGCCACATCATCTCTCTTTTCACTTTCAATTAATAAAAGTATCATACACACAGGAGAATACACCTAAAATATATCTCTCACATGAAAAAAGAAAATATATATAACCAAAAATCCATAACATTTTCTACCCCCAAAAGCAAACCTTTTAATCCATTCGAGACGGCGATTTTTTTCGAACACGGTCCCCAGGAGCGACTACTCAGAATAACTGATAAATGCTGATTATTATTATTGCACACACGGTGTGCAACCGGTCTCGAATGGGTTAAACCCTTCAGGCCGTCAAAAATCTCTTGCGTCTTATCGCATATTAACCACAAGGTATCACGGAGACGCGTGAATCCATGGTCCAGCTAGATACATCCAGGCAGACATAGGCGCGAATTTGCAGGGTGTCAGTGGTCACGTACGTATCGTAAATCCAATCAACGTCGTAGCCGCGTTGCCGTCGATTTCGTAAACCCCCGTAATCATACGTTGGAATTAATTTCGACGACGTTTGGGAAACGGCCCAGAGGTTAGGATCGATACGCCGGTCTCCCAACCGCCATCGCGCGCCACGTAACCCCTGTGTCGTCCAGCATCGTCGATTAGCCGTGACCTCTCGTGCCGCAGGATCACCTTCTGCGGTATCACGATGAAGAACTACGTGGAGCCGAACATCTCGCACAAGTCGCACACCACCATCAAGTACACCATGAAGATGCTGTCCAGCAGCTCGGAGACCATCATCTTCATGTTCCTCGGGGTCGCCACCGTGAACAACCGTCACGACTGGAACACGTGGTTCGTGGTCATGACCATAGTCTTCTGCTCGATCTATCGGATCGTAGGTGAGTGAAGGTCGAAGGTGTGTCAGAGCCCCTAGTGCCAAGGCCTCGTGACAGTAATCGCCTGAGCCGATGTTAGCTAGTCGAACGATTCGAACCGGATCGGCTGATAGAGAGAGAGAGTTGCTAATGGCATCAAGGGATAAGGGAGCCTTAAGCTAAACCGATCAGCGCTTATCGCGTGTCACTTTGCAAACGATTACGCGATCGTGTCAAGAGCAGCCGTTTCTTGTCACGCGCCATTCGCCTTTTTGTGGCATAATGGCGGCCGGATGAACTTGGGAAACTTGGCACGTGCGCCGACAAGCATTGTTTCGGGTTGTTACGGGTAATTTAGATAGGTAGACGAGGTGGAGATTAGGCGGTCCAATGGACGCGGCTGAAGTCTGTTTTGTATGGCTGATTATCTTATCGTTTGCGAATTTCGGAAGATGAATTGGGGAATACAATGAGGAAGCTTAAATCTTAGGATTATGAAGAGTTGGGTGAATTTTACTGTCTTTTGCGTGAGTGATTGTATTAGCAGTTCAGAGGATAGAACGAAGAGTCAAAAGTTAGGTGAACGATTGGGAAATTGGGAAATTGGATTCTGGTTCTTCTTGAAATATCGAGAAATAGATCTGGGGGATAAGGGGATGGAATATTTTGAAATTAATGATAGTTAGATGGATGATTGATGTTTTGGGTGAACGATTGTTCTATAGTTCTAGAGTCAATATGGATCTACATCTAGGAATAATAAATAGTGATACTAAATGCTGTTAACCCTTTGCACTCGAGGGGTGAGTTTCAGTCACCGTTTCATAAAATTTCATTTATATATCAAATTTAATGTAATGTAACAGTATGCGTGGTATCGAAAAAAAATTCTACAATTCTGTTATTATATAATTCTTTATTTACTGCTCAAAAAAAGTATCGTCAGTTCTTTAGTAGAGAATCTTTGAATTTGTACTCTTCTCTAGCCGAAAAATCGTCGAGTGCAAAGGGTTAACATTCGCCATTTCGATTATCCAAATATCTAGATTAGGAGCAACTGAATAAACGGAAAGACTAATCTCGAAGGAGCTCAGATTTTTCTGATCTGTCCTAGCTTAACTCTCCAAATATTCCGAAAGAGTCTTAACAAGATTCGTCTAGCTTCTTCCGTAACCAGCAGTTTGCATCACAGCTTACTGTCACGGGCTTACGGCTTCCCGTTAACATCGCCGGTTTATCGTTAAATCGTTGCCCAGTGGCGACACTTAAAAAATTCATCGTCATCTCTATACCCTCTGAAAACATTTTACCTTCCATCCTCTGCGGCCGGACATTTTTCCATCGTCTTTCTTCTCTGTTTGTGGAAAGTCTCGACTATTAATCGGAATTTTTCGAATACAAAATGGAACTTGGCCATTATTGCATATAAAACTTGCGTTTTTATGTATTTTTATTATTATTTCCATATGAAAAACGAAGATTAATCATTTTGATCAGGAATTCGTTACAGGAAGAATGGAAAATGGTAACTTCTCAGTGTCTCGATGTCGCGTGGAAAATGGACGCGAAAGATTGTTACAGGCAGAGGTGGAATATCGAGGGTAGAAATAACTCGAAATAACCGCGAATAACTTTCGAGTCACGTTGGTAGAAGGTCATCAGAGATGGAGGGTGCAACGCATTGAATGTTATCGAAATGGAATTTCAGGCGTAATCTTCCTGACAGCCGTGGCTAATCAGTTCCGACTGCACAAGCTGAACAAGGTGGAGAAGTTCGTGATGTCTTATGGTGGTTTACGAGGGGCTGTGGCGTTTGCCCTGGTCCTGCTGATCGACCCGAAACACGTGTCGCTGCAGCCGATGTTCGTCACCACCACGATCGCAGTCATCTACTTCACGGTGTTCATACAGGTAAGACAATGATGACATGATCGATCAGTTTGTCTCGGAGCACGTTAACGTAGTGGACAATCGAGGAAAATCAAACACCGTGACGTGTACCTTGGTGAACTGATATGGTGGTCACTTTCAAATTTCATGATGGGGACTGTCGTTCAGTCTGTAAGAGGAAAACAGAAATACAAATATCGATAAGTATTAATTACTTAAAATAAATATATTACTATAAATATTCATTCAAATATTCAAAATATAAATATAGGCAAAATAATTATTTATAAATCTCTTAATTAATATATATATAAAAAAGTATAATTCAACATATATTATTATAAATATTATTAATCGAAGTAAATGTGGGCCATTTCGAAATTTCAACATTTTTCGTGTTATTGGTCTTTGAGTATTGAGCTCGGATCATACGCGAAAGCTTCTTACAGTTTCTGCAAATTTTTACCATTTCCTATAAAGGGATTATAACCCTTTGCACTCTGAGGATTTTTCAATTTTATCGACCAAAACCTGTAACAGTGGAGAGAAATGATTAAAGCCCAAATATTGCGTTAGGAAAGAAAAAAAGAAAAATATCTGTGAATTTATCTGCATGGCAGTCTTACTCGCCTTTTCATTTTTACCAACGAGAACAGAACTAAGTAATAAATTGCGAATTACCAGATAATGTCTCTATAGAGGCATTAGAATAGCACAAAAGATTGATAAGTGAAAATTTAAATTCCCATTATTCACCAATAATCAAACGTTATATTTAACCTCTCTTTCACGTCGTACAGGGACGAGCTTCCTTAATTTTAACGTCGGATATAGTCAATTTAGTATATTTTGAAATGTCCCTGTTGTTGTCGGTTGAATAAGTGTTATTGCAGTTGCGAAATTAAATGGCAAGGGGGTGAAATCAGGGAAAGTTCTTCGGGGCAGAACGTTTCCTTGTGTTTGAAGTGGTAAAATAACGCGCGGGGAACTTTTCAGAGATATTTGCCTTAAAGGACGACATTTAAGCAAATAGTAGAGATTTGTGCATTACGTTCTTTTCATCTTCGTTCCGTATATACTGTTGCCTGTAGTTCCCATCGAGGACTATGGCTCCTGTTATGCTTCCTTTTACGTCCGCCATTATAACTCCAACGTTGCTTCCTTTTTACGTCCTTCGTTTGGATTATCTCGATACGTCCCACGAATAGTTACGTGGACCAACTGTTGTTTAATCCAATGAGGTTCAACGTTGCCGCGAATTTTCGCGAAAGTTTAAATTAAACTTCAACGTAATAATGCGTGATGTTCCGCGAATACTTATTTTTCCATTTCTTTTTCCCTCCTTGTCAGAAGACGTAGATACGCGAGAGAAATAACAATAAAGATGGCCGCCCGATTCAGCAGAGAGCGACACGATAGCGAGAACGTCCCCTTTCTCTGAATCAACATCACTGCCCGAGAGTCCGTTGTTCGTGGGAAGTAAACTTTGAGAAATGTTGATTCAGACTCGAGAACCATTCATTGGCTCCACGAGGTCGAAGCTACTCTTACAAATTTTCTCGTTTCACTCGATTCTAATATGACGGCGACAACGATAGCTGAAGTTCCACGTGGACGAAAGTTCGCTGGAACCGAATGATTTTTCGAGGCCCTGAAAGGTTACGACATCAATAATTATCGAAGGACGTAGTTTAAAGAGGTTCAAAGGGAAAGGAAACTTAAATGGACTTAACTTCCAAATGTCCAAGATAACCTCACTTTTATGTATACACATTTCAAGTGTAAAATTTGTTTGGTTACAACGAGCTGTAATTTATTTTTCGATACATAACCTAACAAAGGGACGTCTGCTGCCGCCTATCGTTAAAGAGGTTCAAAGGGAAAGGAAACTTAAATGGGCTTAACTTCCAAATGTCCAAGATAACCTCACTTTTCTGTATACGCATTTCAACTGTAAAATTTGTTTGGTTACAACGAGCTGTAATTTATTTTTCGATACATAACCTAACAAAAGGTACGTCTGCTGCCGTCTATCGTTAAACGTGGTATAACGAAAAAGTTGCACTGCAGGAAGAACATAGTTTTCCCTCTAGGTTTTACTAAATCAAGGCCCATAAAAGGCACGAGGGAAAAAGAAAGAAAATATACGACGCATCTCGATCGATATTCGATTTGATTACTGTTCGTGAAAACTGCCTAATAACGTTTCATAAAAGATCACCAGGACGCACGAGACTTTGCCTGAACGTGTAATCACAGTGTTCGTACTCATATCGTAAGAGACGTTATCCGAGAGATGCACGAATGTTTACTACTCGACCCGGTGATTTTCTCGGCATAGACAACTAAAACTCGATCACCCTCGACTCGCGTGCAACTTTGCGACCATCTCGTGCACCCTCTGGTGACCGTGAATATATCGCGTCATAATGTAACCGGTCGTAAAGTCTTATCGTGGTGGGTTTCTTTTCTTGCTTTATACGTTTCGAGTTACGTGCGTTAGATGGCGCTGCGCGCGCTTATCGCGATCGACGTCGGAACAATAAAGCGTAATACCAATGGCGACGTAACCTCTTCCGGCGTGATTACTCGCTTGAATCTCTGCAAAAGGTGCGCCGTGATTTTTTTTTTTTTGTTAACCACTTTATAAATACGCAGTCGACGATGACCTTTCTTTATACCGACATTATCGATCCCCCCCGTCGCTCTATTTTAAATGTATACTACTAGCAAAGAGTTGCTCGCATAGGCGCAAAGAAATCGTAGTTTTATTTCAACGTAGAACCATATACCGCGCACGATACATAGATTGGCTTCGAATCTCTATATGCCAGTTTATTTCTACCGGCGGATCACGTAGCGGAATAAAATGATTTATAAGGTGAAAGGTAGATGGAGTCCATCAAACGATTCGAGAGTTAATAAAGGACTCGTGGGCTCATGGAAATTAAATCTTACGTATACTCCACGGTGTAGTGTTTTCGTTATGAACGATAGTAAATCGTGCTAGGAGATGATCGAACAGAAGTAATCACGACGTATATAGCGCATGTTCTTATCTCGATGATGATATAGACTTACTTTGTGGCAGGTCCATTACAGTTTATTAACGTCTCCTGCATAGCTACTCGCTTTAATTTCGTTCTGGCTTCTTCGGGGAATTAAATCGAATCGGGGAAAAGAGGAAACAAAAAACGTACGGCAAATAGAGTAGGGGCGTAATTAGACTGCAAAGGGTTAAAGCGCCGCGAGCAAAAAGGATGCAATGAAGAAACATTCCCCTTTCATCCTGAAGGCGTGTCCTGTTTGCAATCGCCGCGGAACTGGCTCTGGGCCTCCATTAATTCTAAAAACACCATCGACTTTGCCGCGCAATCGATTGGAAATTCGATACCGGCGGCATGCTCCGCGACATCCGCTCGATCCTCGTGGATAACGTGATAACTTATGCGCGAAATACTTAACCTCTTGACTACGCAGATTTTGATACGCAGCGGCCGTACCATACGGCAGGAATTGAGTTACGATGTGCGCCATTTTTGTGAAAACAAGCGCCCTCCGTGTCAGAAAGCCAAACTACGCCGAGCGCCTATAGGCGACCTTTGTGTTACAAACGCAAAATTTCTAAGCGCCTATGGGCGCCCACAGTAGTCAAGGGGTTAAGTGCTACCGTAGGGAACGAAGCAGAGAGGGCGCTGCGACAATCCTTGCAAGGCGATATAAATCGATGGCGCGTAATACCAACTCTCGACCACTGGCAGCAGCAAATGAAAGAATAATAACGCACTGTTACTTTTCTATATGCAACAATAGCAATGCATTGTTACTTCTCCATATATTTCCCGTATTTTTCGTACATCATCGGTGGAAATATCGGGTTCGATTTAAATGCGAACGGGATAAATAAAAGTTAATTGGCCCGTGGAGGGTGAATTTATTTTCACTTTATTTAATCACGTAGGCAGATTCATAAATAAATAGGAAAAGTTGCGGGTAAATTATGTACCCCGGTGTGCGAACAGCGTATCGAAAGTGTCGGGTACACAGAGTTTCAGGTAGCGTAATGTATTGGACGGACTGAAAAAATAGCGAGGGTCATTCGAAGCCCACCCTGCCACTTGAGGGTTAAATATGCTGTCCTACGAAATTGTGTTTAACTTTCGGCGCTCTTTGATCTCTGCCATCAGTGTTATATTACTTCCGAAGGTGTGTTCCAATTTTCCGACGACATAATCCAAGTTGCGAAACTTTTAATTCGGTCGTTCAAAACTCTTAATTACGACTATGAAAAGAAAAACACTGTCGAAAAGATTCTTTGATTTAATGAGAACGTCGCGGAAATAATTACTAGGAACGAGTTTCGCGAAATGCAAGAAACTTTCGAGTTCCGAGAATTCAAAGCAGCGCATTTTTCCTGCCATACGAAATTTCTTTCGCGAAAAGATGTAAAAATACCTCGACGAATAAACGATCTTTAACGGTATCCTTTGAGAAATTAAATACAGAGGGAATTCTCTTTCTACATTCTTGTATTTCTTATTAGCGTTTTGTTTATGAAGACTTAGTCGAAAATTTTGTTACGACATCGCCCATTTTGAGACGTAATAAACAATTAATTAATAAATCATTCTACGTTAGCAACATTGCTTCGTAGCTAAAAAGGGACACTGTTTTGAACTATTTAACAGTATATATTCGTTAATAATTCCTCGTATGTTAATTCGAATTTAAATTAAATTCGAAGTGATATAAATAATTTTATTTCACTGCCAAAGACTACAAAAATACCAAAATCCAACCTAACACTAACACAATTTCGTACTTACTTAATACTGGACACTACTTTGAGCCATCTAACAGTATATATTGGTTAATAGTTCCTCGTATATTAATTCGAATTTAAATGAAAGTAAAATTATTAAATTATTAAATTATTAAATAAAATTATTTATTTCACTGCTAAGGACTACAAAAATGCCAAAATCCAACCCAACACTAACAACTTCGTACGTACTAAAAACAGGAGACTACTTTGGGTCATTTAACAGTATATATTCGTTAATAATTCCTCGTATATTAATTCGAATTTAAATTAAATTCAAAGTGAAATAAATAATTTTATTTCACTGCCAGGGACTACAAAAATACCAAAATCCAACCCATCACTAATAACTTCGTACCTACTAAAAAGGAACACTGTTTTGGACTATTTAGCAGTATATATTGATTAATAATTCCTCGTATATTAATTCGAATTTAAATTGAATTCAAAGTGAAATAAAGTTATTAAAATTTTATTTCCTTTTTAGTCCTTGGCAGTGAAATAAAATCCAACCCAACAAACCACTAGCCCTATGCCACATTCATCGACCAATCTCTCCCCAATAGACTCACCCTCCATTATCCCCGTCGATCGCCATTTTAATTCGCGATTATTCGCAAACTGAAGATACGCTCAATGAAAGAAAAACTCTATTTGCAGGGAATCACGATCAAGCCTTTGGTAAAGATCCTGAACGTGAAGCGGGCCGAGAGGAAGAAGCCGACCATGAACGAAAGGATCCACGAGCGGGTACGTGTGCTCCATTGTCCTCCATTCTATGAACTATCCGTCCTCGAGTATCTCGCGATTCGATCGGTCCCAACGAACCAAGGGCAACGACGTTTTTCACGATGATCGATCGGTCAATAGAACAAAGAGGGCAGCAGGGGGTAGCAGCGGGAAAGGGGCACGGTGAAAAAGCGCGGCGAACGAGCATCGGAGAACCGCGAGCGTTGTATAAATTATAGAGGACGCGTGGTTGTACGCCCTTATCGTTGGTGCAAATATTGAAAAAGCGCAGCGAGCCACGATACACGGTGAAATCAATAATCGTTCGTCGTTGTTGTTGCACGGGAAGATTGCGCTGATTTTCACCGGCCGGCCACACGCCGCCTTCCGTAAACGAACGTGTCGACGGAAGAACAATTGCCGGGGGTAGATAAAACCGTGTTGCTTCGCGATTTCGTACCTTCCAGTAGCTTCGTGTTTACACGTTTAGTAACGGGACAACGCGAAACAAGCGCGCGATCAGTGCGACGGAGTAAAGGAAAATGGCGTCTCCGTTTGCAGATAATGGACCACGTGATGGCTGGGATCGAGGACATTTTGGGCAAGCATGGCAATTACCACGTTCGGGACAAGTATGATTCGATTTGTTGATACGTTCGGGGGATTGAAAAATGAGTCTCTCCTTTTCTTTTTCCTATCCGAGATTAGTCGATTTTACTCGCACGATGACAAACGCCTGCGAGGTTTATCGACTTTTCTCTCCCCTAGCGGATGACTCACGCAGTCGTTCAAGATGGCGATGCGGGATGCAGATGATCCTGATCGCCGGTTTATTTGATCGTAAATTATTTTTCACGGGCCCGCCTCCAAGAGGAGTTCGTAGTAAAAAGAATTGAGTCGTTGGCCAGAAGAGGGCTGCAAAATGTCGGATGCTGAGAAAACGGCGTTTGAAGGATCGATGTTGGTATTAAATAGTTCGAGATTACAGTTTGTACGAGTTTTAGTATACCGTTGCAATTATTATTACGCGATGAGGAAGAAACTGCAAACTCCAACTATGAATGGTATTATGAGTCGTCTTTGACGTGTTAAAACGCCTATCTCGTTTAACTTTAAACGTATAAAAAGGAAACTTTGCAGACACGTACTTGGATTAATATGGAACGTGAGTTGACGCTCTTGTCGTAGCCATCGACTCAATTTCTTAAATGTCTAACGACTTGTGTACTTGCAAGGCTACTTTGCCAACTTGGCGACGCGACTCCGCCATTTTTCGCTGCTTCCCGCCCTTTCTTTTCTCGTTTCACTTTTTCCAGATTCAAACGGTTCGATAATAAATTCATTCGACCGTATTTGGTGAGGGATCACTACGGCGCCGAGCCGAAAATATTGGAGACCTACTCGAAACTCGCGATGAAAGATGCTCTGGATTACATTAGGAGAAACGCGTCCACCATTGGCAATATCAGTGGAACTGAAAGCATGTCCGCGATATTCCGCAACTATAGCAACACGGGACAGTTCAATGGAAGGTAGGACTCCTTTCTTCTCTCCCATCGCTTTCTCCTCTTTCCTTCTCCGCGACTTCTTTCCCCTTGCCTCCCAGCCCGATCCCAGTCGAGTTGAATTATCTTCTTCGTACTTGACCTGTTTATTTCCACAATAAGGAGCGCGAAGAATGCTTCTTTGATCGTAACAGATGTACAGCGATACCCTTTGACACTGCTGTGAAAATGTATTAATTATCGAAGAAAGTTTTCTGTTAAAAGGAAGAAGTCCCAGCGAGACGAAGTTCCTTTGAGCTCCATATTCCCAGTTCGATGCTTTGTTTTCTTTCACTCGACGTTAACGAAAGATTGATGGTGGAATTTAGGTATATACCCCCGCTGATTCGTCCGTTAAAATCACTTGGAGTATCGTGCGATTTTTTCACGTTTTTAAATTAATTACGCGAATATAAAGGATGTAAAATATAAACGTAAAAATATTCCATATTGTAATCCGCCATTTTGTTTTTTTTTTTATCATAGCAGTTCATTTTATTTTTCGTTAACTGAATTGTACCAACGGAGATTTATTTACTTCATTTTGAATATTGCCCATATAATTTATCGAACATAGTATAATTTATACTGTAAGTCCCATTTTCTTTTGACATTTCTTTCCTGTCACTTTCGATTTCAAAATTCAGAAGCACATACTTCCTCTTCTCCGCGATGTATAATTCGATCGTAACGAAACAGGGTTTTATGTTTTAAAAAATACAAGTAAAAGGCACTTTGCAAAAGAAGGAAAATACGCGTAAACAAGGGACTTTTATTACTGGAAAAATCGCGGCACGGAGAAGATCGAGAGTATACGATATCGAATAGCTGCCATCCGGTACAGTGTACCGTAATGTACCCGGTTTAGAAGACGCCGCAGGGTGTCGATGGCCCCATGACTCACCCCGTATACACACTGGCCAAGGAGCATAACCGAAGATAAGTCTGCATTGTATCTCGATTGAACGGCGAACCCTCCTCGAAGCACAGTATCGATCTTGAAGTGGCAGCCCGTCATAAAATGCAGTCTCATTCTTTCTCCTTCCAGTCCAAGTTGCAGCCAGCTCGAAGCGGGCTGGAATATTGATCTCCAAGAACTGGGGTACAACCCTTCCAAGAAGGACTTGACGGACGCCAGGATCCACCACCTATTGGCCGAGGAACTTTGCAAGCCGTACAAGAGGGTAAGAAACCCTCTTTGCTGAGCACGAGATTTTACGTGTCTATGCATTGTATATGCACGGCCCTGGAACCTTGCTGACGAGGATTGTTTTGAGGAAGGACATCGCGTCGCCGCTTGAAAATCTAACTGTCGATTTTCAACCCCCGTCCACGACGGAGATGGCGCTAGTCCCTCCACGGGTCCATGAAATCCGATGCATCGAGGGCTAGGAAAATCGACAGTCGGAGTTTCACTTTAATGCTTCGCCTAATTTGCAACGGACCTATGAAGAAATGTTGATTTTTGAAGTTTCAGTTGCTCACACGAGACGGTTGAGAGAGAAAGGGGTGATTGATAGTCTAATGGCGGAGTGGTGCCATTTTTGGGCCCACGTTGGATTTAAAATATTTAAAGTCTAGTTTGATAGTTGGGACTATTAATCGCTCAAACTTTCCAACTGTCTTGGATATTATAACACGTTAAACGATGTGTCAGTCTGTGAGAATTGATTTTACCGAGACGAAACGTGTTCTAAAGAGGCAATACTGTTATTAACACGTTGGGCCCGGCATCGGTCCCTGAGGACTGATAGTGGACTTTTCGTGGGACCGACAGTATCAAAGTTAAAAAATAAATGTAGTCATTTTAATGATATTTATCGAAACACTTTAACACTTTTCCGTTCGGGCCCAGTCCGGTCTAGACTGGGACCAAAAGGTGCTAACTTTTGGAGTTAAATTCTTCGCCATTTTTGGACCTAACATTTGGGAAATTCTATTATAACAATTGGTACAGTATCTCCGAGTTGTATGAACACTTTGGCCACCGGTGGCCCACTCGATGACCGAGTCTGGGCCTGAACGGAACGGCAAGCAAAACGAGCTGGGCATTTCACATGTTGAACAAAAATATGGTTTGATTTTGTATGTATTACAAAACGTGACGACTCTTTTAGGCAAATTTCTGGCTATTTTGCATCCGAATAACGTTATATTTTTATAGTAACATCGAAAAAGATAGCAATATCGGCACCGGGCCCAACGTGTTATTATATTGTTATATTATTAATATATTATTAATTGAATCAAACGGTAAGACCTCGTGAAACGTGTTAAACGTGTCATTTAAAGTGACACGTATACGTGTACGCTTGTTAGCCTCCACACGTAACGTAACGTGTAGCATGTGTGTACGTTCGATATGTCTATTTATCGATGTGTCAGTGTACAATCCCGCACATCCGAAGAAACAAAGCAAATGAGAAATACGTTTCTCTACAGCATGGAACGAAACTGTTGCAGCATCGGAGACTAAGCTACAGCCGTCACGCGGTGAACGATCGCGACCTCTCGACCCAAGTCAATTACAAAATGCACATGAACATACGTCGGATGATGGGAGAGCACAAGCATCGTCACAAACGCAGTAAAAAGTTGCTCAAAGTAAGAACGTTCGCGTGTCCACGCGTGTCCCCCGAGTCTCGATCCCTTCGATTTGCAATTAAAATATCGTTCATTCCTCTTCCCCGTGTACTCTAGGACGGTAAGCAGAATCACGTGAGTTTCCCAGAGTTCCAGCAGAACGGCTCGACGAAGTTGTTCACCCAAGGTAAATCGACGAAAGGATATCGACGCCAGGCCGATGCAAAGGTTCTCGTTTGAATACGTGAATTTTCATTGATCGCAGATTACATCAATGGTGTTCTGTACGAGCTGGAGAACGGAGACACCTCAAAGCCCTCGAGCAAGGATGACTGGGACTCTGCGATTACCTTCACGGCTCGCACTTCCGGTAAGAGGACGCGGCCCCCCATCTTTCTTTCCTTTTCGCTTCGATTTCGTGCCTTTTCTTATGTCTCCTCCTTTTTTCATTCCCCTTTCGTTAATTTCCACGAAGCTTTTGACCACGTCGTTAGAACGCCAAGTTCCAGACGAATTATCTCTTCTCCCCCTGTGCGGATTCTTTTGAGAAATTAGTTCCTCGAAGGATAATTCAGGCTTCTTCCAGAAGCGTTCTTTGAATATAAAACGGGAAGAAAGAGGTAGAGTCGGCTAATTCTTGGCTCGATTCATAGTTATAATTTCTCGTCCCTCGATTTCCATAGACTCGTTGAACGTGAATGCGGAGAACCACCACGGCGCCACCAGTACTACCTCAATGGACACCATAAATACCGACGATCCGGACATGAAATTGGGACGCGACGGTGAGTCCTTGTTGATGGTTATAGCGAGGATGAAAGCTCCATTCTTAGAACTGCTCGGTATCTCACTGCATTTCAGTTCCTTCTGACAATTTCTTCCGGGTTTCACGCGACTTTGGTATCCAGCATCACCGTAAACGTTTGAAAACAAATTTCCACGGAATGAAGAACGCTGTTTTCTTGCGATTCCATTTTTCCTTTTTGTGGTGTGATAGAATCCTTGTTGATGGTTATGGAAAGGATAAAGGTTCCAATCTTTGAACTGTCCACTATCTCATTCGATTTCATCGCCGCGGATATTTCCTTTGGACTTGACACGACTTTCATATCAGGGATCAATATTTGAAAACATATTTCGAAAATTAAAATTTCTTCTTTTTAATATCATGAAATTATAGTTGATGCTATTGAGTTTTTCTTGGACTCGATACCATTTCCATCCTATCAAATACGTGAAATACAGTTGTTTAAAAATAAATTTCAGTAGAACGAAGAACAGCGTTCTCTTTAAAATTTTTGTTTAATTTCGTAGAGTCGATGAAGGTTAAGTTCGATGAGTTTTATGAACGTAGTGTTATGTGAATGTATTCTATTTTTCGAATTACAGAGAGCTACAGGGTAACGACGCCCACGGCCACGGAAACCATGTTGCCATGGAAGAGGGAGGACGATTACGAGTCTGGACACCCGATTAAACAGAACGAATTTCCTGCTTGGTGTTCCAACAAAGAGTACCTGGCTTACAGTTCTCCCTCGGCGACGTTCTTAGGTATGATCGATCAAGTCACTCGATAATCCGGAATAAATCATTTCATTACGCGGATTAGCGTTACGTTGATAATGATTCGTGATAGTGCATCGAATTCATTGGCTAATTATTCGGTACATCACACATTCAGCTTTTCACTGGGTAAAGCTGTGTAGAGTTAAAAGAGATGACTCGGGAAATAAAGGAAATCAATAATAATCAAAAAATTAAGCACGCTAGATTACTAAACATTTGATAAATGAGTGATTAAAAAATTATTCAATATTTTTAAAATATTAGGTGAAGTAGGTTAACAATGTTGGTCACCACCTGAATATTCCAGTATTTGTATTTATAAAAAGAAATCCATTTTGAATACAAAAATAATGGATTTCTTTTTACTTCGCCTAATACTATTCAAAAATTGTTCATGATAAGTCATCAAGAATGAATTAATTAAATTTAGAAAGAAATAATTATTTCTTATCGATATGAATTAAATAATGTATACATATGTGATTATTGATCTTGAGGCTAATTATGCGTGAAAAATTCCTCCAATTTATATCATTTATTGCATATTATCAAGTAATTATTAAGAATATTGCTTAAGAAGATAAAAGAAAATTATTTTAATCGTGTGATTAAATGTAGTAAAAAATGTTGGCAAAATTTTGATTCCCGAGTCAAACCTCTTGACTTCGTTTTTAAAAATTGTTACTCGATCTAACTCTCTTCGACACTCACTCTGAGGAACTCAACATACAGCTATTTTTCAACGGTGCTCGGGTAACCCCTCTCACTTTAAGAGAGAAAAACGATTAATTCCATAGGTGACTATATTCATGGCATATTTTCTAAATTTGTACGCGTTGTTTCAGGTATTCCCTACCACGTTGCAGGTCTATTTTTCGCTGCCAGGTCGATTCGATTTTTTAGCAAAGCAACAACCTCAGTGAACCGACTGAACTATCAGCTAACAGATCTTCGACCATTGAACTTTTCGCTCTTGCTTTCGTCTATATTAATTATCTTATAACTTATTGCCTTTTGCTCATTCGTTTCGGCTATAATAGATAAAGAGGTACGTAAAATGTTGAAAGAAACCGCTGCTTTACAGGAGAGCCGTATTTGTGAAGACAGGCCAGCTCGACGAGCTCGGAGGATACTAACCTCGGACTTCCGGCCGAAGAACATGTAAATGTTATCCTCAAGTCGTTCAGAGTTTTATGTCATTCTTTTCTTTTCATCGACCTACAAAGCGAATGCGTTTTTTTCTTCGACTTTTGGGTTACCCGGTCCCCTTTCGAAGCTCGCTAACACACACGTACACGTACACACGCACCCCGTCACGTCAACACACGATTGGTTGTGCATCACACAACGAGATACGTGCATTTCGTTCAACTTACCGAATCTTTCTCAAACTCAACCGACCGTTGAGAACACTTTTTGTGTTGCCAACTTCTTCCACGAGCACTTGTGTTTCACACTCTCTTACGATGTACTGTGCGTTGCATGAAAGAAGTCATCTCGTTCGGTTGCGGGACAAGAGGGGTATTCCACTTGCTCCGCCTGTACTCTTGTTAGTAATACCCACTCTTCTATGACACTCCCAAAGCTACTATCTCCAAGTTCTGTAACGTGATACGTTAACATACGCGTAAGATATCCGCGAAAGAAATGTTATCTCAGAGTTAACTTACAATGAATTGGAAGCACTACTACGCTTTGGGATGAGTCTACGCTCTTGCATCTATTTTTTGCGTCTGTCTCACTTTGTCTCGTTGCTTTGTTCGCTTTCTTTGTCACACGGTGTTCTATGACCGGGCTAATAGGAAGGGATCAGTTCTACCAATAAGGGAAGCGTTTTACTCTACTTCTACCGTGATGTTAGAATGGTTGAGTTGGTGGGGATTCGGTCCTAGAAGTTTCTCGGATGACTTCTCTCATGCATCGCACAGTACAGAGTGTTTCGGTTTCACTGACCACTTGGAACATCCGGAGGTCGCTGTTGTACAGTGTTTTTCGTACCACCTTTAACGGGATTTTGATACGGTATTTTATTTGCAATTAAATGCACGCGATTTTTGGATCGCGATATCAACGCTCTCCCGGTTCCCGTTCTACGTTGATATTCGATTATCAAGCTTCCTGCAGCAATGGGCTCAAATGGTTAATAACGAGCGTAATTTATTAGATCCAAAGGTCTACGGATTTTTATTCGCTTAACGTGCTTCCGATGAAAAATGGGCTAATAACCCGGTACCGTATATTCAAACTTTGTTCAAACAAATGCAATTTTCCCTGCAATGTTCCGTACAGCGGATATGATATAATGAGTTTTAAATTGAGTTCGTGTCTTCGTCCAACGAGGAAACGATAATAATCCAAAAAGAACGATCGCCTTCGTAACACTTTCTCTTAACTCTGGACGCAGGAGAGATATTCCAGATGGTCGAACCGAAACACTCCATGAATCTTCATCAACCTCATTAGTGACACTCCCTTCTAATTAAAGGTGGAATCGAGCAGCCAAAGGTCCAGTCAGTAATTGGTCTGTTCCGTCGCGAAAGCGTGTGCACCCCGGACGGTATCGATTGCCAGGAAACTGTGGACGAGCGTGACGAGTACACGTTGACGGGAACTGAACACACGGAGGATTCGCCCACCAAGTCCTTCAGTGAATACGAGAAAGGTACAGGCAAGAAATTCAGACTTTGAAAACAGTAATAGTATTGGTCTCGATCCTTAAGATTTTTATAAGTAAGAAACGAAGTTACGAACCATAGCGATTTATGGGATTGTATCGGTTTCGATTTCGATCTTCGAGCACTGATGTTACATCGATTCTATGTCAGTCATACGATTTTTATTTTCCGGTTTTATATTAGTTCCGAAACTCCTTTAAACGGAATACTCGCATTAACTTCGTAGGGTGTAGTTCACGATTTTGTAACTCAACGAATACATGTAAATCGCCATAACATCGACCATGATATACATCAGAACTGATATATAATAATTTAAAACAGTTTTCTTTTTCCGGAATCGTTTCAACCCCAAAAAGAAATTAAACGATATGGCGGATATATAATATTACAAAGCTTATAAAATCTAAAATCTTGGTTCGTAGGATTTTTTAATGATAAAGAGACTGATGAAAACGAGATATAATAAAGCATAAACGACGAAAGGACGTAAAATGAAGTCGTAAATTCAGTGTAGTATTAAATGTACTCCTATCCTGGCATTAAGGGGAATGGAAATATTAAAAAGAATATTACGGGTAAAACAGTCACATTTCGTTATGGAACGTTGGAAGTATTACATTATCAGTGGTGATTTCATTGCCACTAAATATGCAACTTTATTACGGAGCATAAACGTCTCGTAGAATTTACGATCCTTCCGCCAGTTATACTCGAAATCTACTAAAGTAAAGAAGCAGCTACGTATCTCAAAATACGTGCAATATCTTGTTAATGACAAGTGAAAAGTAAAACAGAAACACTGAACGAAATCTAAATCAATCCAAACACTTCGACAAACTGCATATATTCATTATGAAATAATTTCTGTACCTCAGGCGACAAAAAGGGACCCGCCAGACGGGTGTCGATGATGGAACTAGGATCCATGGAGAAGACTCACTCGGACAAGGTGACAGAAGACGGTTCTCATTCGCTGCCGGAGTGTTGGAATCCTCAACGTCTTCGCATGAGCTCGTTCCCTTACTCGGCCCAGGTTCCAAGCCTCTCGACCGCCCTCATCAACTCTTCCTCGGAATCGTCGGAGGAGATAGACGAGGAGGAGGAGAAGGCTTGACCTTTGGGGATCGTCGAGGAGCAGTCGTCATCCTACGCAGTCGACGAGCGTCGTCTGCGTCGACCATGGCGACGGCCACCCCGACGCTCGTTGCTTTCGTCGCTTCTACGACGACCCAGCGCTCCCGTCTGAACAGGGAGAGTCCCGTATCTCTCTCCCTGCAGGGTGACGCGAGTTGTTTCTCGAGGGTAAATTCGTTCCCCTGAACGATCGTCGATCTCGCCCCGGTGCTCCCTTCGAAGACGGACACTCTAACGAACACTGAGAAGAACGAGCCGCTCAACCACGAGACTCTTCTTCTCTTCCACAGGACCACGATGACGGAAAGTAAACCTCGTTCTTGAACCACCGATGCTTTCATTCGCACGCAGAAACGAGTGCCTCGGGGTTGTTGTAGGTAGCTCCGGTCTCAGAGGATGAGAAAAGAGGGGGAGAAAATATTTTCTCGCTTGAATTCGATCCGTGAACACGTTGATCACAATCGACTCGTAGAAGCGTGATTTTGATAACAACGTAGCCATTGACAGAGAGAGGTATCAGTCGAGGTTGCGTTGTCTTTTGATACTCGGTGATCGCGTGATATCCTTTTTGAATATTCGACCAGAATGATGACGTGATAGAGAGAGAGAGAGAGAGAATAAAAAACAATGAGAGAGAATGAGAGTAAGAGCGAACGAGAGAGAAAGAGAGAAAGCTATTTTTTTAAACCGATACACCTCGTTTCCTCCGTAGCACGACTGATGGTGAAATATTACCGATAGACTGGAGGAACAATTTTTGGTAGTTGATTTTTCAAATGCTTCCTGAAGAAACCGCGGTTCGTCCTTAGGGGGTTGGGTGGGGGGTTGGGGGTTGACGTTATCGATCGCAGGGTTTGTAGAGGGAGGAGAGAGACGAGCAACGGCTTTTCGTCGATCTTCGTCGCTGCGTTGCTTTCTGCGTGCTGAGAAAGATCGAGGACAGGGAGCGCGCGATATTTTCTCCTAGACGCCATAGCGTGTTTTTCCCTTAGCGACGACTCGTTTTACGATCGCTCATTAACTTGGTATCGTGGCCTTAAGATTCCTAGAAGTATCCTAGCAGCAACTCTGAACCTTCCGGTATATTATAAAGAGACGAGAGTAAATGCAAAAGTGGACACGAGGTTGCGGATATAGAGGCTAAAGCAGGGGGTGACTTTTAAGAGACACGAGAGATATACTCGAGTGATCCGTGTTTGCATTTGGCGGCAGGGGATTGAAGGGGGTCGCGTGCAGACACGGTGATCCTCGTTCTTTTGTTTGGGTTTCTTCGGTGACACGGCGTGAGAAATAGTCTTTCGAGGAGATGAAAAATAAATATATATGTAAATCTGTTCGGTACTCGACGCGCAACGCTGAGATCATCGCGCGATTCGCTTTCAAGTTTATAGACGCGAGTCTAGATTTAGACGCGCCACGTGGCGTGGCGTGCAACTACACGTGCGCAAGATGAATCGGGGAAGACTATACCTGTTGCCTTTCGAGGACACTTCAAGTCTTTTGGAGAAGAAAAACAAAATAGTTCCGTGTTGTTTCTTCTAAGAATCATTTCTCGAGGAATTTTCCTCGTTGCGTTAAACGTAGCATGTAATATGATTAATACCGCGTTAATCGCGAGTTGGCGAATTCCAAGTTACCGTTGGTTCGGAGAATATAATGCGCTTGTAAATTATCGTGTTAAGAAACATTCCTAACCAATGTCGAAGTGACACTATTCGTATAGCCAACACTCGGGATTATCTGTAGTTCGTGTGAGTACTTGACGTCAACCAATAACAGGGAAGAATTGTTAATTAATTAAAAATTTTAACTTAGTTCGTAAACCGCTACTTACTGTCAATTTACTACCGATAAATTCTATGTAAGATCTCAGAGAATGTTTAAACAACAGCTATACTTTCGAGAGTCATCAATGGCTGATTGGTACGAAATTCGTAGAACGGTGGGGAGTATAGGTGAATCCAAAATATAAAATTTTAACTTAGAATATTTATTAATATCCCAGATATTAGTAAGAACCAAGTGCTATATTAAATTCTATCTGTACGTTAGTATAATAATACAACTGTTTTCGCTATAATAGTCACCATCGTCGACTGTCATGTAACTAATAACGCAATGATGACAATATTGATTTAGGGTAGACAAGAGCTTAAATCATTCCGAAATCACACAGATGCGTGTATGTATAGTAACGAAAGTTTTTTATTAACATTTTGGTAACTAATAAATGTCCAGAATTAAAATTTCATATTTTGGATCCACCTGCTCTTCTTCTCGTTATTGGATCTTGTAGTAATAGACCACTGGTAACTCTTGGAAAAGCATTTCGTACTTAAACGATTGTCAATAATATTCAGCAATGGCTTTTCCGAGCGCGCTATATCATTCAGACCAACCATACCTCGTTCGAGAGATACCTGTTCGTCATTATCTTCAGCAGCGTTTGTTTCAACTTTTCTTCTTGCGTAAACGAAATAGAATAAGCGTTGTCCACTGTGTATTCCTCTGAATTCCTCGGTCTTCCTTCAACGAGACTTGCGTATCCTCGAAGACAATGCGATGCCCCTTTAGGTTACTTATCTTGCTCTCACACTGGCTTTTCGCAGAGATTCTCGCGAATTTTCCGCTAGAAAAGGAAAATACGATAATCGTCGTGCTCGAAACGGGAGAGATCAACGTTTCGATAGATAGACGCAGAATCTACGTGTAGATATAGTCAGAGAAAATTTTCTAGCCACCAATTTTCTGTCCATTTGAAGGAAGTCCACGAGAATCTCTGCGACAAACGAGTTCAAACACGGTCACGTTGTCGACGACCAACGTCGCGTGATCCCTCGAATCACTGAAGAAGATGATCTCTGTAAAATGGAAGAACAATTAGCAACGACAGCGTGTCTGTCAGCTAGTCGTGGAAATCATCTTCGTGGTGATAGACACACACGGATGTTGTTTAAACGAAACGCTCCTCTCCTTAAGTATGGCCTTAAAAGAAACAGAAGAAATAAAAGTAACTAACTAAAGTAAAAATAACTAAATAAGAGTCTCATGTAGAAACGCAGCCGCGGAAGTGTCGTAGGTCAGTACCTAAATTGCGTTGAATAAACACCGTATGTACATAAAGGGGCAAGAGTAAACGAAATAAAGAGGCATAAACGGAACAATGAAAAAGAAACGAGGGGGGAAGAAGAAGACAAAAGACGAATGAGAAAAGAAAGGAGGAAACAGTTTTATTAGCGAGATAACGTAGCAGGTTAATCGCGATGACTATTAATTCCAATCATTTATCGGAATACGCGAGAGAACGTTGTGACGTGTGTGAAACTATAGCGGGGAGCTGCCAAGGGAAAATCTAGAATTCCGGTTTTTATGAGAATTGAAGAAATCGTGTAATTCTACTGGCACTCGCGGTTGATTAGTTGCTTGCGGAATTGAACGAAACTTTGTTAGCCTTCAATCGTTTAGAGCCGTCGACGTCCCGTTGAATTGGTCGAAAATACGATTGTCGTGGAAAATTTAAGGGATCAGAGAGAGGAGTACGAATTGGTAGGAAATGAAACGTTAACGCGTGACTGTCCGGGGGAATCACCCGTGACCGGTACTCGCTTTATCAGTGGCGCCACGCTGTGGCCGTTACCGGCAACAGGCGATGCCGAGATTAATAAAAGCGTTTAATTCAAATAAATAGTAATATTTGTACAATTTTCAATATAGTTACTGTTATAACGTTATAAAGTGTCATCGTAAATAATGAAGTTAAATTAGAAACTAACGAGTAAAATTATAACGTGTTGTGATGAAACAAAGCACTCGCTATGGCGCCACAGGCAAATTACGTAGAATTGGTCCCGACAGTCAACGGGTTAATAATTTTATCAACTATGGACAAAATTTGTTATATTCGTTGAAATAGAGTACATAGAGTTTATAAATAATTGTATTAATTAAAATAATTTATTTTTAATCGATTAATAATTATAATTAATTTCACAGAAAATGCTTTGCACGATACAAAATCAACTAATTTTACGTTTCAAAAATTAATCATTTTTGGAAGGTCTTAGGAGAAATTTTCTTTTTCGAGATGAATGTGAACGACAAATATATTTTCGACCAAAAACTAGGATCAACGCGATGCCGCAGAGCTCTTGTCAATTAAGACAGTTCGTTCGTTAGGGTTTTCTTCAGCGTCGTTTTAGGGTGGGGATATTTTTTCACGCACATCTCGCTTGGGTAATACTTGCTTGAAGACGAGGGGGATGCAAAAATGCGATTCAATTTTCGTAAAAATCGCAAACGAGTTCGAAATTTCCCTTCGCACGATATATTCCTGGCGGCCTCTAGTTACCTAGATCAGACAAAACGTCGGACTAGTCTCTAGACGCTAGTCTTTACGCTGTTGATTTGTTAAAATAAATGTTTATTTCGTAAAAAAAAAAAAAAAAGAAACAATTTGCTTATTCTGCGAATACCTTCTCTCAGCTGTCGAAATTTCCTCTTTCCTTCGTAAATTGTTCTCATCCCTATCACTCGTCACAAATTTATCAACTTCTTGACAAAAAGAAAAATATTAAGCTCATTTCACAATTAATATCATCTTCAAAGTCTTTCTTAAATTTTCTTGTTAATACTTGTTAATTTTCCTAATTAAAATAAATACCTATTCTTTGTTAACGAAACATGTTACACGATAAATTCACAGCCATAAACACTACAGGTGATCGATGTCGATCTGTCAAGATCCCAATTCCAAATAAGAACAAGCGAAAATTAAAAGCTATCGCGTGTGGGAGATAGATCGAGGACAAGCAATTAAGCCTTGACACCACTTTCGCGCCAATTAAGAGACAGATAATAAAACAATTAGCGATTCGTTGATAAAACTGATACCTCTAATGAAGCAGAGAGAACAAAACTTCCCTAAACATCTCCACTGAACAGTCGTCTACTGCCTCGTGAATTACCATGTCTGGTGGTGTCGTATTTTTGGTCTGCATACCCACATACAGCTACGAGCATGAATTGATCTTCGGTCTGCCCTTGAAACGGGCGAAGAAAAATGAAAAATCCGGGAAACCGGTGATTGGACCAAAAGTCGATTTAAGACTTAGGGAGACGAAGATGAGGACTCACTTGTTGAGGTTGAACAGCGAGGACGAAGTGGACGACATCGATATCGAGGACGACTTGGCCAACAGACGACACCTGCGAGGTCGAGGACGTGGCACTTCCGGTCAACGAGACAGGGATCCGGTTTTCGTATCCATGGAAACGGTACCGTGATTTTTTGATACACTGATATAACCAAAATTATGATTTTTGTGTGATAGGTACCAGTGACGACCATTTTCAATTTGTTAAAATGTCAATACCTGAATTATATCCAATTTACTGAGGTAGACAAAAATATAAATAATTAACCACTTGCACTGGCAAGAAATTCACAGACGTATGTGAAAGAACAGTCCAGAGACGCTCGCTGAGAGGCGTCACGACGTGTATACCACGTTGTTGGCGATTCTGCGACAAAAGTACTTATTACGACGTGCGTGACACGTCTTTCCAGCGCAAGTGGTTAATCCTTTGACTGCCACGCCGAAATTATTTAATTGTTTCGCTGAGGACGCCACGGGAGTGCACCACTTGATGCAAGATTTGTTCTAATATCTTTTGATCGATGTTCTAATAAATATTTTTAATTGTTCAATGAGGCACTTTCTTCTAATTAGCGCTTATATTCACAATGCACCAACTGTCAATTTTCTTTGAATTTTTACAATTGTAGTATACGAGTAGCCCAAGTGCTCCGGTCATATATGACCAACGTGGCAGTCAAAGTATTAATCTAATTGTAGTTTCAATACAGTACTAATCAAATGTTACATCGCGATCTACGAGAGATAAGGTAATTTCAATTTTGGGAAGGAAATTGTGTATAATCGATGTTACTCCATATCAGATAAAAAGGGAAAGAAGTATTGTTATAACGTAATATTATAATGTTTCGCGACGAAGAAAAAAGCTCGATACAGGCTGCCATCATTTTATCCGCCGCTATTATTCTCCAAGGTCTTAGAGGAGTTGCTGAGGAAGCTGAAAGTGGAACACGTTGTCTGGTGCAGGGACAAGGAGAACATGTATTACGAGGTAAGAGACGCTTACGCTAATTATTCCCATTTCTTATTAGAGTCCACTTTATCCTCCCTGGAAAGGTGATATTTCCTGTACCGGCTGGAGAACCATGCGAAAATTGCCTGCACTGCCTCACGGAAATGGGAATCGGCGTGAAAATGAACTCCATAGTAAGGTGAATTAATGTCCTGGTATTTTCTCCGCGGCGAGCTTTTCCAAACGTCTTCGTTTACCCTTCGAACAAATTTCCAGCGTGATTCCAACCCAGTGCACGTATAGTGGCATGGGCAATGGTGGCGCCACTGCAGTCAAGGATGATCTAGCACGAAGGTTGCGATGCAATTACCTCTAATATATACCATTTACGTATGACTGTGTATATTTTCTAATTTCTTTTCTCCTTTTCTTCGTAGACGGAAGGAATCGAAGGAGAGGAAGGACGCTTGGAAGGCGTTCATCGAATCCATACGATCGAAACTGACAGTGAAGCAGGTCGTCGATGGGGTCCGCAGCGGGGGTGATCTTACCTTCGATTACGTCTTGCTAGTACTGACGGCAGAGTAAGAATTATCTTGTTATGCAATTCTTCTTACGTATTCCGATTAATTGAAATTTTTAATGAACGAAACGAGTCAGAGAAAAATATTAATCGCTTTAACCGTTTGAGTGCCACGGGTCATTATTGTTTCCCAATCGATATGTGCCGAGCGGCGCGATAGCGCTTCTCATATTCCGCGTTCACCAACCGAGCGCGCTGATTGTCAGCTTCGCAGCTCAGAGCGCTGGCACTTTTGGACACAAAATAGAAGAAGCGCGATCGCGCCGCTTGGCACTTAAACGGTTAAGGAAGCAATAAATTTTCTTTAAATCGTATTTCTTGAGGATTCGTATGTTAAACATATTTATTATTCAATAATAAAATTACCGATATATAACGTGTACCTAAATATAGTATACGTAAATGATAATAATAAAATTAATATAATAAAAAGGAATAAATAATAGCGATATGTTTACCTTGGTCAAATTTAATATTAATTTTGCTAAGAGGAGCTGTTTGTTTCCAGTATATGCAGAAACAAAAATCCCGAGACATTAGGTACTTCTAATGTTAATAATATGTTAGAATCTTTAAATTTTTATATATATAGAAATTAACGCAATGTTCCATATCCTCTTCGTTATAATAAATCCTAAAGGAAAATACTTTTGAATATAAAGTTGATGAAATTAAAAATTACTTTGATTCGTTTTGTTCATTAATTTTATAATTACACACAGTTGTTTAGCAGCACTGGGACTCATTGAGAACAGTGCCACCAATGTCGTAGCCGCCATGTTGGTGTCTCCCTTGATGGTAAGAATATCTATAATTCCAATTATCAGTTACATTTCCCTGCTACTATTATTATTTTATTTTCCCTCTTTTCTTTTTTTTTTTTTTTTTTTAATAAAATCAAGGGCCCTGTAATGTCATTAACATTTGGGACGATCATAGCCGACAGGAATCTTCAACTTATCGGTCTCAAGAGTTTGTTGGTCGGCATATTTGTCTCGATACTCTTCGGCTTCATCTTCGGTCTCATTCTGGGTACCACTGAGATGCCTTGGGGCTACAACGACTGGCCAACGGACGAAATGAAGGGCAGGTATGTTCTTTAATATTTTTTATTTTTTAAATAAAAATACAAACCGTGGAAAAAATAATAAAGAAATTCGCTTAAATTGTCATCTTCTTACAGAGGAAATTACAGGTCACTCTGGATGGGTGTGTTATGGGCTTTACCATCGGGCACGGGCGTAGCTGTGGCTTTGTTGCAAGGTAGCAGTGGGCCCCTAATCGGAGTCGCCATATCGGCTTCTCTGCTGCCACCAGTGGTAAATTGTGTAAGTTTTGCTAACAATCGTGTTGAAAATTTACGAGCTTCCTGGATTCTGGTTTATCCATGATCGTAAATCGAAATATACAACATCCGCGAGACATTGAAATTGGCCAGTTATCGACACGGACAGAGAGAATAATTCGCGAGAGAAGATAGATACGAGGGAGCCTATCGGCAGTTGAGCAGCGTTCTCGTTCTATCGGAGTTGATTAATGAATGGCAGTTAATCTGGCCGTGGCAATCGATGAAATTTATTCCCATAGGGTTTATTCTGGGCGCTCGGATGTATATGGCTAATTTATCGACCGATTAAAATGCCGCACATGAAAGGAGAGTCCTACACCGACTACAACACCTCGTACGCTTACGTGTACACCGATTATCTACCGGTGGAATTTTTCTGCAATGGCATAATCAGCGCGTGCCTGACCTTTGTTAACGTAATGTGTATCTTTATCACGGCTATCATCGTGCTGAAGGTAAGCAAGGTCGCAAACCAGCAAACTTTTCAAGGATAACAATGAGTAAATCGTCTGCCGCACGTGATGTAATTTTCACGATAATTCCTGATGTCGCGATACTATTGTCACGTGATTATGTAACCGAACTATGACGCTACGTTAAGGCCGGCTAACGTTGAAAACAGGTGTTCTTTAACAGAACGAGCATTTTTCTTTTCATTTTTCGGTTTTCTTTCTTTCTTCTTCTTTCCTTGACTTTGACTTTTCTTCGGGAAAAGATGTAATAGTATATTTATCTCCTGTGACATCAGGACTGTGGTTTTCGTTTAGGTTAAGGAAGTTGCCGCCCCGTATACCTCGACACCGGAATTACGTCGGTTTTGGGAGCATGATATTCGCGTGGTCCGTGATAAGAATATTTCACGAGATAACAGCTCGCTGGATTCAAGGTAACTGAGATATCTCGTGTTATAATAGAAAATTATTTCCTCGCTACTAAGTGAGCATAAAGGAAGATCAAAATATCTTCAAAAAAATATAAATTGGAAATTTCCAAAAATCTTTTATTTTGCAAGAGTATAATATTTACATCGATGCTTTGTAATATTTAATGCAGAATTAAAAATGGAAAATCATTGTCAATTTTTATACTACTAAGTGAGCATAAAGGAAGATCAAAATATCTTCAAAAGAACATAAATTGGAAATTTTCAAAAGTCTTCTTTTATTTTGCAAGAGTATAATATTTACATCGATGTTTTGTAATATTTAATGCGAAATTAAAAATAGAAAATCATTGTCAGTTTTTACGATGGACTGAGTAAAACGAAGCAACGTGTTCTGGAAAAAACATTAAACGAAGCAGTACGTGAAGCCGTAAATGACGAAACATTCCGCAAAGTACAAAGATCAAGTTATGGTCAACATGGTCCAGAGGAAGTAGACGAAGTGAATATTTTCTTTATAAATCTCGTAATTTATAACTATCGTTTATTTTCTATTTACACGAGGCAAAAATTTTCATTTATACAGTTTACATCGAAGCTTGGATTTCATACTAGCGACGGAACAAGCAACGTTACAAACACTGAAGAGAAAGAGACCACATCCAATGGTTTCAACTTACCAGAAGGGTTAGACATTTCTGGCAGCACGAGCGAAGACTTGGCCGCTCTCGATCGATTGATTACGTGTCTTTTAGGACAATCGACTAATGCTAACGCTGGTCATTTGGATTCTTGGCACCGTTCCCATCGAGCTAGCACTCGAGGTTATAGACAATTACATAGTATGGACACCACTGCGGAACGAGGCATGGTTGGCTCTAACATTGATACAACGGCACTTTAATTGGATAATTAAGCGAACTGTAAATTAAAATTTAATCGTTAAATTTATTTGCACGCGTGATGATAATTCTCTAAAGTTTGGCAATTAAATAATGTCAATGGAGTAATTAGTTCATATCTCGATTGAATTCGGTTCAGGGACAGATTTACTATGCTTATTCGACTAAAACCTTTTATTAAAGATACACCACATTACATTGTTAAAGATACAATGTTTAAAATATAAGAGATTAAATAATTTTGACAATTCAAAACTGAAATCTAAGACAGAGCTGTTGAACTGTATTAATCTTCAATTGAAGATGGCTCGGTTCCAAAGTATCGGTCACCGAAGTTACCCATACCGGGTAGTACATAGAATTTCTCATTTATCACAGGATCTAAGGCAGACGTGACGATTTTTACACGTGGAAATGCGTAAGCAATTGAATGGACACCTGATTCTGCCATAAGTAGAGATACAAGTAGCACATTTTCCTCGGCAACGTCGTGATCTAATAAAACTCTAATAGCCATAATGGCAGCAGCACCAGTTGCCACAGTTGCATCCATTAATATCACTTTATAGTCTTTAATATCTTTTGGCAGTCGAAGGTAGTAAAGCTGAAAAATATGTCAATAATTTTTGCATTAAAATCTGAAGAAAATATAAAATCAGAAAAATTCTCTTACCTCTGGTTCTCCAGTTTGTTGATTCGTTTGTATGAGTATTTTTCCTATCCTTATATCTTTGCATACATCCCTAATAGCTTGTTCCATGGTTTCACCGGCACGCAAAATAGACACACCGCATACTTTATCCGTAGCAGCACGCTTTCCATGATATAATACTCCTTGCGGGGTTTCTACCCTTACGTCCTATGGCAACACGGAAACGTACACGTAATGACATGTTGATCGTGACTTGGTAATACGGTATGTCAACATTTACCTCGAAAGGTAAAAGAGATAATGCGTACTCGATAACCAAACGGATTAATCGTTTGGAATAAAATATAAACTCGTCTCTAGATGTTTCCTTATTTCTTATAAATGTGTGCAGACCCTTACTTTGTGGCGTATCTGGAAGCAGGTAGAGAGACGATGGCATTGGTTGACCGATATAAGAATGAGCTAATTTTTCTCTAAGTTTGAAACCCCTCTAGAGTAGGAAATTATCAAAATATAATAAATATAATAAAATAAAGCAACATTTAGAAAGCTATTGATTTTACCAGTTGAAGCTGAGTATGTACATGCTGTACTATAAGTTGTATCGCGATTTCATTTTCTCCTCCACGAGGTACAATAATATCTGCATGAACCATAAATGGTGCTATATAATATTTGAAAGCTGGTTGCACCATAGTAATGTATTGCTTTAACACACCCTCTAAATCTCTTCCTCTATTCGATATATCCCTACGTAATCTCCGAGCAAGCCTTACATCCGCGTCAGTATCAACAAACACTTTCATATCACACATCTTAACCAACCAAAAGGTGCGGATTAATGATAATTCTGTCCTTAACTTCTTACCTAATTGCATTGTACTAACTCACTTATCCTGCTTTTTTCACAGTACATTCACTTACCTTCATTACTTCAACGTTGTAAAACGTCAATATTCCCTCAAATATAATCACATTGGCACCATACATTGTTTTCTTTAAAACAAAAAAGATATATAATATGCGCAAAATAAATTTTAGATCTATATAGTACTTCTGTCAATATCAACATACAGTTCTACTTTCTCTACTATGCGTTACAAAATTATAGATGGGAACCTCCACCATTCTACCTTCCTTTAAACGCTGTAATGTCGTTATTAATAACTCAAAATCAAATGCATCAGGGTGATCAAAATTGTACTCGTTACACTCAGCCATCTCGTGTTGCTTTTCATTTAATACCTACAACAAAAACTGCATATATCACTAATTCTTGTTTCTGTTTTCTAAAACAAAAGCATTTGTATAATAAGTTTCTCATACTTTGTAGAATGAATCCATGCTAAGAAGTGTCACCCAAGGTACGTTTAGAGATTCTATAATCTTTGTTGCAACTGTAGTTTTCCCAGATGCGCTACCTCCACAAATACCTAACACAAAGCTATAATTACATTGTATCTTTTTCCTTCAAAGTAATAAATATATTTTATATTTTTATTACCAACCAATTACAAAAGGTTCTACTTGTTGTCCAGCTGAATTATACCATGGTGGTCTACCAGCTGTATATATTGTTCCTGTTTTACTTCTAATAATAGATTCTGCAGAAGTCTGTTTACTAGACTGAGATAAACTAGTAGAACGTTGTCTTCTTGATCTTGGTGATCTCTGAGGTCCTATCAATTAAAAACAGAAATAATTTCTTTTCATTTATTTCAGAAATTATCCAAAAATGTAATATGTAGGAACTAATTACGTTGAAAAATAAATAAATGAAAAGTGTCTTGGATGAAATGTTTGAATAATTTAATTTTTATGTAGGATAAAGGGATAAAGGATAAAGGTACTTTTGTTAGTTTTAATTGTCTTTTTGAAATTGCAAAAGAAGTCTACTTCGGTATACCAAGTACATCCTGTTTGCCAAATACAGGTATTCCAAATCACTGACTCTGTAAACAATTGGCATATTGTCTATTTAAGTACCAAAATAAATAGAAAATAATATCAAATATCGCAGAAATGCCGGTGAAGGTATTCGTTAATTAACTTACCAGTAGAAGGTGATCTAGGAGATTGCGATATAGGTGACCCAATATCACCGTCTTCGCATGGTTCATCGAATAGGAAAACTTCCTTTTCATCCAAACGAACATCACCGTCATCACTAAGTTACACGGATGTTAATGATATTCCATACGATAAATGAAAGAACGAGAAAACATTATTACTTACCCTTCTGAACTCGCCGAGCTAGGTGGATCGAAATGTTGCACCTTAGCTGCCATATTCCTAATAGCGTATCAAAGAAATTAAAATGTAATCACACACGTGTGCTTTGTACTATGACGTATTTCATCAAACTACACGCTTACGAACTTACGTTTAGCCGACAACGTTTAGCTATACTGACGTATAACGAGAATGTATGTATAACAACGAGATTTTTAGTCGCCACCTACCGTTTATATTATGAAGTAACCATCCTAAGCTGATTATCCAATTATCCAATGTTATATAATAAATTATAATATACTGTTTGCTAAATAATTTTAATCGATAACTTTTATGGTTACCTTAAAATCTATAACGTTTCAGAAGCTTTAAGAATATTATACAGTCAAGTTAGTCGAGATCTCTGAAATTTTAGGTAAATTTTAAACAACGTTCAAAACAATCCGAGACTCTTGTAGCGTGTTGAACCCATTACTACCCTTCATAATTGCACTCACAGATGCATCGAATACACACCATGCCACTTAGTATTATCAACGTATCTTGGTTAGCGCCATATCTAAATATTGCCAACAACTAAAACTATATAAAACATTTTAGTGATTAATGTTCATGATCATTGCTCATAAATTTGCAATGTTTAACGATATAAAAGTAATTATAAAACACATTTCTTTAGTGAATAACTCGTTTTATTATTGACGTAATAATTAATTTAACTGGAAAAATACATATTACGTGGCAAAGTATCACTTGTATATTTTAACAAGCATCAAAATAGAATCATTGGAATACAATTGTATAGAAAAATCATTAGAAAAAAATCGATAAAATAAGCAATAACTTTATGCATGTCCCGTTAGTATCCGAGTAATTTAAAATTATTCTTGCAGTGGTGGTGACCTCCCGTGGTAGATGCAATATTCGCAATTGAACCCGGCAGAGTTTTGCTATTACCACTAATTACAATGAAGAAACGGTTGTAATAGTATTTGTTGCTTGGTTGATGTTAGGACTCGTTCAGTCTTATGGTCGAACTTAAAGTACAAAGTTACCCCGATGCTTCTGCGTGCTACTCTGTTGTGTGACGTCGCATTGTCTTTTAATAGTCAGCCCCTGTGACCGGTTTTTCCGTCGTTAACAAGGCACCGTTGTACGTCGAGACGCGCCCTCGTCCGACCTTGAAACCTATAATCGTTCATAGCGTTCGATGTTCCAAACATCGTCTGGAAAACTATTAATTGTGCTCTACAGGTTCGAATCCTTTTTGTTTTCTTCGGCGCCTCGTTAACGCAGAACAACAGTGAAATGGCGAAAAAGACATACGATCTGTTGTTCAAGTTACTGTTAATCGGTGATTCCGGAGTTGGTAAAACTTGTATACTGTTTAGATTTTCAGACGATGCTTTCTCAACGACGTTTATTTCTACCATAGGTAAGAAAAATATTACAAATAATCATTCGTATATTTGTTAAATCAGATTGTGCGTTGTTGAAATTCTTTTTTGGTATAGTAGGTTATGCTACTAGGAAAATTATAATATTGTAAATTGGAAATATGCAAATTTCAGGTTGATGAACAATAGACAGTTGATTATTGAAGCATCATTGCTGCGTTTGTTATGTTAATTACATAGATAAATTGTGTTCATGAACAACATTTTGACATTGTTATTAAAATTGAATGTTTTATGTAAATAAATGTTAATGTACTGAGAAGTATGTCACGTAAATAAACAATATGGTTTTTATCACTTAGGTATCGATTTTAAAATCAAGACAGTGGAATTAAGAGGAAAAAAAATCAAGTTACAGATATGGTAAGTTATGAAGCTATAAATGTTTCTAAATAGCTTTTAATTTATATATTCATAGGGATACAGCTGGTCAAGAAAGATTTCATACCATTACCACATCTTACTATAGAGGTGCAATGGGTATTATGCTTGTTTATGATATTACTAATGAAAAGACATTTGAAAACATTGTCAAATGGTTGAGAAATATTGATGAAGTAAGTAAGATGATGAATCTTAGTATCATATATCAATACATTTAATTTATAATTTTACTTTTCTTTTAATGAATTTTAGCATGCAAATGAGGATGTGGAGAAGATGATATTAGGAAATAAAAGTGATATGGAAGATAAACGTGTTGTTAGCACAGAAAGAGGGGAAGCGGTAAAATAATTATAACAAAATTTGTATGTAAGTTAAGAATACCATAAACTAATAAATTCATATGCTCCTTTAGATAGCAAGAGAGCATGGAATCAGATTTATGGAAACATCTGCAAAAGCAAACATTAATATTGATCGTGCATTTAGTGAATTAGCTGAAGCAATATTGGAAAAAACTCATGGAAAAGAACCACAAGATGCTCCTGATAGAGTAACAGTTGATCGAAAAGTGGAAAGAAATTCTAATCGGTGCTGCTAATCTTACATTATTTATTTTAATGGCGCATAATATATTATATATCAGCTCGTGCCACTCGAAATAGATTTGTGGATAGATTTAGAGCATAATTTAAAGCATAATAGTATAATTAAACTCTTCACAACACTGCCTAAACAAATTCGATTAAACTTATTTGATAAAATTTCTGATTAAAAAACGATATCTAAATTTAATTAGAAGTGTAAAAGTAATAACTCCAATTTGAAAGTGAAGTTTTTTAATTATACCTGGATTTCAGAGGGTGGGTTATAAATGCTGTTTGTCACTTATATGACTGTACTTATAAATGTGTCTATTATATGTATACAAGCATTAAAGCTCCATCACAGCTTTTATAATGAACAAAAGAAATCAATGAAATACACTGTTGATGGAGCTTTGTTTTCCATGTGAAACTTTATGCATTGTTGCACGAACAAAGTCAACTAGGAACAATTTGTTTGTTATGAGGCTGCAATTTGTTACCATGATGAGAAGAGTGAGAATGAATGTGGGCTTTTGATCTTGAAAAAAAATCTATGTGAACATTGAATGCTTTTTCATACGGACATTGCACTACATATGCTTATTTACATCTTAAGTTCAAATCTGAAAGCTTAAGACCAAGAGCTTTTATCCTACTTGTGTAAGACTAATTTACTATAAATATAAATATTCACGATTTCGAAATAACTGTTTTTATTCCCCTTTGCAATAAATATATACTAGATATTTGTTAAAAATAACACTATATAATACATAAATCAATGATAATGTCAAAACTAATTATCATAATATATATACCTTTGGTTTAACAATGTATTTGCATAATGGTTCACATCCTATGATTATTGTAAAAAATAACATACATAACTATGGACGAAAAATAAAAATACTATTTAATACTTTGGAATTTTTATTTTATTATGCAAATCTGTTTAAATAATATAACATTTGTTTTTTAACAGATAATGAACATTATACATTGTACAGTGTTAGGATAATATGGAATTATAATAATATGTAAGTATTCTAACACGCAGTGTTCAATAATTGTTTTCTAACATATAATAAATATACATATACATCATTGGAATAATATGATGTTACAATAATATATAAGTGTCATAACACTACATCTAACACGCAGATTTTAATATTTTTAAAATGTATTTATTTTACTTGTTACAACACTTAAATCAATTATTTGCTTAGTAGTGATATATATTTGAACATAGAAAAATGATACCTTACAAAATAAACTGTTTTATTATATGAATTCAATCTAAAACAGGAATACCTTTTTTTAATAGGAAAAATTAAATAAAAGTTATAAATACATATATAAGTTATGCATTTGAATCTGTTATAATTCTACTTATTGTATACTTTTAACTATGTAATGATTAACTTACTTTTTTTCGTAAGTATAGGAATTATTTGACTTACAATATTAAAGATCAAAATAATATACTTTCTCTGTACTCTCTGTGTTAGCTATGCTTTGAAAATTGTGTAAAAGCTATTATTTCATAGAAATTAAAGCTTCTTTGACAATAGCTTTTGTTTTATGCCTTTCATTGCTGTTCTGTAATGTACTCTCTACATATAAAGTAAAAGAGTCAAAACAGAATCATAAGTAAAAGCATTTTGCATTGAAGATTAATCCAGCGATAAAAATGTGTTTTACAATATTTAATTTTTTGTGTTGTTGAGAATAGTTAAAATGTAAAGGAAAATATTGACAATATCTATATAAAGGTTCAGTGCTGCAAAAATATATTCTTCCGGGGAAATGGCATATTTGTGACTACCACCCATCATCATTTGTGTATCATAGATCAAGTAGATAGAGAAGAGCAAGGCTCCAAGTGATGCATATACTACAGTTATTATTTTCCCCGGCCATAATGCTGCAATTATTCCAAAAAGTACAAGAACAATCAGTGCAACAAATAGAATGCTGTTAAGACCAGTAAAATCGAATTTCGTCTGGAATGCAAATAATGTTAACGCAAGACAAATAACTGCAGTAATTCCAACGGCCAATAACACCTAAAAGTGTTCAATAGAAAAGTGTTTTATTTCTTACTTAATAATTAATGCATTATAAATTAAAAAATCATTATTTGACTTCTAGAATCTTACCTCTTCAGAACTGTATGTAGAAGCAACAGTAGCCAATAGAAAACCTTCTGCTATTGTGAATATGAACAAAAATATAAAATTCATAGGGGCTTTTCGTCTTACACTGGTACAACAAGCCATACATATAATCAGAACAATAGTTGCTGCAAAACAAATCCAAAACAACTCAGGATGTGCCATCACAAAATTATGTGTAGGACGGTGGTAAAGAAATAATACAATCATTGAGAGTGTGATCAGAAGCTGACACATCAATATACTGTACACTTTCCTGCAAATAGGTAAAAGTTAAAATTAAACAAATGTAACAAAATTTTATTAATTATGATATATACCTGATGAAGCCATTTCGAATAGATTTTTCATTGAATTCAAATGCCTTAATGTCATTGGATTGCATAGGATCATCTGCATAATTTGACCCATACATGGCTGGTTGTGGTCCTGCACCAAATATTGGATCACTATGTGGAACTTGACCGTCAGGAGGCACACCTGGAGGAATAAAGCCTGGGCCTAAAAATAAAGAAAATATAAGCATTATATACAAATTAAAATATTGAAATGAAAAAAAAAAACAAAACAATATGAAACGAACCAGGTGGTGGATTCATTCCATAAGGAGGTGGGTATCCAGGATATCCTTGGCTTGGATATGCAGGATTTTGTTGAGGATAACCTGCACAATCAAATTTTAAACAAATAAAATATTATAATGTAGTGGAATTTGTATTCTAAATTAAGCATTACTCTTCATCAAATTTTGTGCTCTATTAAACAGCCACTAAATGTTAGTGCATGATTTTTTCTTTTCAATGGAATATTTTCCCTTTAGTTTCTGATTTTTCTTTTAAATAAACCATATAACATATTTAAATCATGTTAACACTGAATGAACATGTTTTCATATATGTGCAAGTGTTATTATTTTATCAATAATAGATAACGAACATAGATAATAATTAATGATTGTTATAAAAAACTTTAAATGATGATTGCCACTTGAAACAAGCAACATGGTGTTAACAGTCTGTTAAATATACTGTTCGTATATTCAACATAATGAGAAATATGTATAACTTAGGAAAAAGATCAGAACCTTGTTGTCCTGGATAAAATCCAGCACCAGGTGTACTCTGCCAAGTTGCCATCTTTTGGTTTTTCTTTTAGCTGAAAAAGAATCTATTATTATAACGAGATACTGTTGCATTATCAAAACATCAATGGAACACCAGCGCACAAATGTACCAACAACCTTAAAATGAAATGACATATAAAATTACTAAAAAAAATGTATTTTTCAACATATTTCAAGTTATTTTATTAATGTCAAATTGTTTACTATTCAAAATTAATGAACAAATCATTTATTTTGCTAAACATAAAACATTAATTACAATGTATTATAAAAATGCATATTCAAATAAGTGTACTCATTCTTAAAAACCTTATAAATTATTACAAATGTTAATAAAAAAAAAAATTTTTTTATATTTGTAAATAATAAAAATAATTTAGATATAATATAGTTATACATTTAATGTATTATAATATAACATAGTAGTATCAATGATAAAGTTTATAAAAATAGTTGTACAATATCAATATTTTTAGATTTCAAATGTAAAGATATTTTTTAGACTGATTCACCACAGATAAAAAAGCAATGCAGGATATACCTGAAATAGATACAAGCATTATGAAATATAATTGCTCATATTTATAAATATTATTTAAATAATATACCGCTTGGTTTTATTAATTTTTATTAACAAAACAATTCTATGAAAATCATTTTAACATGTAGAAAATCAGATTTATATCATACATTTAAATGCAATAAATATGAGCACAGTTAATTTTGATTAATTTTTTCAAGGCTATAAGGTTAGCTGAAAATAATATTAGAAACACCAGTTAATAATTATCATTATATTTATATCTACGTACAATTTTATATTGATGTTATAATCCAATACTGCTGTCGGAAAAAGATGTTTTATTAAAAATACACGTACGTCATGCTTTACAGCAAACGCTATGAATAAAAAAAAAAGCAATTGTTAACAACACTACATTAACATATTAAGCAATTTTACACATCCTGTTTAAATATCCTGCTTAATAATTATTGTTTTTACATGTGAATTTAAATCGTAACATTATGAAATATTGGAGCAATGAAACGATACTTCAACGTTCTTCCGTATCAATAGCTAGCGCAACAAAATGTTGAACTCGATCACAATCTGTTCATTTCAGAAAATACTTTAACAATAATATTACGAAAACTTTCTACAATTATATGCAATATTAATCTGAGAATCGTAGAACTAGTTATATACGTCAATTTGATGCGTCATGCGCATTTTCTGGAAATGGCAACAATCGATAATCACATTCGTGCGCCGAATATGAGTTGAATTTATTTACCTCTTTTAGAAAACGTTTAAGACCCTTAGTGGAACGATTAAAACTCTTTAGAATGCAAATTAAATTGACAAGATGGAGTCATTAATGGAATTCACTTATGCAGTGTATTTCATATGCACGTTGTATATATATCACAAAGATGACACACGCCCCACTTAATCTTTGACTGAATCGCATACGAGTAACGAGTAACTGATATGAAGTAGGTTGAATATTAGAAAGCGACGGCTTAACACATTTTGCGCCTGCGTACACGTTGTTCAGAATGCTGTTTACCATCGAACTAGATATATATGTATATATATTTTTTGCGTAGGCATATGTCGAATTTCCTAGAAAAATATTATGTAAACGTTTTTCTTAATTGTTACGGATGTAACATAATTTTTCGTAACATGATTCTCACAATGTGTTAAATAAACAATATATATATACATAATTCTCGCGTTTTAAAATCATTTAATTGTTCATTGTGAATCTACATAACAATATTATTTTCTATATAAAAGGCGAAATACAATTTTGATATTAACTGTTACATAGAATGTGATACGTCATGCTATGTTAAGTGTAAAGTAATTTTTATAGTGAATAAGGAAAGCAAAATTCTAAATAATTTTTATAATTAGTTTTTTCATACTCAAGAAATAAACTTGTTTTCATCATATTATATATAAGTATTTACCTTTTTATTGAAAATTGCTTCGATTCTCAAAGCGAATTAAGACAAACTATTTGCAAGTCGTACCAACATAAAAATATGGAAAAAGTTGCCTCCAGTATCCACGTGTATGACAGTTGTGGTTACGTTCCTTAGTGTGTAGTATAGTTTATATAATTAGATTAATAACATTATTATAAATGATTCTAGAAAATCAAATAAATCATGTCAACTTGTAAAATACACAATATTAGGTTTTATAATCTTGAACCTCGATCTGTTACTTGTTTATCTTATGAATCTAAGACAAAAAAGTTAACACTTGCAAGGTTAGTTTTTTCAGTACATTTTTACTTACTATAAAGACGTTGATTGTAAAAATCTTTATAGTAACATTTTTACAGAAATGACAATTCCATTGAAGTTTGGAATATTGGGAATGCACCTTTTGTAGAATGTACAATACCAGCACTTGCAGAAAACTCGATAGAAAGCATTCTCTGGATAGGATCAAGGTTGTTTTCGACTGGTCTTCATGGCATGATAGCAGAATACGATTTAACAACATTATCTATTAAAAATGAAGTTGCAGTAACTGGGGGTGCAGCTTGGTGTATGGATGTAAATCATAAGAAAACATGTTTAGCTGTTGGTACAGAAGATGGATACATCAATACATTTACTGTTACTAGCGATACATTGATATATGAAAGGATATTTGATAAACAGAAAGGAAGAATTCTTTGTATTAAATGGGACAACACTGGAGAAATGATTTATACAGGATCGGCTGACACAATTAGAGTTTGGAATGCCATATCTGGTCATGCAATTCACAAGATGACAACTTCTAGAAAAGAAGCAAAGAAAGAAACTATTATCTGGTGTTTAGAAGTTACAGATGACAATGTTATAATTTCTGGAGATTCACGGGGCTGTCTATCATTCTGGGATCCTCATATGGGTACTTTAATCGAATCCCACGAAAGTCATACAGCTGATATATTAGCTGTCACTTTATCTCATGACATGAATACTGTATATTGTGCTGGGGTTGATCCCGTAGTACGAAGCTTTTGTAAAATAACCATGAAATCCAGTGGTAGACCACAATGGGTAAAAGGTATCGAAAGAAGGTTACATGCTCACGATGTAAGAGCTTTAGTAGAAGCAAACGGAAAATTATATTCAGCTGGTGTAGATGGATATCTAGCACAGTCTAGTTATCCACCAAAAGTTTTAGTTAAATATCCACCATTACTTCAACTTCCATGTGCTACTGTTTGTAGAAAATCTAGGTGCATTTTGTTACGGTATACAAACTTTCTCGAGTTGTGGAGGCTTGGATCATCTACTAAAGTTTCTCCAGAATCAATACGTCCCGGTATGTTTCATCAATTAGAAGAGGAGCCTATAAAATTGTTACAATTAAAAACAAAAAGAGACGAAAATATTATTTCTTATGCTATCAATAAGGACTCTAAAACAATTGTTTATTCAACCGACAGTCATGCTAGAGTCTTCAATTTTGACGTGGTCGAAGGGGATGCACAATTATCAAGGAACGATACTGACATTTTTGCAATCAAAATACAGAAAATGTTATTTAGCCCAAATGGAAGATTATTTGTAACGATAAATAACGATGGAAAGAAAAACATCGTAACATTGTATAAAGTGGAGAAGAAGCATCTAAGGCATCTCGATTCTTTTCACACGGACAAGGAATCCATTGTAAATCTTGGACTCGTGTGTTTTTCTCCTGACGATAAATATTTTATTTGTGCCGATCGTTATGGTAGAATCGCTGTGTATAATATTAGTAATACTGCAAGTAACGACGCATCTGCAGCATGGTTATTACCAAAGTACAGTTGTCCACCGACAGCTATGGCTGTCCAGAAAAGTACTTTAAATTTAGTTATCGTGTATTCCGATCACAAGGTAAAAATTCGTTTTACGCACAATTGTAATATGAATTTCCTTTACTCCCGAGATATTAAATTCTCGTTTATCTAAATCACGAAACGATGAGTTTATAGTTACTACGTCGGCTATAAGAAAACGTATAATCTCTTTATGACCTGCCTTCTATAAATCCTGTAATTAATTATTCTTATAACTTTTTCTAATATCTTACGTAAAATTGAAAGTTATAAAGTTGCTGTACTTTATCGATGATTATTTTTCATGCTTAATTATTGGTCGTTTAATTGCAGATTGTCGAGTATAATATTTTACAAAGGCAATACACCAAGTTTTCGAATAATTTGCAAAGTCGACTTCCGAAACAATGGTTGGCCCGGCCTTTTCCCATAACGAATATAATCTTTGATTCTCGCAATGAAAATATCATAATAATGCACGATGATTCTACCGTTTACGTTATCGATAAATTGAACGAATTTCTGGAAAAAGATGCGAAAATTTCGAAACGCGAGAACGGTGACATCACGGAAGATAATTTCTCCTTAAGTTCGCACTCTCAACCGATTTTTCAAGTTCTTAAAAAATACAAGGTAATTTCGGTCGTGACATTGTATAATTCGAATACGAAAATCAAATTATCACCCATGATATTTTCAGCACCTGGTGTACTTGGATTGGTTGAACGACGAAGAATTAGTGGCAGTCGAAGTGAATCCCATATCATTAACGGAGAAGTTACCGCCGACTCTTAAACAGAAGTGGTTCGGAATGTAAATAATTTCCAGAACGAAATAAATCAAATCTCATTTTCATAATGGGATGAAACGTGTACAAAACTGTTAGCTTGTTTCTAGAAGAACACTCTGTCCTGGAAGCTAAGAATGACGTATTTCTACATTATACCAACTGCTATTCCGCTATTTATACAAAACTGCGACAATTTATTTTTCAATACATTTCTTATATAGTGTACAATGTTTTGTGTACAAAATATACACTTTATCGATTATTCGAATCCCATGTTACTTAACCGAGGAAGATGAACCTCTGCTGTGCGACGCGAAATTTCCCGGGTCCCATAGGAGGTTCGGTGGTGAGTTTCGGCGAAACATACCAGCGACCTGTAAACTCGAGATCGTATTCTGGACGAGATGATCGGAAACCCACCATGCCGGATGTCGTTCTGGGAATGGACGGCGATGGTTTCAGAAGAATCGGTGAACGCTTAATCGCATCTTCCGGCGGTTTGTGTTCGAAAGTGTCCGCCGGAAATCCCTCCTTTCTGCATTCTTCGGTCAGCACCTACGGTCAGTGACACCGGGAAACATTAAAATTCGTGTGGTGCACATCGTCGATACTGTGCCTTTCCCTCCGGCTGGTTCGTGATACCTTTTTAAAAAATTCACCCGTCAGGTGTGCGTACTTTCTGGACCAGTTGCGGCGAAATAACTTGTCCCGTAGTATAACTTCCTTGCTAAAATTCACGTATCGTCGAATATGAAAACGCTGGCTCGTGTCAGGTCGAACGGAACAAAGCGATCAAACTTGCTCTCTGCGCGAGCCAATACCAAATACTGTCAGAAGTCACCGGATTCTTCGCGTTCATCTTTCCAGTCTTCCTATCCTCTGTCTTACATTGCAACTCGTCCGTCATTTTTCCCAGGCAAAGACTCCTTTAACGTCTAATTAATATCACGCGAACCAACGAGGGAGCGAAAGCACTGGAAGCTATAATCTTCGAAATCTCTTTGCAGTTTGTTCAATATCACGACCGTTGCCATAGTCCCTGATCCCGCCCCATCTTCGAGAAGATATCGTACACTGCACACATATTTCACGGGGAAACTTGTGGTCTCGGAAGGAGAACAATCGGCGATTTACCACGACGCTACACGGTGAAGCGACCGAGACAGTATTTCCGAGTATTAAGCCACGATCACCGGACTATCGATTTTCAGTAAGAGCCATATAAAAGGTAGGAAGCGAGCGAGCGCGGAAAATCTCGTTGAGCCAAGGTAAACCGAGTCTAAGGACCGGCTACGAGGCCATAAACCAAGAAGCGTTTAATCTTCGCCGCGAGTTGTAACCCGCAGCCACGAAGGAAGGCGTAGACGTAGCGGCTTAAGCCTGCAGGAAATAATCAAAGCGGCGATACAGCGGCAAATACACACAGTCTGTGTCACGACGATGCAGTCCCTGTGGTGTAGGTGAATTTAGGTGCGTCTAACACGTTCGTCTTGGTTCGGCGAGAAGGTAACGGTTCGGAAAGCTTTGTAGTTGTGAGGTCTCGGGCGGCAGGAAGGAGGATGGAAACGGCTGCAAAGTGCAATGCGCCGAGATTACGACTAATCTGCGCCCGAGACTGGTCGGAAGCGTAGTTTCTGTAACTTACATCGCTTAAAGCGTCAGCTCGTTCAACCCTCAAACTCCGTCGCGCAGTTCCTTCTGTCCCTCTCCGTCCCTTTATATCGCCCCTTTATACCTGTCTCCCTCATCCTCTCTCTCTCTTCGTTCCTCTGCTCCTTCCTCTTTCACCTTCTATAACCACTCTTGCATTAGCGAGGACTGATTCCCTTGGGAAAATTGCGTTCTCGAAACTGGAAAGTTTAACGTGCCACGCACCTGCCAGGTCTTCACCGTGCCTGGGTCCAGCAGGGAAACTTTATTCTTTCCGTAGCCGGGGCCTGGAAAATGGACATCCACCGCTTTTCTTCCCGACACGGTAAGGCGATTCCACGGGATTTATTATTTACGCGTGGACGATGGAACGCGAGTTCCTTCTCCTTCTTCAGCTTCTCCTTTGCCTTTCAGGGGACGCGGTTGGAACGCGATCCGCGTACAGAGAGGACGAGGATAAAGGGAGTGGAGCGAGGCTTACGCGGCCGAACGATGAGATTCAATTGACTGGAGCCTCCTGGTACTAACAGCTGGCATTAATCACCGAGAGATCGCCGATATAACCCACGCGTGTCCGGGGATAACGTGCATGCACGCTTGGGGTGGATCGTACTTTCGGACACGCGAGGGCTCCCCGTTCGTTATCGCGATACCAATATTCGCACTCTCTTCACGCGCCGCCCGTGTGTACACCGTGTATACCAATTGACGGCTGCTTCCCTTTTCACGTGGCCGTGATCCCCTCGATCGCTCGTACGCCGGTGATATCTGAAGTGGCCGCGCCGCGGCACGCGAGCTCCATCGGGGAATTCCCTCGCGGTGATTCGCCTGCCCGACCACAACACACGTCCACGTGCCTCTTCTACCGTTCTTCCATTCCGTTTCTCCATCGATCTGTTCTAACGCTCGTTTCTTCTAGGTTCAACGCGCTACGGGGCCAGCCAACTGTCACTCGTGTCCACGGATACCCGTGATCCGGTGTTCCAGTGAGCGGAGAACGATTATCGGCGCGATCCAATGGGGCAACGTTCGCCACGGATCAGCGTGTATCTGGGTTCATAGCGGGAGACCGGGAGCAGAGGTCAAGCGGGACGACGCGTTGGAGGAAGAGGCAAGGCGCAGGTGAACGAAGAGGGTAAAGAGGGAAAGGCAGAAGGAGAGAGGGAGAAATAACGCGAGAGGAAGAGAGGGTGAGAAGACGGAGAGAAAGAGACACACGGACTGGGAGAGAAATTTGCGGGATCGTAGATGTAGAGACACGGCGGGGCGCGCTGTAAATTACAAGCGGAGCGCCAAACCGCTATGGTCTTCTCTCGGTGGCGCAGGGGTGTCTAGACGTATAGATAATACCGAGTTTGTGCGGGGCAGACGCAACCTAGACGGTCCCTGGTTCATCCAGCCACCCGAACCAGCCAGCCAGCCAACCAGCCAGCCAGCCAGCCAACCGGGCTAGGCTAGACACATCGACCATGCTCCGTTTCTCTCGTTGCTCTTACTCTCTCTTCCTCTTTCTCCGTGCATCCCGCGTCTCTTTCTAGTCACCGCTATCGTTCCACCTATACTGTCACGCTCCTCGTCGCACCCGGCCATCCGCGAGCATACCTATATGCCCTCAACCGGATTTCCCATCGTTCTCGTCGCACCGGCTCACGAACGCGAGCTTCCTCTCGCATTCGCCGCGAGAGCAAGGCAAGAGATGCAAATCCTCAATAGCATCGCTGCTGGATCCCATTGGCAGCGATCGTGACGTGGATGACGCACCGAGTCGCGCCTCTCTTCCTTCTGCTCAGGACACCTCTCTCTCCTAGCAGCCGACAAGGTGCTAGCTCGCGACCCCAGAATTGTTTCCGCTCGCGGAGCGCCCGTTCGTCCCATCTTCCATCCTGCATACGCTCCACCTGAAAATTTACCTTTGCCTTCGTTCCAGTGACAGCCTCCTGCCACTACACGTGTCCCGACAATTCCAATCGACCGTGGAACTATCGACATTTCGATCAACATTTCCAACACTCGACCTCGTTATCGATAATTCGCGGAACACGAAGACAAAGATCTACGAGATGAAGATGAAGGTGGCTAGCGTGTTATCTGACTTCTGATTAGACATTATTGAGTAAGTTTCCTATTATTCTAATCTACCTCGATTTCGTATAAACCAGGGTTTCTCAACCTTTTTCATCTTATGATTCTCGTTTCCTGTTTTCTTCGTACCTCCTAAAGGTTTGAATTTATCAAAATTGTACTTATAAAGAGGGTGCAAGTCCTTCGAGTAATTGATTCAGTTGGAACTTTGCAGGTTTGTAGATTTAGTCATTCAGTTGAGGAATTACTTAATAGTTTTTGAGATATTTATGATTAAAGCTTTATTATTCTTAACCCATTCGAGACCGATTACACACCGTGTGTGCAATTGATTTCCGAGGCTACAAGACCGGTTGCACACCGTGTGTGCAATAATAATAATGAGCATTTATGAGTTATTCTGAGTAGTCGTTCCTGGGGATCGTGTTTGCAAAAATCACCGTCTCGAATGGGTTAAGTAGAGAATTCTTCCGAATAGTTATCGATAGTTGTCAAGTGGCATTGTTAATGGCAACATTCGAAAATTGCCATCAGCGTGGGATCTGTAATTATGGCAATGTAAGACTCTCAGACTAGTTGCCCTTCTAATGATATATTTTCTTGAACTGGATGACTGAATCTATAATCCTGTAAAGTTTCAACTAAATCTATGACACGAAGGACTTGTACTCTCCTTGTTAACCCTTTGCACTCGACGATTTTTTCGTTACAGGAAAATAGTAATTCGAAGACTTTCTGCCATAAGATAATTTTAAAACGATAAACAATAAAACGTATACAAATTAAGACGTAGAATTATTTTACTTCGGTATCCCACGCATCGTTGGGAAATTTTAAATTTGATATATTAATTAACCCTTTGCACTCGACGATCTTTGGGCTAAAGATGAGTAGGAGTTCAAAGATTTTCTGCTATAAAGCTAGCGATATTTCTTTCAGTAATAAATAAGAAATCGTATAATAATTAACACGTAGAATTATTTGATTTCGATAGCTCGCACACCGTTACATTATCTTAAATTTGACATATTAATTAATATCGATCTTCGAAATTTTATCTAATCGTGACTGACGATCACCTCTCGAGTGCAAAGGATTAAATATTCCTGTTGCATTTTTCCTTATACAGAGTGTTTCTCCGAATACAATATAGGAACAGTGAAATATCTCGTAGAGGATAGAACCTGTTAAAGAAATATTTTTAAACAAACCTTTTGATAGGAAGAGAATCATCTTTTGAATGTTCAGATTCGTTATGGTAAAAATTCAAAATTCATTCACGTCGAGCGTTTATGGTTGCTTGACTATCGCGCAATAACTGAAAAATTCAATGCTCAGTTGACCCCCCGGGCTCTCTATCATCGCTCAGCAGATAACATTCCTCGATTCTTCTTATCAGCGACGATCGAGGCGAAGCCTTCCGTCCACTTCCGCGTAGGTACCTTTTACCATCAGCCACACGAGCAACCGCAGCCGCTGCGAACGAACGCTGGCTTTCACGAGGAATTAAGGATACCCTCCATCCCCCGTGGCGTTCGCGATCTTCCTATATCGCTGCGGCCACGCCGCCCCTCGCTGCCGGCCCTGCCGCCCGTTTTAATCGGCCGACTGCGATGCATAAATCCCCGTTAAATAATACGGTAGTTAACAGTGCCATTAAGCCGTTCGAGATACCGCAAAACCGGTAGGGTGCTCCTCGCTGTACGCGCGAAGTCCGTATTTATCGGCAGCCGACGCGCCGCCACCGAGAAATATTGTTCCGCGTTCGTTTCCACCCGCGCTCGGTGCCCGACAAATACGCCGTGGTGGGGGGTTGAATGGGGGGAAAAAGAGAGAAAAAAAAATATGAAAAATCGGAGAGAGAGAGAGAGAGAGAGGGATGAGAGAAAAACCGAACGTATTGGGCCGAACGTACGAATTTCCATCCCGCCCCCACCCCCCTCGCGAGCGAGTGATTAATTGTTTCGGGTGTAATGAGCGGGATCGTTTTTACGCGGCGCGAATCGTAATTAGCGGCTTCGTATAAATATGAAATTTCATCGGGATTATTTAATGTCACGCCGTCGAGCGGGAAAACGACGACGGCTGACACTTGGAGGGTCCGTTTTAATGATCTCGATCCGCTGATTCCGAATGGACCCGAGGTTTCCTTCGACTCTAACGAATGGGTAAGGTGAATGGCGAGGTCGCGGTTTTTGCTTTATTTTTTCTTTTTCTTTCTTTTTTTTTTTTCTGACGGGAATGGCGCGGTGGAAGGAACTTTCTAGGGGGGAATTCAGCTCGGTTAGCACTGCATCTGAGAAGTATTGGAACGCTTTAGGGGTAAACGGAGGAGATGTGCTCGGATATGCTCGGATAGTGTTTGGATAAATGTTGAATATTTAGAGAAATAGGTAGGAAATAGATTTGGAGAATTTTTTGATTCGCTCGAGCAGTCGTTTTAATATATTTCTTACGTGGCGAGCAGCTTCTCGAAGACAAGATTGATTTTGATTTTGGAAAAAATATAAATAGAAGTATTATATATAGTATTGTATATATATACAGGGTGTCCCAAAAAATATATACACACTTTGCGTGATTATATATATTATTCTATATTATATATAGTATTGT
>NW_016908298.1:422676-425755 GCF_001483705.2 Eufriesea mexicana | reverse complement strand
TATGTATTGTAATATTTGTATATATAAATATTGTATATATATACAGGGTGTCCCAAAAAAATACACACTTTACGTGATTATGAAAATAGTGGTATCTTAAACTGTTCTAAATCATCTTTGCACTTCCAGTATGTTTTCACACTTATGTTAGCACTTTAAAATATATCTATGTTTTTCAAAGTCTGGTCTAAAATCAGCCATTATTTTAAATGGGTTGTACCTAGAAAAGAAAAAATAAATTAGAAAGAATAAGGTATTACAGTGTGTATACGTTTTCTTTGGACACCCTGTATATATAGGATACTGTGTTCCAAAATTGAAGGATTACCAAGTTTGGTTTGAAAACTTGTCGATATTCGAACTGCCGTAATTTCGTTAAAAAAAATCGTAGGGATGTAAGCCATCGCTCATTTTAAAGAGCAAAGTCTCTACTTTTTGAGACCTGTCTCAATTCTTTCCTGTGATAATTTTTTACCGAGACACGAGGCTGCAAGCGAGGGTACTTCTTTCCAAGAAAATTCCCCAACTTTGGACGTCTCCACGAAGTGCAATAAATTTTTCTCGGCTTTCTTCCTGCAACGGGATTAAAGAGTGAAGCCTACCCTTTACAACGACCCCCTAAAAGTTGACGTACGACGTTCCGTTACCGAGTTGATCGAATAAATGTCGATTACATAAAAATTCTCGGAAGATCCGTAACGAAACGTCAGTAGCGGAGCTAGTCTCCAAGGGGCCCGAGGCGTAGCGACTTGAAATAAGCCAATCGGTTGTAATATACACTTATTACACGCACGATACTTCCATGAACTATCAGATACGCGATTAGCCAGAAATCTATATTTCTTATCGAGATTTATGGATTTTCAAGTGTCGCGAAATTCGGTGAACGTCGGTCGATTAATCGAAAATTCGACGAACGTGGCACCCTATCTTGACAGGTACGCGATTATGATAGCGAAGTAACGATCGCGAGGAGGAAGCATCGATCGGGGAGGGAAAACCAGCGGCAAACACGTCGATCAATCTCGAACTCGCGTATTTCAGCTGGAAATTGCGGTGACCCCGTTACTTGACAAACGACCGCCTCTATTCCCTCGAACAATCGCGCGTGCCGAAGAAACGGTAACGAGCAATAGATACCGGTAACAAGCAGCATTTGTCATCGTTTACGAATCGCGTCGGGTGTCGTTCGTGGCTATTTTTCTCTGGATATCGCACGGATCGACCGATGTTCGGATTCGCTCATTTTTCCCGCGAACGAGACTGAAAGAGGTAAGAGTGTCTCACAGGATGTCGCCATCTTTATCCGCGGTGGACGTATCGAAGGAGAGCGCGCGACGGAAATATCCGCCATTTTGATCCATCGATACGTGCCTCTGTGACAAACGGTTGTTTTTGGGCCCGCGACGTGTTTTCTATCGGTTAACTAATGTATTTTCTGGTTCCAGGAGTGGAATAAAAATGTGTGGTGTTATTTGTTAACCCTTGCACTCGCAGTCGCCATTTAATCAAATTCTAAAGATCGTTATTAATTAATATCTCGAATTTAAAATTGCCCAAAGACGCGTGGAATATCGAGGTAAAATAATTCTACGTCTTACAATTAATTTCCACTTCTTATTTGCCGTTTGGAAAATATCATTGACTTTATGGCAGAAAGTCTAAGAATTACTATGTTTCTGTAACGAAAAGATCGTTGAGCGCAAAGGGTTAATCTTTTGCAGTCGAGGGCCCAACTCCAGTCGACGTTTAATAAAATTCGTAACGTAACAATGCGTGAATAAAATAATTCTACGTGTTCAGTTATGTATGGTTTCTGGGTTACTATTTTGAAAAATGTGGTCGACTTTATAGCAGAAAATCTCTATTTTTGTTATAAAAAATCGCTATTTATTTGTAAGGAATTGATCATAGAGATCTGAGGGATGAATTATTAATTTATGTAATAAGAGCTGGATATAGTAAATTATTTATATTGTACCAGTATTAAATTACATTTATTAATAACAATTTTTATATTCTGTTATTTTAATTAGAGGTAGGTGACAGGTCATTGACTATCACTTGTTTATAATACGAACTCCATTTATTTGTTATTTTTTAAATAGTAGACAATCTTTTATCCGCAATTTTTTTTTATTTATGATTGCAAATCTATTTTGGACCTGTAAGGTACAAGTTAATAGTTGTTATGTATACACTATTTAGTGTAACTCATATAATGAACTAGTAATATCATATAATAATATATCATGAAGTACTATTAGGAAAAAATTAAATTAAAAAAGATGGATTGTATAATTTCCAAGTTAAAATTACACTATCCAAGATTAGAGCTTTTACATACAAATAGGAACTAAGTATCTAATATCGACTACGGATTTATGTACAATACGGATTATGTACGATAAGATATCGATAGAAAATCGATATATTGAAAAGTTTCAGCTCCCTTTCACATAAATACTAAGTATCTAATATCGACTACGGATTTATGTACAATACGGATTATGTACGATAAGATATCGACAGAAAATCGATATATTGAAAAGTTTCAGCTCCCTTTCACATAAGGTAGTAGTTCAAAAATTGTTGACATAATTTTCATCCAATTTCTATCTTTTAATTTTAATATTACTCTATAAGGTAGTAGTTCAAAAATTGTTGGCATAATTTTCATCCATTTCCTATCTTTTAATTTTTACATAGTACTCTATAATTATTTTCGGTAATTCGTAATTCTCTGGGAGTAAAGGGGGTACATACATTCCAAAGTTTCGAGGGTGCTCCGAAATCAGACTCTCCGCGAATTTTCTTCGATATGGACCATAGACGGGACGAAATCACGGAGGACATGTCACGGATGACGAACTCGACCGTGAAAATTGCAAGACGTAACAGAAAATTCGATCGTCTGCTCGATTTTCTTGCTTAAAGGGGACGAATTAACTTTCCCGCGCCCCTATCGCGGACTCAGCCGTCCCTATCGGCGACCCTTTGATTTTAAGCAATCTCCAAGGGTGACTCGCCACATTCTGATTACAATTTTATTTCCTCCCTGCCCCCCCCCCCCCCCCTC
>NW_016908298.1:351931-422662 GCF_001483705.2 Eufriesea mexicana | reverse complement strand
ATCACTCCCCTCGACCGGGGTTTATCTCGTTTCGCAGGATAAAACTTTTTTGGCCTCTCAGACGTTTCCAATTTCGAGGCTCCGATGCTAACAGATCTTCGATTTAACTCGGTATAAGAATGTTTTCCACTCGTCTAACCGTTCCAAATCTTTTATCACTCCAGCGATATATATTTTTCGTTATTTCGTTATTATTTATTGAAGATGGATTACGGTAAACGTGGGATATATTAGTTACCGCTGCAGAACCGAGGTATTTGGGAGTGAGGATATACAGGGTGGGCCACTTGACACGATTACTTTCGTTATTTTCGTCATTAGTAAATTGGTGTTTTCCTGTGTGATCATTTCTCGCTAACATGATCGCGACGTGTTTCCTAGTATTAGGAAATTATGCGTGTATGCTTGTTGTCACATGCGATGAATCATGCTTGTATCATGCTTGTCGAGAGCTATACCTCGCTCTATATCTAGTATAGTAAATAGTAACAGAATAGTATAGGTTAAAAGTAAAGCGTGTAAAATTTTGTTTGTAATATTGGAAATTTATAGAAAATTATTACACCCCTGCATTAGTTAAGGATCCTACAGTTTAGTATCGTAATTGATTTAACGAAGATTAGGTATCGCTATGTTCTGTTATGGGCATCTGGAAATATTTGCCTAGGTTTTCCCCTAGGCTAGTGTCATCGGTTTTGCAGGAACTTCCTAGGGTTAGGTCTTCAGTCTAGTGCCCAAACTGAGGGTGTACAGTAAAGCCACATACGCGTGTACTGTTTCATACCTGTCACTATCATTGCACACGTGACTCTACTTACATACAGGGTGACTCTCGTAATTCGATAACCTCAAATGACTCGAAATGAAATATTCGTTGTAGGAAAAACTGTTTCAGATAGATGTTGCATAATTTCCAGGAAGGCATGTAGTAGCCTAATCAATTTTACGTTATCTTGCTTCTTTATCAAGATACGAAGGTCATCTTCAGTTTTTTAAATGGAATTAAATGGAATATTTCTTCTCGAATTCGAACAAAATGTTGAAAATTTTGTATCAAAGAGTATATAAAATGGGGGTCATGAATATATATATTCTTGAACGAAGAAGAATATATAATGAGAAATACATAAGAATATGAAGAATTACAAAAGTGTCATGAACGCGCTATTTTGAAAATTCTTCGATATTTTAAATCATTTTTCGTTCATTTCCAGTAAGTAAATAATTGAAAATAATTGATCACGTTAGATGGTTCATCTTATAAATAAATTCCAGTGAAAGTTGCACGAGTGATCCGAAATTCTATCGAAATTGATAAATAAACGGAAAGACCGGTTGATCGCTGGAACAAATATCACTTTCACGCATACGAACGCCTCGTATGAAGCATTCCACCCTTGCAGCAGAGGATTGCAAAAGGAGCAGAAGGGAAAAAAGTGCGCGTGAATTACAAGCGCATCTCATCTCTCGAATCGGCAGATTTATATCCCCGAGTGGCTGTCAAACAAACACGGCGGACTAACGGCTGGTAAAAAGCCGGGTACACGCGGTATATACGCGCATATATACGTATCCACTCAGCGTGGAACAATAAAAAATCAAGATTTCTCACCGCGAGCACAACGGAGCACGCGTTGTTGAATCACAGCGTTGTTCCACTGCGAGAACGCGACGCAGTGCGTCGAAACGCCCGAAACCTCTTATCTCTTCCGATTTTTTCCGATTCTGACAACGAGGAAGTATAATAAACGAATTAACACGAGTATTTCTATCACTCGTGTTAATATTCCGGCGCCATTTTGTTTGGATATGTTTCCCTTAACCCTTTGCGTTCTATTCGGTCCATTAGTGAGACCAAGTAGAATTTTGGATCGAGAAATAATTAAAAATTAAAAATTTCGTTTTCCATCTTCATCAGTAACAGCAAAATTAAATAATAAGTAATTGGAATAATTAGGTGGTGGGGGGACGAGGATCATTGCTCATGGTGTTAGCTATAGTGTGTTAGTCAGTCTTCAAGCGTTATTAAAAGTATATCATACACTGTTTAATGTGAGATAATATTTACATTGATTCCTGGAGGAGGTCTTTTAATATTTTACTTGATTTTTTGAATATTTTTGAAAATTTGTTGCAAAGAATCATTTGACCCAGATAGTACAGGATCTTCTTAACCCTTTGACTGCCACGCCAAAGTCACATGTTTCGCTTAGGATGCCACGACAAAATTTTGCAGAGAGTGTTATAAAAATAATGTTAAACTGTTGGCATCAAAAATTGCTAAAAATCTAACCAAAAAGATTATCACTTACTGTCCAGTTTGCATTGCTGATCCACAATTATGTTTAAAATGTCTTAATACAGTGCACTGTGCTAGATGTAAGATTTGTTCTAATATTTTTCTAATTGATGTTCTAATAAAAATTTTTCATTGTTCAATGAGGCACTGTTTATTTCAAAGTATAGGTTATTAGGTTAGGTTAGGTTAGGTTTGGTTAGGTTCGGCTTGAGATTTGATCTTTTCGCTGCTATTCGGCAGTTTTATGCGCTTTGTTGGGCTCTGCTGCGTTCTGCTGGACTCTGGTGATATTCTGCAGTAGTGTTAAATTGTAGTTTTACAAGTAGTAGATCACAGTGGTGTCACAGGAGAAACCGTGGCCGGTCATATATGATCAACGTGACAGTCGAAGTGTTAATACGAAGGCAAACTAATTTCTTTCCATTAAGCATAAGACACATGTAGAAAATTGTTTAATTCTCTCATACCGTTCCTAACCTTAAATATACAACGGTCAAAATATCGGTGAAGGAAAAATAGAATGAACTAAAAGAATATATTGAAAAATCAGTTACAATTTCGAGACAAGTTACCAACGATGGGACGATGAAAGTTTTGGCATTATTTAGGTTACAGTAGACCGAGTATTTGAACCGTTTGACCAGATTTGTGGCGCTGTAGTCGCCCGCGCGAGGTATACAGCAGCGCCGCCGTCGGCGGTGGCTAAATCGATCGGAAACAAAATTGCGGCGCTTCCGGTGGCGCTGCGGAGGGTCTCGCGCTCACGAGATCCGTCCCGTAACGAGATCAGCGTTACGAAATAATCTCATCCCGTCTCCACGCCCGCGAATCAACCCTTCTTCCACCCCGCCGCGTCGCTTCTTTTCACTCGCGCGAGTTGTCCGAAAAAAGCGGCGAATCCGGAAGCGAGGAACGGGAACGAGAGTGGCCGACGAAGTCGTATAACCGAGCCACCCTATCTCGATCATCTGCCGCAGCCACCGTCTGTGCGACGCAGCATCCCTGCGGTTTCCAGTTACCGACACCATACCGTCTAGCTCCCGTCTGCCGTCCTAGCCACCGACGGAGTTTTTGTTTTGTCTGGCGAACTGGAATGTTTGATGCACCGTCTCCGACCAATTATATCATTATACGTGCGCCGGGATCCGCGGTATGCGGTTTCACTGGCGCATGTGCACCCACCGCCTCTACCCGGCGGAATATTCGCCGACCTTGTCGCTGGTTAATTGGGATGTTCGTTTATCGGCGAGCTTCCACGCCTGCCCGTTATTTTGGGGTTCACAGTGTCGAACTGGCACGGAGACGGTGGCTCGAAGCAAGTCTTTGATCGAAATCGTGACAGCATTGCTGTGGGATTCGCGAAGGTGCATGCGGGATTCGGATAGATGTTGGGAAATGGAGAATAATGGTCGTATGGATGGTAGACCGTTTATGAGTTTTGGCATGGACTCTTCTCATCGGTTTTCATCAGTTGAGAAGTTACATCTTGGAACTAGAAGCCCTGGGCTAGCCTATTCTATGATCATTAACAGTGTCAGACTTACATCTAGGAATTAACACTGCGTGGAACTCAAAAGAGTACCCTATTGCCTGATCGTTATAGAAAATAGGATGTTCGAGAGTGGTTGCGAGATTCATAAGGATGTTAGAAAATGGAGAATAATGGTCGCATGGATGGTAGATCATTTATGAGTTTTGGCATGGACTCTCCTCATCTGTTCTCGTCAGTTTGGAAGTTACATCTGGGAACTGGAAGCCCTGGGCTAGCCTATTCTCTGATCATTAACAGTGTCAGATTTACATCTAGGAATTAACACTTCAGAGAACTCGAAAGAGTACCCTATTGTTTGATTATCATAGAAATAGGATGTTTGAGGGTGGTTGAGGTATTCAAAGATGTTAGAAAATGGAGAATAATGATCGCGTGATTGGGGATTCATTGGGGAGATGGTAGAACGTTCGTGAGTTCTGGTGTGAAAGCCAGAAGCTCTGGACTATCCTATTCTATGATCATTAACAGTGCCAGACTTACATCTAGGAATTAACACTTCAGAGAACTCTAAAAAGTACCCTATTGTCCGATCATTATAGAAAACAGAATGCTTGAGGGTGGTTTAGGGATTCATAAAGATGTCAGAAAATGGAGAATAATGATCGCGCGAATAGTAGATCGTTTATGAGTTTTAGCATGGACTCTTCTTATCAGTCTCATCAGTTCAGGAGATACATTTGGGCACTAGAAGCTCTGGACTAGCCTATTCTCTGATCATTAACAGTGTCAGATTTACAGTCAGTAATCAACACTTCGGGGTACTCAAAAGAGTCTACCCTATTTCCCTATCGTTACAGAAAACATTCTACCTTCGTAGTCTTACACCTAGCTCAATCAGACACCCTATACTACTCAAAGAATGCACTCTACTCTTCGAAACTCGCATCCGTAACGATTCCAGACTTACACCTAGCCTAACCAGATACCATCTGACTATTCAAACAGTTTCCTCGATTCTCCGATGTTTATCCAAAACGTTCCACCTTCTCGTTCGTAACAATTACAGACTAACCTAGGGACCAACAGCCCGGGCTACCCAAAAGGCCTACCCAGTTCCCCGCTTCTCGTCGAAAATGTTGCACGTGCTCACCTGTGACGATCACGATGTTCATTCACGCAGGCTGCACTCGCCGATCACGCTTGCACGCCACTTGATCTCGGCGCGATCGTGCCGGGGATCTTAATTAGCATGAAACGGCAGAGTCATCGAGAAGGCCGGGTCTCGGAGGCGCGCGTTCACCTGTCCCACGCGCACGTCCCGTGCCCGTTCATTCGTTAAGTCCATTAAAAAGCGTAGCGAGGTCCTGTTTCCCCCTTGAAAGGCCATTGTGCCGGCGGCAACACGAGGTCTACATTAACGCGGACACTTGGAAGGACACCTGTGCGGCCGGGCAAAGGAGCGGAGAGAAGACCCAGCGGAAAGACCGGAGGGAACGTGTTCTCTCTGCCCTAGTCTCGCGTCGTTCTGCGTCCCTGTGCATTGTCGAATGCCTGCACACGCGTTCTCGTTCGACCGTGAAACGTCGGGACGCGTCTTCGGCCGGCGTGCAGGTGCGTGCATATGCAGATGACGCCAGGCCTCTGTGCACGCGAGCGTTAATTGAAACAACAGTTAGACCCGTGAATCATTCAATTAAGCGGATTCCGAACGAGTCGCGCGACGCCGCGTCGTCTGGCGTCATTTCGATCTAATTACCACGCCGGGGCTAAGTGGCTCCCTCTGGATTCGCTGAATGCCTCGCGACGACCGTCTTTTTAAGTGCCGCCGGTTACAAGTGTCTGTCTGCTCGCTAGACCGCCCCCACTTTTCCTGCAAATCCGGTAAGACGAGCTGCCCCTTGCACGTGTAATTATTTCATCGATCGTTTTATCGGTCTCGCCTACCAAATATCCACATCAACCGTCCATTACGAAACCTTGCGCCATCTTGCGGAAATGCGCGTAATTAAACGTTTCGACGAAATAAAATTCAAATAAAATAAAATTCTCGTTTCAATTTCGAGTTTTCGCCCATTTTATATCATTTCTGCCGTTTATTGAACGAAAATTTCGAATTTTTTAATCAGTCGAGGTAAACTAACCTCTAAAATGTGTTTGAAAATTGAATTCTTGTGGTTTTGTTGATGGCGTAGAAGTTAACAATTTTTATGAGATAAATTTGATTACGTGACTGTCGTTTTAAAATTTGTTGATGATTCCATTTATTTATTTATTTTTTCTTTTTGATAATTATTATATTTTGCGTGTAGTATATGTAGCAGCTCGTCGTAAAATTGTAGATCGGTTGTTTTAGAGTCGATAAATGTTTGAAAAACGTTCCCTGCCTATTGATGAACGAAGTGTAATCTGTTCGAAAAGAGGAATCGCAGATTCGGTTGGTTTTTCGATCAAAGCAAAGCAGAAGCACTCAGCTCGGCTTCTTAACGAGTTTATATAAAACTCGATAGTGTTCGTGCTTCCTGTTTCATCGGAGAAGGGCTTGTTTCCTGTAGTTTGATCGCTCCCTTCGTGGCCTCCTCCAACCCCATTTAGAATCGTTGTCTGAAGCGAGCCCTCTGCCACGATAATTTGATTGCTACGCCATCCATGCCAGACCCTAGCCAAAATTCGTAATCGCAGCTGTGCAAGCGTGTCTACTCGATTCCGTCGCTACTACTACAAAAAGACCATCGCGAAACGAGCACGTTTACGGAAATTCCACTTCACGTTCAAACATCTGCCAAGTATTTCTAGCAAAATTCCTCCATTTTATATTTCTCTTCCATCGATTTCAAAAATTTCGACTTCCCAAACCTCCAAACTTTTACGATTTTCGGCGTTCCCAGAAATTCGTCTCTTCGAGGAACTTCGATGCTAAAATTCTTTTTATTTCCTTCAACTTCCGCGAAGAAAATGGCGATTCCGTGTTTCAACAACAGCATGCAAATTAGTTGGCTCCTCGCTTAAATTTCGAAACCTCCTAGTCACCGAAAAAGAGAAAAGTCATTGCGTCGAACGCAAATCTCACCCTGTTTCAGAATTCTAACCTCAAAATTCATCTTCCGCGTAAATCGTGTGGGAAATTTGTTATTCGCCGATTTTATATTTTTCTTTACTCAAGTTTCGAAACTTTCCAAAGGAACTCGTCATTTTTAACCCTTTGTCCTCGAGAGATGATCCTCAGTGACCATTTCATAAAATTTGGAAGATCGATATTAATTAATACATCAAATTTAATGTAACTTAACAGTGTGCGAGGTATCGAAATCAAATAATTCTACAATTCTTTATTTACTGCTGAAAAAAGTATTGTCAGTTTTTTTAGTAGAGAATCTTTGAATTTCTACTCTTCTCTAGCCAAGAAATCGTCGAGTGCAAAGGGTTAATCTGTTTCTCCTCCCGACTTCCGTTCGTGACGAGGATCCAGGGTTCGAACGAGCCCGCGCGAATCATTGGTAGAGAAAGCTCTTATTATTTGTAGACGCGAGCCAACGTCATAAAGCCTCGTACGCGCTAATCATCATAATTTGCAAGGACGTCTAGCCGGGTCGTCGTTGAAGCGACGCCTCTCGTAATTCGAGTGACAACTGACGGCCGTCTACGCGTTAAACGCTCATCCCGGTGCCACGACCCAATCTCATCCGACCGAGGAGGAACTTTTTTACGAGAACGCGAGAGGTCACGAGACGGCGGCTGTACTCTCTCTCTCTCATCCACTCTCCAGCTCTCTCTCTCCCTCTCTCTTTCTCTCTCCACAAATTACGGTAGAAACGGTGGCTTTCTTCCAGACATTTTTCTCCGGGGCCCCGACAGTACAGAATGAATCACCGTTTCCTTGCTCCCGCTCATGGAACAGGAATTTAACATCGCGCCTCATTTCTCTTATTTACAGATGCATTTGCGTAAATTTCCAGCCCTTTCCAGGGCCCCCCTCTAGCCCGGCGACCCCTCGACAGCACGGTTTATTCGCGATCTGTTGGCTCCCCGGTAATTCTCGGGAATCCCTCATCTTGTCGCCCCAAGGTATTTCTGGTGAAACGTCGACAACGCCGCGAGAATCGTCGTAAAAATGACGGAAAACGAAGCTGCCATTGTTTTTAGCTGTCTTCGCGTTTACCGTGTCGCCGATGGCTGAACGTTTTCACGGTGGAACGACTCGTTAATGAGATGGAAATCTATCTTTCCGCCGATGTTCTTTATTTTTTCCCTATTTTCAGATTGCGCCGGCAAACGGATGTCGAATTGCTGCAAAGCCGAGCGGAAGGTTTGAATCTCCGGAAAGTACAGGTCTGGTTACGACGTGGAAACGAGTTCCTGGGATTTCAAAAAATTTTTGGAGTTTTGTAGATTTAATAGCCAAGGAAAAATATCCGTGAAAATACGTTTTATCTTCGTAGGAGATGTTGAAAATGAGTATCTTGTAGTTTCCTGATTAATTTTGTAAATATATTTCGAGTTTATGGCGTATGCATCGTCTTCGCTAGTTCGCCGTTGCGCCCACAGAGTGCGCTTCCGAGTAGCGAGCTCCCCGGTTAAGGCAATCACCGTTATGGCGGTCATTGGTGAGCGCCCTCTTGATCAGTGGACGGTCGATAAATAAATTAATAGTATATCGCATTCTCCGTGTTAAATTATACGACCTATGATTAACATAGAAATCTTATTTCTTAGAAAGGAAAACTAATTTTGTCAGTGAAGAATAATATTTACACCTTTCACCTCTTTTATTAAGTACACGTTGCTTTTAAAAGCACATTATAAAATGTGTCCACAGTTCAAATGGACCTCTATACGAAAAATGGTTCTATTTATCAAAAATTAAAAGATTACGTTCAAACCAATCCTCACAAAAATTTCTGCATTCAATTTTCCTAGCTCGACTTCGCAGCTTGTCTCATATCGCGCGATCGATCTCGCGAGATCTATCTATCTTTTCTATTATACCTTATTTTTCCCAACATTTACGCATAACCTGTTTACCAGCGAAACGCGGAAAGTGGCGGCAGGTTTAGCGTGAAATGTGTCTGCACTGGGTGAGTGGAATCGTGGAAAGCAACTGGGATTTTCGTAATGGCGGTAATCTTGGCGGTCGGTTCGGCCTTGCGGAGGAACGAGGAAGGTTCAGCGACGCGGTGTCTGGGCCAAAAATGAAAGAAGACACAGAGGAAGACCGGTAAACAAAAAGGGGTACCCCGGGCAAAAGACGCAACTGCCATGAATGAAATGCTGCTTACCACCTATTAATATCCATCACCTCCTACAACGGGTGTCGCCGGCCTCATAACTCGACGCGCAGCGGGAACATCTTCACGCGAGATTACTGGTCGTTGCCTGCGTCGTTTCTTCCAGCGGCGGGTTTTACGCAACCGCGAGAAACAATCTCGCCCACATCCCTGTTGTGCCCTCTCTTTCCGTCTCTCCTGCCTCTCTGCCCAGTTACTCTTCCTCTTTTTTTTTCTCTCTCTCTCTCTCTCTCTCTTCCTTGCACCTTTCCTCGCGCCGGTAGCGTCTGCACCGGGCGAGAAAGAGCCGCGGTCCGCGGCGACGAGGACGAAAGACGGTGGCGACGTCACGGCGTGTTTTATTTACCGAGCGGAAAAGCCTAGACTTTGCACTACGCCACCGGTGCACGACACCCCCGCGTGTCTTCGAACTCTTGTGTACAAACGCCACGTCCACACGAGGATCATCCGAGCGCGTCTGTGTGTGCTCGCGACAAAGCTGCCCTCCTGCCGCCATCGTCGTTGCATCGTCTCGGTGCACGTGTGTAATGGGAAAATACCGGGCGGTGGTGGTCGTTGGGTAAACGCGACATCCAGGTCAGATCGTCTCACGTACACGCTCTGGTATCGGCGGAACCGTGCCTCATCGACCATCGTTTCGCTTCGAATCGTAAGTGGGAAACGAGTCTTTCTACGTACGTACATGTACGCGAGAGTTTGTCAGGGTTATGCTATTTTTCAGAGTTATCCAGTGTCCACGAGTTTCCTAGGGTTTTCGAAGCTTTTCTAGAGTTTTCTCGAATTTTCTAGGGTTTTCTAAGGTTTTCCAGAGTTTTCTAGGATTTTCTAAGATTTTCTAAGGTTTTCTAAGGGTCTCTAGGATTTTCTAGGGTTTTCTAATGTTTTCTATGGGTCTCTAGGATTTTCTAAGGTTTTCCAGAGTTTTCTAGGATTTTCTAAGGTTTCTAGGGTTTTCTAAGGTTTTCTAGGGGTCTCTAGGATTCCCTAGGATTTCTTAGGGTTTTCTAGCGGTCTTTAGAATTTCCTAGGGTTTTCTAGGGGTCTCTAGGATTTTCTAAGGTTTTCTAAGGTTTTCCAGAGTTTTCTAGGATTTTCTAAGGTTTCTAGGGTTTTCTAAGGTTTTCTAGGGGTCTCTAGGATTTCCTAGGGTTTTCCAGCGGTCTTTAGAATTTCCTACGGTTTTCTAGGGATCTCTAGGATTTTCTAGGGGTTTTTGAGGTTTTCTAGGGTTTTTAAGGTTTTCTAGGATTTTGTAAAGTTTTCTAAGGTTTTCTAGGGTTTTTATACCGATAAAATATCTTCGATATCTCATGCCACGATGAACGCGAATTTTAGAAACGAACCAAATGACTAACCGTATCGTGTTATCTAATCTAATCTGGCATCATAAAAATTGTTAGATTCATATGCAACTAGATTCTTCTCTCTATAGAACACCGTCGAGCGGGACGCACCCGTTAATGCTAATTAAAATATGCGGCTTGGAGAACTGCGATGCTGAAAACTACCCGGAGCAATAGGAAGTAATTATTGTAATGGCGACACAGCGAGATACGCGAGAAAGTACAAGACGCCATGAAAGCAATCCAGCCGAAGAGGAGCCCAACGGGAGCCGTGAACGTATCTTAAGGCTCGCGGAATCTGAAAGCGTTGGCTCGTTGGGCTTTCTCGGGAATTTCCACGGCCGGGATAAAAGAATCGCAAGGTGCAGGCCGGAACAGTCGGAGTGGCATAAAACACAGCTAAATAGTTCTTGTTCCCGGGACGATAAAACGTAACTCACGCGACACCAGGAAGGTGGTAATTGTTCGCCGTATTTCTTCCGGCGAACCAGGCGCCTTTTGAAATTTTCATCGCGAACGCTCGACCACGGACGGAAGGAGCCGGCTGTCATAAGTCGAAATTATTTTTCACGACCGGACGCGAGCAAGTTTCACAAGACACGAGACCCAGCAGACAGAGACCATCCGTGAGCCCCGTCAGGTTGACTGGCGGGGTTCAGCGTTAACCGAACAAGTTCGTCGTTTAAATGCAACGTGAGCGAATAGTATAGTAGGAATATGACCCACTAAAGCCTGCCTCCTAGGTTATAATCATTCCTGCGGCCGAGCAGCTACAATTCGCTCTGATGTAAGGCCACCGACGCGTAATACTTAATTTTTACGCCGGCCGATATAACGTCCGCCCGTCTACGTCTCTGGAGAGTGCTCCAGCGTTTTACAGGCGTATTGTGTTCGCTAAAACGGACGAGGGATGTTTAATTAACACCGTTCTGCATAGAGCTACTCCTCCCTGGTCCTCTTCTTCACGATCAACGCTGTTCGATGTCTCCAAATTGAGGCTAACTGGAAACAAATTTAAGAAAATAATTTATTTTGTTTCGAATTTCTTCTAAATTGTAATAATTTTATTAGAATTTAGGCACTGCGATCAATCTTGGTTAACCATGCTCGAGTCGCACAGACGACGTAGTTTCCACAGTTTGGAACCGTGTCCGGGGTTGCCTATCCAAGTAAATTTACTTAATTATTCCGACATGTTCGTTAGAACGTTATTAGCCAAAAAATGCATTTACCCTAGCCCCATACCATAGTCGGAACCACCAGACCAGACAGGTTTCGTACATTTTATTTCTGCATTTGCTAAAAACATGCAGCTGCTTCTGGCAAAATTAACATTGAAATTTATTCTCGTAGAAACACGAGTATATCCCTAGCTACTCCCATCGTGCCATTTTAATTATTACTAGCTATGTACACTGCGTTTAGTATAACATACTATGGCTCAATAGCTGTAACGTTAACCATCGAGGATCAGAGAAGAATGGTTTTGAAAAACTGCCAAGGGGCTAAGAATGATTTGTCTTGCTCATCATCCAGACTGACCATTCAACATTGCACAGGCATTTCTTCCCGAAATTAGGTGTTAATCCTTGAAATACCGTTTCGACGGTATTATTATACTGTAGGATGCTTGGTTATCGTATGAGCCCCAAGTACCTAGAGTATCACAAGTATGGGGCTGTAGAGGCATCATTCTCATCCTCGCCAATAGATGGATTCCTATTTGAAGGAGGTTCGAGGATTTTCCCGCAAGTTCTCAGTAAAAACCCTCCGTTTCCTGTATATGCAATGTCCCTATCTTCCAATAATATCCCTATTTAACTCTTTGTGTCCCAAGCAGCGCGATGGCGCTGTTCAGATTTAATTTGGAGAAAACTCAGCACATTTCAAGCGTTCTCGACAGCTAACGGCGCGTCACAGACTGTTGAAGTCGAAGCGCTTTTGCTCCACTTGGCCATCCATTGCTATAATATAAACAACGCGCTATCGCGCCGCTTGGGATCTCTGAGCATAAAATAGAAGAAGCGCTATCGCGCTGCTTGGGTCATCTCGTACCCGCTAGGGGCAGCACAATCGCGCTGCTTGGGATTCCTCGACAGTGGTTTTTTAAAACCCTCTGGGACTCAAACGGTTAAGGTAGGGCCTGCTAGAAGGCCTTCTGACCAGTCCACTAGCCGGCCCAGGACGAAAGGAATCCTTCCCTACGTCCTTCTATCTGCTACATATCATAGCATGACGATCAAAGGGAATACCAGTTGGCAGCACCGTAGGAACCACAAGACATCAACATCACCCATCGAACCCCCATGGAGGGGATGCCCACAAAGATATGGAACAAATATGAAAAAGATTTATTTATATGGGGCTTCATACCTGAACATCTCAATGATTATGTCACTCGTTGATTAGCAACAGTGTATTCTATTCCACATGTAATGTCTTGCAAACTTGGTATCACCAATTCTGTTAAGGGGTTATAATGCAAAGAAATAATAGCCAGTGGAAATGGTGGAAATTGGATAGAATTGGCCTGTCTGTCTAGGGCCACGCAGGTCAAAGACGTCTTGAGAAAACAGGAGATAAAAGACACAAGCTGTGAAAAGTCAAAACACGGGCGAAGGGATAGCCCCTATATCGCTAGGATGTAAAATTTATTTTAGTATTTAATGTTTTTACTGTAACAAACTCATTAACGAATATCCTGGGTACAAATATTTTACCTGTAAATGACCCCCATAAGGCAATAATTCAGTTCGTCATTCTGTTTGTAACCCCTAAATTTGCACCTCAAATTCGGAAACACATAGTCTTACCAAGTGCCTACATAAATGCTAGACCTAGTAGCTCGTGAAATATAAATACACGCGATATCAATATAACGACATAGTCCACTTGCTATTCGAAGTCAAACACAATCTTCTCATCGTCCATCGCTAATCGCTGTCAAGTAAGACCGACTTATCGCCGATATGCACTAGGCAACGAAGAATCGGTGGTTGTACATGGTTGTATTATACATAAGAGGCGTTTACAGGATGTTTTCTCGCGGCGAATCTATTCGTGACTGGTTTCCCTTGATTAAAGGAATAATCCCCTGCGGGTGGAAGGAGATGGTCCCGTGTCCTTTAACATGGTCGCTCGAGGCCTCGCGGAACGAAGGGGGAAAAGTTTTCGCGGAAACGAAACGGGGAACCGGCGGAGGGGCGAAAGCGAAGGCTGGGAACGGGAAAAAGAAAGGGAACGAACAGATAGCGAGCAGACGGGCGCGGTCGTGCCGGACGGCATTTTAATAGGTTCGCGGGGTTCGAGCGAAAAAGTTGCAAAACAAAATAAATCGGCGTCGCGACAGGTCGGGCCGCGCTCCGCTCTTTCTCCGCTCTTTTTCTCTCCCCCTCTCGCTCTGTCTCTCGCCCTCTCGCGATTCCTCTGCGGCCGTTCCTCTCTGTCCCCCCGGCACGGTTACGGGGCGCGGGTCATGCATATTCACGTGTGGCATTCGTACGCACGGAATTAAGCGGCCGGGGAATTAAAGCGCTTTTCGGCGAGAGCTAGTCCAGGAGCCTTCTGCCCCCCTCCGTCGGCCAGCTCCAGGTGATTACGCGGGGATTTTTCGAGGGACGGCATTTCTATGGCGGGCGCGGTAAGTACAGCTGCAAGAGACCACGCCGCTCGCGCGTCGATTCGACTCGCATTATTCCCCGAGACAAATTGGACTCTCGCGTCCTCTCTTTTCGGAAACGCCGGTCCAGACCATCTCACCGGTGGTCGATACAAGTCCCCCCCGCTGAAGATACGCTGCCGTGGCGCTCAGATCGCGCGGTTCTAGGTTCCGATACGTTTGTCCTGCTCGGGGTGTCGAGTAGATTGTTGGGGAAGATTGCAGCCGTGGACGTAGAACGTGGCAGATGAATGGTAATTGATCGAGTGCCACATCGTGCGAGCTTCATTCGCGGCCTGCTGGAAAATCGCCGAAGGTTATTAACGCGTTCACGACCGGGTATTTCATCTCCATCCTTTCACGCAGCACCGGGTGTATAATAGAGTTTTAACTCGAGTCACATTACTGCGTTAAAATTGCTTTACTACGACGTTATATCGCGACAAAAATTTGTACGAATTTCTTCGCGGAAGAACGCACAGCAAAATTTCGGGATACGTATGTTATGAACTTCGAGAAACGTAAAAAGGTTGAATAATTAATTCAATCAATTAGTAATAAAATAAAACGCAGATAATGGTTTGACAATTCTATATCCTAGGAAAAATATTTTCCAACACATATTAACCCTTTGTATTCGAAGGGCGCCTCTCAGTCGCCATTTAATCAGATTCTCAAGATGGATGTTAACACTTTAATGGCCACTCGCACACACGTGTGTGATACTACCGCCGATTAATAATTAATAATTATCACACGAAGGAAAAATATTAAATTTGTTGTTAAATTGTTATTCTTCTTTGTTTTACGTGTATATTCGCACATGTTGTATTATTTCGTGAATTTTAACACTAGATTTACGGAACCCGTCAATTTGACGGATGGGTTGCTTCAATTATGCGATGGTAACAGATTTAGTTAACTTATATTAAGACTGTTAATATTGTAATTGTTTTTAAATTAAACTAATCGTTAAAAAAAAGACACGTTTTCCTTTACCTGTCAATTTGACAGGTGTCAAATATGTAGAAACAGGTTTACAGATAGCGTCCGTAAACCTAGTGTTAAATAGAATTTTTCAAAATTAATTCTTCGAAAATATTGCCGGTCCCTGGCAACGTTTCACTGCGTAAACGTGCGGCCATTAAAGTGTTAATTAATATATCAAATTTACAATTACCCAACGATGCGTGGAATATCGAAATAAAATAATTCTACGTCTTAATTCGTATCGTCGATTTTATGACAGAAAGTCTTCGAATTACTATTTTCCTGTAACGAAAAAATCGCCGAGTGCGAAGGGTTAACTTAACCTCTCTGGTGACAACAGTACTTTGTCGCTACGGTCGCGCGTCACGTGGGAAGTGACAAGACGGACATCTATCGTACGTTTACCGAAACTAGCTACAACCTAGTGAGAATCACGTATAGAAACTAGCGTTCGATAAAGATTAACAGATAGGATCATATACCAGTAATTTTAACTCTTTGCACTCCGAGCAATTTTTAATACGATTTACCAGCAACTCCGAGTCATTTTACTTTTCCTATTAGCTTTTATGGTACAATGCTTACTATACAATCAAAAAACATTTCACTTTCATCGGTTCTTCTGCAAAAGGTATACTGGTATAATATCTATCAGTAAATATACGGTTTACCCTGTATTTCGGGAATTTTATTATTTTATTAACAATATTTGATATAAATCTAAAGGAATTCTAGTGCCGCAGCAGCAACAACGGAGTTACGGGCTATCTTACAATATCCCCATAGCGGTGACAATAGAGTGCAAGGGGTTAACCCTCAGTCGCCATTTAATCAAATTCTAAAGATCGATATTAATCGAAATATCATATTTAAATAATTACTCAATGATACGTGGAATATCGAAATAAAATAATCCCACGTCTTAATTTGTATGCGATTTCCTATTTACCGTTTTAAAAATATCGTCGACTTTATGACAGAAAATCTTCGAATTACAATTTTTCTGTAATTCTTCTGTAACGAAAAAATCGCCGAGTGCAAAGGACTAAGCAAAGAAAATCACGATAAAGTACATAGGCGTAGAGAAAGGGAAATCTCCGTGACCAGTCGTCAACGTGTTAACGATATTACACGATTTGCAGTGTAAAATTGGGGTTTTGCAATGTAAAATTTTCGTCGACCGAAATCGTAATTTGTTTCAAGAATGGTGGTTGGCGAATTATCGGGGTAAGAGGAAAAATGGACGCGTCGGGTAAGAATGAAGTCGTTGCTCGAGTTGCGAAGAATTCTAGCACTCTTGTGCCACTTACGGGCTCTCGGAGTAGACAGCCGAGATCGGCATAAATATTCATGTCATAGCTAGTAAAGGCAACAACAAATGCTTTGTCGCGTGCAAAAGCGACGGTGTTACGGGTAAAAAGTGTGGCTCGCGCGATGGGGGGCATCCCCGACGTTTGTAAAACAGGACAGGGGCGAGGAGGGGGACGGGGAAGGAGCCGAATCGAAAAAGGTTGGGAACAAATTGACAAATTGATCTCGTAATTACGAGCGACACGCGGTCGCAATTGCTCGGACGAATTTCAGCGGAACTTTTACGCTCGTTAGAAATGCCAGTGACGATGCTCGAGCCGGCGCGGTAATTTGTCGCGGCGTAACGCATACAGCGTACAGCATCGCAACGCGATACACGGTCTCGCGCGGCAAGCCTGATATTTGCGTAGAAGAGTCGCGGAAGAAGCGCGGAAGAAAAGGGGGGCAGAGAGGAGGAGAAATGGCCGTGAGGAAGACGAAGCGTCTGAAATAAGGCTCGAAACCTCAAACCTCCCGGAATCTCCGGCATCGTGCAACTATCACGTCTGCCAACCAGCCCGTGCACCCTCCCCCGGCTCACCCTTTCGCTACCCCTGTGTGTGCCACACAGTCGGCCACCCCTTTCTCCGCCGCGCCGTCGCCGCCGTCGTTTTCATCTCTCCTTTCACCCTGCCCTCGTCTCACCCTCCCATCCCCTTACCCCCCATCGGGCCTGTCTCACCCTTCCATTCGACCGACCGTCCGTCTAGCCGCCCTTCCAACCCCTCGCGCTCTGCGCCGCGCCACCCCCGATCGCGTCCCGACGAAACTCCTCGCCACTCCAGACGACAGCGGCTCTGGTAACGGAGACTCCTCGAAACGTCGAACGAGCCCGTTACGAGCGTTTTCTCCTCGTGGATGCGATCGACGCCCGGCTCGCTCACCAAGTGTGCAAGGTCGAGTCGAAGGACCTCGAGCTTCCGCCGAGATCGATCGCTCGTTCCGCGGCTCGTTCCGACCATCTTCAGGGCCGAACCATTCGCGGCACACGCGAACCTCTTCTATGCACGATGCCTGACCTTTTTAGCCCGGATCCAATATCGTCTCGCCGATTATTGCCCAGGGGTTCCTGAAATGGGGCCACCTATGACATTTTCCTCCGCGCACCTGGCCGCTATCGCGAGGGGTTCTACCTGGCAAGGGGAGGAATTGTTCCGCGATCACAGTTGCAGTCTCTTTCACTCGTTCTCACGAACACAGTCCCACGGGACATCAATTTTTAGAATGCGTTCTACTCTTACATCGTCGATTAACCCCTTCCTGTACTTCAACGAGTCTCACACGTGACGAAGGTTTTGGCCCAAACGTGAATATCACGAGTCAGACTCGTGAACAGAAATAGGGCACGAATTTTTAAAATTGTAAATATTGGATATTGATTGAACATGACCATTTCTTATAATTACATTTTTGTTTATAATATATTATTTATTTTTAGGAATAGTATTATTACATTCCGTAGGGCAAAGGCACTTTTGAAGACGTTTGAATTTCTATTAAATTCTATTCTAGTCACCCGTTATAAAATATAATATATTTACAATATTTGTAAAAGGAAAAGGAGTTTACTTCCATGTACTGCGGCAAAACTGACTATATCACACATTTTAGCGCCTTTTCGAGCATCGGTCTGGTCTATTTACCGCGCGTTGATGCCCACAGTTTGGGCCCAGATTTCGTCGATCTAAACGGCACGGAAAGAGATTGACCACTTGCGATGGCAAGAAATTCACAGACGCGTGTGCCAGAACGTGTATACCACGTCGTTGGCGATTCTGTGACAAAAGCATTACGACGTGCGTGACACGTCTTTCCACCGCAAGTGGTTAAGAATCGGTTACTAACATATGAAAGAAGTCATCTATCGAGGAAGTGTCCGAATTTTAGATATTACTTCACCTAGTCACGAGTCTTCCCGTGTTTCGTCGTCCAGCCGTGCGACGTAAAAGATGGCCGGTGAGGAATAGGATTTATGGAAGCTACGTCTGCGAAGCGAGCACGAACGATCACATCCGAAAATAAGAATGCGTTTCATTGTGATTTATAGCCTGCGTCGCGCGTCAATGTTGGATGATTATGGATGGTGTTAAACGGCAGCTCCCGACGCAGCAGATGTGGTTCGAGCGGTCTACCCTGTATAGCAAGGGAGAAAGAGGAGGGGGCCGTCTAAACCTGCGACCGTGACATTGAAACGTTACGTCGGGCATCCCCCTCACGACGGCCGACGGATGGACAGGCAGACGAATAGATCGAAATCTGCCTTCACGGTCCTTCGTCCCTTCTCATGCGATCCTCCTTTTTCTTCGATGATTCAGAACCTGGGCCTCATAGACTCGCATTAAATATTCATCGATAATAAAAGACCCAGCGGCGGCTCGATATTTCAAAAAATCCCGTGCCGCGTCCTGTTCCCCTGCACTGATTGAAAATTAGGCAGTATCGTAAAAATTATACGGAACGACCATCTCCAAAAAGAAAATCGAAAAATTCGTGATAAAACGAAAAATTAATCGTCAATCGTTTCCGAATGTTAACACTTTCACTGCCAAGCACGTTTTATATAATACGCCCATGGAGTCACCATAAAGTTTCCATTATTCTTAGAATATAACGACGAATTATCGAACAGTATGACAAAGAAAAAGAAAATGGTGGAAATTATTAACGTTTCTTATTCGGAGTTCTCTATCTATCTACGTTGTTCAAATTTTTAGAAAATGGTTAGAATAAAAGAAATATAAATTTAACTCTTTACACTCGAGGATTTTTCGGCTAGAGGGAAGTAGAAATTCAAAGATTCTCTACTAAAAAACTGATGATACTTTTTCGAGCAGTAAATAAAGGATTGTATAATAATAGAATTGTAGAATTATTTGACTTCGATACTTCGCACACTGTTACATTACGTTAAATTTGATATATTGATTAATATCGATCTTCCAAATTTTACGAAATGATGACATTGGTGACCACTATGGTAGTCACGTGTTAATAAAATCCTTTACAAACAGAGTGATCCTTTTCGCAGGAATTGCTGCAAGGAATTAACCCTTTGCACTCGACGTTCTTTTAGCTAAAGATGAGTAGGAGTTCAAAGATTTTTTACTATAAATCTGACGATATTTCTTTCAGTAATAAATAAGAAATCGTATAATAATTAACACGTAGAATCATTTGATTTCGATAGTTCGCACACCGTTACATTGTCTTAAATTTGACGTATTAATTAATATCGATCTTCGAAATTTTATCCAATGGCGGTCGTCAGCGACGGTTAAGCCAGTCTCTAAGAGTCTCGAAGAGTGAGTCAGTCAGAAAGCATGTAAGAAGTCTAAGTCATTCTAAGAAAGATCAGAAGAGCGTGCCCATAGCGAATTTCTCTTGCTTCGTAGCCGTTATTCTACGTATAAGCTTATTTTATTCTGTTAAGAAGCAAACGATACTATCTTAGTCAATCCATCCAAAATCTTGATCTTACATATACCTCCTATAACACGATTTCACTATAACACGGTTTCGCTCTAACACGGTAAGAAAATTGCAAAAACTTTTGTACAACACTGTACTTCTACACGAGCAGTGACGACGAAGAAATTTATTAAATTAAAGTTGCATTAAATTAAAATATTTTTTTTTTTGTTTGTTTTCTATCGTTCATACATTTATATTTTTAATAAAAATTAAGTTGTTTATGTAGAATTAAAAAAAAATTTGTTTTTAGTAAATTTTCGGAACGTAACCCCCCTTTTTGTACTGGCTCTGAGTCTCGTACAACACGGTTTCACACAACACGGCAATTTCTGGGAACCTATCTACCGTGTTATAGGAGGATTACCTGCATATATATATACACGTGTCCTGTTCCGTGGAGTTTGAAACGCGTGTGCGTGGCTCGTTGGAGCGCAGGACGTTGGTGGTATGGCCAGCGGAACGTTTTGCACGGAATTCGATCTACCAAGGCACAGTGGGACGCGTATTTATACCCACGGTAGCATGAAAGATTCAAGCGTCACACAGAATGCACGCGGTTCGGAGAAGTGGACGTCGGCTTTTCGGTCGGAACGATCAAGGTGTACAAGAACGCGGGCCCGGCTGACCGAACAGAAGTATCCTTCCCGACGATCGAGAGATCGAAGCTGACGGGTGTGTGCAGACCGGCCGATACACGTCCTGGGGCGGTTCCAACCGGACAAGATCGCGTTATATTCCATCCTGATCGCGGGAATGTTCACTTTCGTATGCGAAAAGGGGGAGGAACAATGGCGTAAGTGGCATGCACGACCGCACAGACAGACAGACGGCCCTGCGGGAAATTGCATTGCACGCATCGGACGGACACGGAATTGTAGCCTCTCTTTCTCTTTCCATCGTTGGCCGCCTTCTCTGTCCGGTTGTCCGTCGGTTCCCCGAGCGCGTCAGGGCCCCGATGTCCTCCTTCCTGCCCACTTACGATCGTCAACCGGCCACCTGTCCCTGCGTATCCTGTCCACCCGTCTGTCCGTTCCTCCATCCGTTCGCCAAGCACCCAACGCGCTTCACGCTTCCGCGAGAGTCCAAGTGGCAACGCTCGCGAATAGACGGTCCAATGGAATTTCTAGGCAACCTCCGCGACTTACTCCGGGACCTACGTTCACTGACCGCGTTGCTTCACGGGGTTTCGTTGAAAAGAGTCGTAAGTAGCCGGGCAATGGTTCTCGTTTCGCCGTGGAGAACAACAGAAGGCTCTGCGCAAGCTGAAGTGGAGGAATTGTGACGCGGAGTAAGAGATACTCGAGCCCCACGGGTTTGACTGATTAACAAACTCGCATTGTCGGGAATATTCAACGTGGTCGATCGGGAAACGGAGATCGGAGACCACGACGGGGTCTTTGTACCGGCGAGTTTTCCATCGCAAAGAAAAGGGTTACTCGAGGAGGTTTCCGGGAAGAGGAGGTTGATCGACAGCCACTCGAACCGTGTGTTGGTCTGGCGTTACGTTGGGCAGGATTCTCTCGTTTCTTTCGATAGGTCTTCTTGGTACGTAGCCAAGACAAGCGCGACAGCTTCCCCGCTGCCCCGCGACGTCGGAACGCGAATCGGCTACCTTTTTCGCGAACTCGTCTCTGCGAACTCTACGATGCTTCCGCTGGATCCCCATCGGGACGAGGACGGCGAGGTGGATCGTAGCCGATACCGGGAATCGGGACGTCTTTAACGAGGAAAAAGACATCTCCTTCTATAGCGTAGGAAACGAGAAGCCGTGTAAGGCGATGACAAACGGCGAGCACAGCCGGTAGGTCGGACTTGCCTATAAGGAGTCAAAGAGGATGGCAGACGCCCGCTCGTCTAGACCCGCTTCGACTCGACTCAACTCTCAACTCTCTGCAGTCACTCGATAAAAAACAGTCCGCCGCTTTCCTGGCCGTCCGATGCATTGGCGTACAACGCCGGGCTCCCTGTCTCCTGCCAAACCACCGTTATTTCACCCTGCAACGATCCAGCCCCGTCAATGCCACTCTCCGCTCGTTCTACTTGCTTTGTGACGCCAAGTTTGCTCGATTGTCATCGCCGCTGTTCTGAATGCACTGTTCCAATTTGAATAACCGTAGAAGGATCGGCCAGGGGACACCTGACTAGAGAAACGAATTTATCAACAGCTCGGGAGGGAAGGCTGCATGAATTATGGAACCGCGGGACAATTACCGACACGTGGTGCGTGCGTTTGAGCTAATCGGGAACGGGTTTGCCCGTTCAACGGACTGTCAGATGGGAATCGAATTCGCAAGGCGCAGACGGCCAGCCCACGCGCCGCCGTCGCGACATCCTTTTTTGTCTCACGCACGTAATCAGAACACGTGCGCCGGCGGCCGTCATCGATGCAGGTGCAGCCGAACGGTACGCGTGGAACGGACGCGTACCGTGACCTTTCCCGAAAGGCCACCCTGTCCGCGATCGCGCCAGCTGCAGCAGTCCCTGTCTGGCCAGGTCTGGCTGGCTGGCCCGGTCTGGCCTCGGTGTCGATCGTTTCCCAGCTCTCCACGCCAATGCAGAAATTACCCCCTGCGACCCCCTGGACCGTCTGAGCGGTGTCTAGCCATCGCCCCCTACCTCGAACCGTCGGAACCCTCGCCCCCGCTGCGCCCTACCTCTTTCTCCCTCTTTCTCCTCCCTTCTCTCCTCTCTCCTCTCTTTCTCCCTTTTCCTCCTCCTCTCTCTCTCTTCCTCCACCGTATCCGACTGCCCCACCCATCCTCCCTTGCCCGTCTCCACTGCTCCTACCCCCGTCCCACGATCTCCGTCGACCTTCTCCCCGGTTGGCGGGGGTGCAGTCTAGCCAGCGACTATAGTCTCCGCACCGCCGAACGCTATGCCGTGCAGCCCGGTCAGGTTCACGCGATGCATCCTACGATCACGATGGAGTATAGAATCGCAGCCGAAAACCCATCGACGAGACGTTGTTGTTGGATCCAGCAGGAAAATTTTTCCCTTCCTCCGACCTCGGCTATGGTGCTCGACTTACAGCGCCGGAGAACCGGCCACGACCGATTGACAGTCGCGTCGGTGAGACGAGAGGATGACTCCACGATCTTGGATATCGAGTTCGCCATTACGGAACCGATTGCTCGCCTCTTGTCTCCCTTCGAGGTGAACGGAGATAGTGAACGAGTGGTCATAGGGCTTTTCGATTTTCAGGTGAGCCGCAGGAAAGTGTAGAGACTGTCAGAGGTTGTAGTCCGAGTTACGGTAAAGGTCATGTTTATGAGAAATCGATGTTCCGAGGATGAGCACGGAGAATGAAATAAATATTAAAAAGAACAGGGGAAGAAGTCAAGGTTGTAGTACCTTGAAATCGATAGTATGAATAAATGTTGTTGAATTATAGATACGTACCTCTCCTCGGTTTTTCCTGCTGGATCAATGCCAAATGATGGCTTCGGCTTTGTCTTTTTACCTGGAACATCTACATCGGATAACGTCATCTCCTAACTTCTTTGCGATTTATTGCATTTGGAATTTAACCCTTTGCACTCGAGAGGCGCGTCTCGGTCGCCATTTAATCAGATTCTGAAGATGGATGTTAATTAACCCTTTACACTCGACGAGTTTTTGGCTAGAGGAGAGTAGAAATTCGAAGATTCTCTACTAAAAAACTGACGTTGATTTTTTGAGCAGTAAATAAAGAATTGTAGAATTATTTGACCTCGATACTTCGCACGCTGTTACATTTCGTTAAATTTGATATATTGATTAATATCGATCTTACAAATTTTATGAAATGGTGACACTGGTGACCACCATGGCAGTCAACGAAGAGTGATCTTTTTCGCAGGAATTGCTGCAAGGAATTAACCCTTTGCACTCGACGATCTTTTGGCTAAAGATGAGTAGAAGTTCAAAGATTTTTTACTATAAATCTGGTGATATTTTTTTAAGTAATAAATAAGAAATCGTATAATAATTAACACGTGGAATCATTTGACTTCGATAGCTCGCACATCGTTACATTGTATTAAATTTGACATACTAATTAATATCGATTTTCAAAATTTTATGAAATGACGACTGAAGGTCAGCTCTCGAGTGCAAAGAGTTAATATATCAAATTTATAATTATCCAACGATAATTAACGCGTGGAATATCGTAGTAAAATAATTCTACGTCTTAAATAGCATACTTAATTTCTTATTTACCGTTTTCAAAATATCCTCGACCTTATGGCAGAAAATCTTCGAATTATTATTTCCCTGTAACATCTTAAATTTGACATACTAATCAATATCGATCTTCCAAATTTTATGAAATGGCGACTGAAGGTCAGCTCTCGAGTGCAAAGGGTTAATATATCAAATTTATAATTACCCAACGATGCGTGGAATATCGAAGTAAAATAATTCTACGTCTTAAATAGCATACTTAATTTCTTATTTACCGTTTTCAAAATATCCTCGATCTTATGGCAGAAAGTCTTCGAATTACTATTGCCCTGTGACGAAAAAATCGCCGAGGGGTTAACCCTTTGCATCTTCAGTCACCATTTCATAAAAATTGGAAGATCGATATTAATTAGTATGTCAAATTTAAGATAATGTAGCGGTATGCGAGCTATCGAAATCAAATGATTCCACGTGTTAATTATTATACGATTTCTTATTTATTACTGATTATTTATTACAATTCTAATGTAATGTAACAGTGTGCAAATACATGTATAATTGGAAATTATTATACCGTGTACACTGCTATAAATATGGAATATTTCAATATGTACCACTTAAATAATTATCATTTAAGTAAAAGTAATACATGACATTGAACGACAATACGTTCAAAGCGATAAGTATAATGTGAAAGAATAGACAATCTTTTAAAAAGAGAGCAAAATAAATTCCATTGATGCCAGTTTCTTAGTCCAACTTAACCTACACATTTTTCTAAATTATTTACTACGTTCAGTAGTATACAAGATGTATACGATCAAAAATAAGCAACAACTATAAAAAATAAAGCTAATTCGTGTATTTACCAGCACATTATAGTTGGTAAGATATCGACATATACATGGCTTTCCTGTTCTTTCAGCAGGGACCAACACACTGTGTATCGAAATCAAATAATTCTACAGTTCTATTATTATACAATTCTTTATTTACTGCTCAAAAAAGTATCGTCAGTATTTTATTGGGTTGGCAAGAAAGTAATTTCGGTTTGCATCAGTAAATAATGTTATGCTTGTTTAGTTATTCTTTTGTCAATGTTAGAATTTTTTTCTTTTGAGATGTGGTAGTCGATACCTTTAGGTTGCTATTTCGTGAAATTCCGTGTAATTTCGTTTATAACTGTCAGTTCACGGTCAGTCTTAACACGGAGTGCAAAAATAAGCATTTTCGACACATTTTACTTTTTTATTTTCATAAAGGCAAGAACGCGGCTGAGGCTCGCAAAGAGATACGAGAAGTTTATGGCGTTGATCGTTTAACAGAACGCACGTGTCAGAATTAGTTTAAAAAATTTCGTTCTGAAGATTTTTCACTGAAAGGTATCCACAACGTTCTGGTCTACCTTCTGAGATTTACGCACTTGATTAAGTTTTTCGCAGATAAGGAGCAGAAATTCTATGAGCGCGGGATCATGAAGTTACCAGAAAGATGGCAAAAGGTCATCGAATAGAATGGAAGATATTTGACCGATTAAAGTTCATTTACTGTATAGAAAAAATTGAGTTTTATTTCACACTAAAAAACCGAAAGTACTTTCTTGCCAACCCAATAGTAGAGAATCTTTGATTTTCTACTCTTCTCTAGCCAAAAAATCGTCGAGTGCAAAGGATTAATAGCATTTTTGATACTGAAAAAGAGGAGGACACGAACGATTTCTGTAGAGAATCTTTGATTTTCTACTCTTCTCTAGCCAAAAAATCGTCGAGTGCAAAGGGTTAATAGCATTTTTGATACTGAAGAAGAGGAGGACACGAACGATTTTGTGGAATAACTTTGAAGATTCACGCTATTCTACGGGGAACAAGGTAGAAACTCGATGGAGTAACATGCTCGTAACGGACCTACGCAAAGTGAAGTCGTTCAACCGAGAATCCTGATGGTTCGCACGTTGTGAACCACATGGAAATACGTCTTAAACGCACAAAGATAATGGCGTGTACACGGGGTATGCGGTACAATGACGAACACTGTCCGGGTGTTCCAAGTGACTAGCGTAAATAATTCTTTCTGTTCGATGCGTTCGAGTGATCACGAGTGGTGAATTCCGAGGGGATCGAAGAACGCAGAGAAAAAGCTTCCTAGCACTTTCCAGACGCCCCCTCTTCGTCGCGTGACTCAAGACGATTAGGCCTGGCTTGGGAGCGCGAGAGTTTAGTCTCGCTTTGATTGGGGTAGGTCCCAAACGTATAGTCGACGACGTAATAAGGCAACCATCGGGAGGACCTGCTACCAACGTGGCAAGGTCAGTGATGGGGGACCTACGGTTAATTAACGTCTTGCCGTTAAACCGTTCCGATAGGTCTCCGGAGATCGTGCCTCGATGACCACCATAAAGCAACGACAGAGGTGGAACTCCCTTGGGCAAATCTCGCTTTTACATAGTACCGCCTATTACGTGTATGTCGTATGCTATTAGTATCACGGTATAATCGATGAATAATGTCACACCACGAAGAAGATCGATATTCGAAAGATTCCAAATTATCGTCAATTTTCTATAAGTTACTTCGACTGACAATTTTGAAAAAATATCCACGAGTGTTTTTAAAATCGTGTGCTTCATTTCGTACACCGAGGGTAAAGCAGAAAGGTCCTCGTCTGCGAGCACGACTGCTAAAATGGATGAAAAATATGATTATATATGTCTGGCACACGAAGTTATATCACCGGGTGACAATATTTATTCAAATAGAGCGCGACGCTCTGTCTGGCAGAGAAAACACAAAAGTAATTACCATTCGTCGCAGTTCTGTATTCCGTTTGTACTTTATAAGCTTCAGGATACGACGCAAAAAGCATTTGCACCTGTAGATTATTATCGTGTATATATTCTCAACGAAAATTCCTAAATCCAATAATTTTGATATAACCAAAGAAGAAAATAAAATAGAAATAATTATACGAGATGTGACATTAAAAATGAAAATTTTGCGAAATAAATTATCTATAAAAATAATTCAAACGATACGATAATAAAAATAATAAACAGGATAATAATAATAAAGGAGGTTATGTCGTGAGAAATTGTCGTGGGAAAGCGATAAATTCGTATCGGTAGATTTTGGAATCGAGCTTCCGCGATACGTGGCGCAGCAGTCGAGGGCCATGCCGGGCCAGATGGTTGTCGTAGGTTAGTAATCGATAAAAACTTATTTTTCCCGTGCGCGATGCAGGGACGAGGGGTCGGAGTATCGCTAGTTCTATTATAGTCCGCAGCTGTACATTTCGTCGCCTTGCACGAGTGGCGTTATCAAGGAAATCGTTTTGTTGCCTACATTGTCGCAAAAGACCAATGGAGTGGAAGCGGTAAAGGGGTAGGGGCCGGTGAGGAACGAGTTATTGAAAAGCGTGAAAAAAGAAGGCAGAGACGCAAATGGGGACGAGAAGCAACGAATACGAGTGTTACGAGCTTGTTGGCCACGGGTCGTCGCATGGTTGCATGAAAAATGAGCCGAGAAAGCCGAAACATCGTGTCTTTTATACCGTACGCGACATCGCGCCACGTGACCTAACCTCAATTCGCCGGGCGAAGCCCGGACAGACGCGGTGGCTGGTTTTTCGATTTTTCGTGTTCCGAAAATCCTTTTACCTCGTACTTACGTGACTGGGTACGGTCGTGGGATGATGTAACTCGCGCGTGCACGTTGTGCGTCGAGTCCATGGAAACGCGAGCGTGCGTTTCTATCGTGAGTAGCAGCCTGCACGCGCGTCCCGGACGTACCGGCGCGCGTGAGTATGTACGCGCGGACGAAAACACGCGGTTGCCAGAAATAACCGGGTATGAGTCAACTGCGGAGTCTAAATAGGAGGTTGGCCACATTTAGAGCTGGTGTCTGGATTATACACGGTCTACGCATCGGCCAGAAAATACGTAGCTATCGAAAGAGTGCGCTCGCGATGTATATCGCGTGAAACGCGCGCAACGGTTCAGCGAGAATCGCAGGTACCTGTCATATCGATCACGAGAGCAGGAGTAAGAGCGTGAACTTCGCGCTACTGGTATGCATCTTTTGGCGCGCGCTCGTCGCATCGATCGTTGGTAGAATCGTGGGCTACGGGAAGGAAAGAGTTAATAGGAATGTTTTATTCATCTGCTAATCAACAATTAAGATACATCTCGTGCCACATCAAAGGTGTAAAATCAAGTAGGTGCCCTGGAGTGTTTGCGCGATTTAATTTTCATCTTGCTCGTTAAACGCGCGCGGATCGCAGCGGTTCTCGAGTGTTACTTGATTTTGTAGGAAGCATAATAAATACGTAGAAAGAAGTGTAAGCGGGTAAAAGAAAGGGGAGAATAGCAAAGCGGGGTGAAAGCTATCGTCGGTTGCACTTGTAATTCAAATTTTCTCTTCCGGGACGCAAGATGCTTCCACGCTGGTAATACAAAACAGAGAGGTCGTAATTAGCAGGGCCCGACATGCGCGAGAATCGTTGTGGGACAGAGACGGAGACAGAGAGCGCGAGGCGTTTATTCGCTTTTGTAAAACCGTTTACGCACGAAAGTATTTCCACGAGTAGGTGACACCTCGCTTACCGAAAAAAGAGTCGTCGCTAGTAAATGCGACGAGGCGAAAGCGAGAGACATGGACGCGAGTCTGAGATTTTTCAGGGACACGTTTTCATCCCGCCACTCGGAGATTAACCTACCTCTGACGTACAGCGCGAATATAAATATATATACGCGGTGACGCGCGACACACGCATAACCCTTACAGGCTGACCGGCACGTGTCGAGACAAGGCGGTTAGTTGAAAGCGTAAGATAGAAAGGCAGGGAGAAAAGAGAGACGGAGAAGCGGAGAATAAAGGGCCGAGAGGTGGGGTTAGAATTATACGTGCCCCGAGGAAAACTCAATTCGCGGCCACTTTGACGCACCCTCCATCTAGGTGGATCGTCGGATACGCGCTGATACAAATCCACAAGATATATTCCTTCTTCTTCCTTCTGCCCTCTATATCCACTCTGTCTCTCTTTTCCTCTCTCGCCGGCGCATAGTCGTAGTAGTTTATCCTGCTCTCTACCCCGTGTACGCCAGTGCACGTGCAGATACTCATTCGTACACACCGACAGACTCGCAGACACGTGCGTGGACCGGCAACAATTCCTAACCAAAAAGCCGGAGTCACCCTCGCCTCTCCCCCTCTCGCCCCTCGCACGGGAGTGTCTGGCTGCGACCGTCATCGGCGGGGCATCGTGATGCGGGGAAGTAAGAGGGGAAAACACCCGGCACAGTGGCGAGCGGCGGGAGAGGAGTGGGAACACAGACCGACAGTGGCTCAGGGGGGAGGCTACGTACTCGTGACGTTGCGTCTAGACGCCCCCTCCACCTCAACCCGAAACGACGTCCACACAACGAGCGTCGAGCCAGCGCCGAGGAACCTCTCGGCTTTCTCCGCCCCTCGCGTACGTAAATTGCCGAGCACCGAAGCGAGCGTTTCATTCTCGCCACGCTAGATGTCGCTGCCGTTGGCTCGATCGAGCCCCGTGACCGCGCATTTTCAAAGTGCGCGGGCTTTCCCATATCCCGCGAGTAAATATGTCGCGTAACGTTTTCGTTCATTCGATTTCGTACTTGCACTTTGTAGCCTAGGTCGGAGCGCGAGCTGACAGTGATATCTCGCGTGTTTCGCGACGTATTTCGTAGAGGGACGATGATCGACCGCGTGCGTTTTGGAATGCTAATCTGTGCGCGTTGACAGGTAAGGTTACGAGCTTTATCTCCGTCGTATCGTTGCATACGTTAACGCCGGACCTTTGATCGCGAATGCAACGTTTAACGATATCGATGTCGGGTTAATTTTATTATTCTTATCGCGTTATCGTGATTCATGATTCACCGGGCAAACGGTGCGCACGCATTTATCGGGGATCACGGTTCGCGAGTCAGAGAGGTTAGGCGGGATTTAAGAGCGGCGTATCCTCAAGTTTGCGTTCTTACGCATGCGTTTAAATTAGGAATGGCATTTAAGGCCATTCGTGAACTTTATTATCGTTTAATCGCAACGGTGCACACATACGCGCGCTTTTAATCGCGTGCACCCGCACACGCACGCGCACGCGCGTACACACGCGGCAGGGAGACACGAGAGAGTAGATGTGCATCGTTGAATTTTTATGGACTGAGGGGAGCGATGCGAGACAGACGTTTCATGGCCTTGAAGATCCGCGGCCAGCGATAGGGGCACAGTTCTTTTGTGGAAAATAATTTTAGTCGTGAACCGTCGTTTCCACCGGCGAACGCGCAGGCTAATTAAATTTCTACGGATCGTATACCATGTTTGACGCGGGAAACCGAGAACCGGATTTCTAAATGCCCCTTTATAAGCATAAAATCGAACCCCATGATAGGAATTTAAAAAGACCATATACTCAGACATTATGCAGTAACTGCATCTGGAAGTAACTGGTTAGAAGAAAATAATATATGGCCAACTGCTGTTTCCACGTATCTCAACATTTTTATATCACATTTTCCACGTGGAAAATTTCTAAAAAGTCTTACTTACTTTCAAATTTCCTTAATCTTTATCTCTTTAAACTCATTACTTAGCGATTGTCTCCCGATGTCAATTTCGTTTGTAGATACTGTCTCAAATTTTGAGTTACATTTCGTATTCTCAAAAATATTATGAATATAATTATACAAATAACAATAATCAAAGCAGTACAGCGAAAATAAAAATGTACACGTATCTAGGTTCCTGTCTGAAGAAAAATCCGTGCGAATTTGTTCTAAAGAAGCTGCATATTCCCATTTCTGGTGTCAAAATAAACGGAACGATTAAAAAGAACGTCGGAAAAGAATCAAAAAAGTACGAAGGATCAAAATCCCAATTAAAATCTAGCCAAAGATCTCGTATATTTTATTCCACAGTACTCCCTAGCGGAAACCATCGAACCGATCGGCCGCCATATTGGAATCACCTCGAGAAACGGGCCCAAATTTCCTACAATTTCTCTACATTTTTATCGCAAACCTCGTCTCTTACCACCGCTCATAAAAGAATACACGACGACACGGAAAAATAAGAAACAACGGCTGCACCTCGCACGGGAGATAGATCCATCTCCCAGTACCGGGACTAACTAGGATCATAGAGAAAAATGGCCGCCAGTAAATTGGGCCACTCGCGCCACCGTCGGCGCGGAGGGAAAACTGCCAGTCTACCTCGGTTTCCAGACCACCCTGTATACCGCACAGCGCGGAATAACAAGTATGCCGATCATTTCGAAAGTACGATACCCCCGAGAATTTCACGATTCATTTTTTTCCACCTCATTTTCCACGTGCCTCGCGCGTCTTCGTCGCTATCTACGCTCCAATCGTTCCTATACCCGAAGGATATTCTTTATTGCAGCTCCACGCCTCGGATTGAACGCGTACACGTTCGGCAACAACACGTGTGCAGCGAAATCTATTCCTGCGTTCACGTGCACGGCGAAGGCGGTCGCGCAAATAAAGCGTCGACTCGCCTTCTGTCGGCGACAATGGCAATAACAATTGAATCCACGGCGAGCGGTAACTGCACGTGTTTATGACGATCTCGGTTTACGCTCGTAAAGAGTGGTTGGCCTCTAAAGGCCGAGGCATCCGACCGACCCTTGCCTCCTCGTACGCTTTGCTTTAATAAATAAGACGAGGCCGATTGCGTTCGCTTCTCCCGCTCTTTCCCGCCATCCCAGTTCGCGCCACCCCTCTCCGCCCCCCTTCTTGCCTTTTCTCCGCCAATTTCTCTGCTTTCGCGCGAATCGCACCGAATCCAGAACCAACGTCGATTTCTCGTTTACTCTCCTATGTTCGATCCCTCGATTTCCAAACGAATTCCAGAATTCTCACCGGTGGTGATTTCTATTCGCTCACCGATGTTCTTGGGGGGGCACGGAGCGCGGGTCGAAGTATCGGAATGTCTTATTTTTTCGGATTCGCTGATTTGGGGGGGGGGGGAAGTATGTTAATGTTAGAATTATCGAATTGATAAAACTCATGCTCGCGGAATGTTTGCTCTTCGAGGTATTGAAAATACGCGACTACTTTTGGTAGGGGGGGAGGGGGATTAATTTTCGGTTTCATTGAGGCAAACGTGTGCATATATATTCGGCGACGAACGATTTTCGAATCGAGATACACAGATCGAAATTGAATATTCGGAAAAGAGCTTGAAATTTTTCATTTTTCTTCGTGATCGATTATCTCGGGAGATAAGGAGTGTAGGAAGATTTTCGAATAAGTACTTCGTTTCCTGACTTTTGTCAGCGATGGTACGTACCCATTTATTCTTCCCGAAGTACACAGTAGCGTAACGTTTGGATTAATATTAAAATTATTTACAGTGCAGCGATATCATGTATACTATGTATGATATAGATTGCATAAATATTTAAATGCGCCCCGAATTTATCAAGCTTTGTCGTATTTAGATATGCAAGTATCACGTCTCATACAGTCTGTTTCAAAAGTTGCATCACGTATATATGGTAAATTTAAATTCGTTACGAAAACGAATTTAAATGAATACGATATAACGAAACAGCATTTTGCGCAGTTACGAAGATTCTCAAATGATCATTTTGTTTCCTAACTTTTGTCAGCGATGGTACGTATCTATTTATTTTTCCCGAATTACACAGTAGCGTAACATTTGGATTAATATTAAAGCTATTTTTACAATGCAGCGATATAATATATACTATTTATAATATAGACTGTATAACTATTTAAATGCGCCTCGAATTTATCAAGCTTTATCGTATTTAGGTATGCTAGTGTTACATAGTGTGTCATACAGGGTGTTCCAAAAGTTGCGTCACGACGACATAATAAGTTCAATTTCGCTACGAAAACCAATTTTAATGAATACAAAATAACGAAACAGCATTTTACTCAGTTACAAAAATTCTCGAAATTTTGTTTTTGACTTTTGTCAGCGATGGTACGTATCTATTTATTTTTCCCAAATTATACAATACAATACAATCTATTACTTCATTCAACGTCTACTGTATAACTATTATAACTGCACCGAATTTATCAAGCTTTATGGTATTTAGACATGCAAGTATCACGTCTCATACAGTGTGTTCCAAAAGTCGCGTCACGACTACAAGGTAAGTTCAAATTCGTTACGAAAACGAATTCAAATGAATAGGAAATAACGAGACAGTATTCTGTTTCAGATTCTCGCGCACGTGGCGAAGGAAGCTCGCTCGGCATAAATCGAGCAGCGAATGGTTCGTGGAAAAACGAAGGTAAAAATTGCGAGATATTCCACGTGGCATGACGGGGAAGCTTTTTCAAGGAGAAATCACTCGGTTTCAGATCACGTCACGATTGGACACCCCGTATATGGCGGCCTGTATCACTCGCGGTTTCACGTAACCGCGGTGGGTCTTGGAACGTATTACCCTCGGATACGGGGACACCGGCGTGTTACCAATTCGATCGTACGAGCCACGCACGATCGTTGAACGCGAACGAGCGCGATTTAAGGGGATCTCGCGAATGGAAAAGGATCCCGCGTTCCTCGTTAAAGGTACGCGCAAGCGGAGGGCCGCGCGCGTTCATCGCAAACAGAACTTACGCAAGCGAACTCGCTTGAAATGCGGGCTCCTGCAGCAAGTACGAGGGAAACTATTTAAAGGTCACGCATATATTTCGCGGCGGCGGTGCAGCTGCACGAGCCGACCACGTAAAAATATGCGAGCGTTTGCACGCGCGCCCGTTTCGCGCCACCGGAACGTTCCACTCCACATGTATTGTCTCTGTCGCCGTTGTTTATACCTGTGCCGGCCGAACCGGTGCACGGACTGTGTCCGCCTGTCTGCACGATCGCCATGGAAAATTTGTCCTTTCGCAATTTTATGCGGGACCCGAGCGATCAGCCTCTATGGCGCCGTAAAGCAGCCGCGCTCAAGTTCTGCGACTCGGCCCTGCTCTCGGTACTTGGCAGCTTTCGACGGTTTATCGATTGTATTTCTTCGGGCTTTCTTTTCCATATCCTTTTTGCCCTTTGTTTTCCACCTTTTTCATACCTATCTTGGTATATAGTCAGTTTTATGGTCCTCGGTATTACCATCTTTTTTAAATATCGGGCTTTAATTATAAAATAAATACGATATTTATGGGTTTCAATTGCAAAATAATTGATGGTATATATATATTTTCTATTAAAGTCTTTTATTACTCAAGGAAGGTATATTGTCTTTGCGAGACTGACCGACTTGTGAGAGAGTGTCAAGAGGGTACGTGACGCTGTTCAAATAAACCCCCAATTTTTATCCAATGTTTGTGTAAATATTCATTTTCGGAATTTAGATCCTATAAAATATTTATTCATACCTTATATTCTAGATTGATTTTTATCTATGACTAAACTTATCTTTTCAACATCCAGATTTTTGGTATGTATCTTGGTATATGGCAAGTTTTATGGATCTCGGTATTACCATCTTTTAAATATTGGGTTTTAATTGTAAAATAACTACGGTATATATATATTCTCTATTAACCCTTTGCACTCGTATATCGCCATATAGTCGTCATCCTATATTTTATTATTATATATATATTAAATTCGTGTATTTTTCTAATTTTCTCTACCAAAAGCGATAAATTAAATTGTAATATCTTCCCATGAAAATGTTTTTATTTTGATCGAATATGAAAAATTCCGAATTGATTGGTAGTCTTATCAAATATAAATGCAAAGGGTTAAAGTCTTTTATTACTCAAGGAAGGTATATTGTCCTTGAGTGCTTCTCTTGAGAGACTGACCGACTCGCGAGAGGGTGTCAAGAGGGTACGTGACGCTTTTCGCCTAAACCCCCAATTTTTATCCAATATTTATATAAACATTCGTTCTCGGAATTTAGATCTTAACTTATCCTAGATTTATTTTTGTCTACAATTAAATTCATCTTCTCAACATCCACCTTTTTGACACCTATCTTGGTACATAGAAAGTTTTATGGATCTCGGTATTACCATCTTTTAAATATTCTTCCCAGTTTTGGCCAAGTTTTAATCTTCTCTATGGGCCATTAGCAGGTCTATGTTTCAGTGTTAGAGTCTTCTGAATATTCTTGTCATTAGTCCCCGTGCTTACCTCCTTTCGATACCATTCTCGTCGAATATTAATTTCCTAATAGTTCATTGGTGAGTATATATTTTAACATCAGCGACCCCCGAATGTTCTCTTCGTGGAAATTCAAACCATCGGAAAATGAGTATTTCATTGTTAATGTCTCCTAAATACTCTTTCCATTAGACCCTGTACTCGCCCATTTCCAGTGATGTATTCCAAGTAACTCTTTATCTTCGTTGCAAAATTACGTGCGAACTTTGAGTGCATCAACGCGGCCAAGTACATACCAGATCATTTAAAAAATTAGTATCACCGGACACTGGTGACCACCATGGCAGTGAACGTGATAATAAAATTCCTCACAAAGAGAGTGATCCTTTTCGCAGGAATTAATGCAAGGAATTAACCCTTTGTACTCGACGATCTTTTGGCTAAAGATGAGTAGAAGTTCAAAGATTTTTTACTATAAATCTGGCGATATTTCTTTCAGTGATAATTAAGAAATCGTATAATAATTAACACGTAGAATTATTTGATTTCGATAGCTCACACACAATATTACATTATCTTAAATTTGACATATTAATTAATATCGATCTTTGAAATTTTATCCAATGGCGACTGACGGTCACCTCTCGAGTGCAAAGGGTTAATACTGTAGCTCCAAATTGACTACTAGAGGAAGAATAACCCAAGATTTGAGTTGATGGGCAATATTTATATCCGAATTAAGAAATAAATGGGGGTTGTCCATATATCAAAGGTTAACCCTTTGAATGCCACACCGAAATTACGTGTTTCACTAAGGATACCACAGGAGTGCACTGCTAGATGCAAGATTTGTTCTAATATCTTTTTAATCGATGTTTTAATACAAATTTTTAATTGTTGAATATGGCACCTTTTATTTTAAGGTGTCTTCTAATTAGCGTTTATATTCACAGTGCACCAACTGTCAATTTTCCTCTAATTTTTACAATCGTAGTGTACAAGTATTTAGCTCAAACACTCCAGTCACCGATGACCACCGTTGCGTCACAGGAGAAACCGTGGCTGGTCATATATCATGACCAACGTGGCAGTCAAAGTGTTAAAAAAGGATGATGCAAGGAACATCGGGGTACGAGTAAGCAATAGGACAATAATCATGAGTAAAGGATAAAAATGGAAAATAAGTCTATCTGAAGTTTATCTAATAGGTACATAGATAAACTCTTATACATGACTAAAGAGTCATCTAACAGCAGCCATTCGCACCGATCTTTTTAACCCTTTGTGATCAGCAGATTTTAACAGAGCAAATTCAGCAGAGTTTTCACAGTTACGTTTCTGTACAGGATTTAAAGTCAATATATGGATATTAAAGCGCACAGAATTTGTTGAAACTGATTTGTATTTAATACTAATAATTGTTAAAGTGGTTATAACGCAAAGGAACAGTAGTCAGTGGAAACTGTGGAAAAACTGTATGGATCTTTATTGAACGGGCGAACGGTTAGAACTGGTCTGTTTAGAGCCACGCAGGTCACAAGTCTTCAGAAGATTGGAGACAAAAGGCAAAACGTAGAGAAAGGGATCGCCTCACATCGCTAGGATGTAGAGTTTACTTTACTATTTAATTTTACTACAACAATAGTACGTAAAAATACACAATTTTTAATTTCTATAATTTTCTGTACTTTCCTGTATTCGACTTGCGAGTGTCTTCACTGTGGGGACATCGACCGCAAAGGGTTAATATTAATTCCAAGTTGGTTGACAGTCGTCAGGCCTATCAAATAAGTATGCGAATAAGGAAGATGGTGCTATATATAAAACGGACTTAACCAGAAGATCCAATTAATGGTAATTATTCGAAATGAACTTTAAGCTCCTTGCCTATTCGTAAATCATGGTCACGGTGAATTTTTCAGAAATCTGTAAGCGGACTGAACACCGCTGCTTGTCATCTGTGCCGCGCGAATGGACCAGCAGATGTTGCTTGTCATCCGATGGATCCTCTTGCGTTGGACCGTCGGTATGACGTCTGTCGAGGAAAAGAATGCAGCACGCGGAAAAATCCGCGGGAGATTCCGGAGTTTAAGGAGAACGGGGACGGAACGCGGAGGAAGCAAGCGCGTAGAAAATATGGCGTTGGGGGGAAAGAGAGAGGCAGCAGCCTCGACGAGTTTCCTCGGGTCGCCTGAACGTCGGTGATACCAGGTGGTGGGGGTTGTTTTGATGATTTCGCGTAAACACGTTGCCGAGGAATTTGCCGTTTTAGGGGGTTAAGCGGCTAACCGGTGTGCAGGGACACGGAAAACGAGCGGGTAGGGGGGACGAGGCACGCGGCGTGGCAGCGTTGCGAAGGAGGGAGCCATCAAATTCGTCCTTTTTTGATTAATTTTAGTCACCGACAGCCACGTTTCTAAAATCGTCCCCATTCTTAGCTTTCCGTGTGTATAACGCACGCGACACGGCATCCTCTTAACTGCGTTTCGTTGGCTCTAGAGCAAGTATGAAAACAATCGCGTCTATTGTTCTAGGGCACAAGGTAACTAAATTTTGTCCCCAAGCCATTGTTGCCTTTTGAATAATATCTTCGTCCGACTAGTGCACCTGTCTCGTTAATAAATTTTATCTGTATCTAATTTTGGGGGCTGGTCTCGTCGAGGGCCTCACTGAATGGTGTACTATGCGTGGCTGAAAGGAAGTCGTCTAAGAAACTCGTAGGACCGAATCCCCATCAACCCAATCGTTCTAACGTCGTGGCAGAAGTAGAGTAAAGCGATTCCCTTATTGGCAGAACTGATCCCTTCCTATTAGTCCGGTCATAGAACACCGTGTGACAGAGAAAGCGAAGGAAACAACGAGACAAGGTGAGACAGACGCAACAAATAGACGCAACAGCGTAGACTGGTCCCAAAAGCATATTAACTTCAGATTCTTCCGACGAACACGCGATTATTTGCAATTACTAATTACTAATTAGCATCTCGATCAACTTTTCATCGCATTATGCAGCAAACGTGCCGTACTGTACACATATTTTTTATATTTATCTCGTATCGTGTGATTTTTTAAAACGGTTATCCAGTATGATGCAATTACATAATTAATTTATCGTAAAAAATACATCTTAAATTTTAAATCAATTTTCATGAATTATGTTAATTATTATTACTTTCGTACTCCTTTATCTTATAAATCTTCCGAGCTATTGTCATCCGATTCCTTATCCGACTCGCTGCTTTGTATTCCCAATCCTAGGTCTTCGATTGCGACTTCTATTATTCGAGTGTAAGAATTTTACGGATATCTTACGCCTATGGTAACGTACCGCGTTACCGAACTTGGTGGTAGTAGTTTTGGGAGTGTCATAGAAGAGTGGGTATTGCTAGTGGAATACCCCTCTTGCCCCTCAACCGAACGAGGTGACTTCTTTTCGGCCACGCATAGTACTTCGTCCAGCAGTGGGTCTGTTATCCAAGATCCTGTCAGTAGGTATTCAATATCTCCGAAGGAACATGTACATAACCAGAGTCCAGAGACCTATGTCCTGACCTTTTTCAGGAAGAAATCCTGATACTAGTGAAATACCCTTCTTGCCCCGCACCCGCACGAGATGACTTCTTTCGAGCCACGCATAGTACGCATAAGATTAATTCTTCGTATCATTTACACTTTGGCGATCCTATTTTCTCAACTCGAGCACGGTTTATTAATCTAAACGAGCATTAGGCACGTTTTCTCGCGACGGATATTAATTTGAAATTGAAATCGGGTTAACATCGTTGAATTATTTTATTACACGCAGGAAAAGAGTTGTAACACTGGAACAAGAAACCGGGAACCAGTTCTGGTGTTAATTTCCTAATAATAGTATTCGCGAAACCTGTACTCGCAGAATCGTACAATTGGCTGGAACGCGAAGTGGAACTCTGCTTTTAACAATTACAAAGAGAAAGCATCCCCTCTCGATCCCATCGCCCCTCGGGTTTAATTTGAATGAAACCGTCGTCACGTTTTCGATTCACGAGCATCCGAAACGCGGCGCACGGAGCATGCGCGGTAAAGTGGGTCTCCCCGCGCAGAGTTGTACACACGATCTCAACATGTTTTCCTTTCGCGGTCCACGGAGATACCCGGCTCTAGGCCAAGAAGCTTATTATCCCTTGCAACCAGTCATAATAGTAGCGGGGAGGACGGGAACGAGACCGCGACCGTTCCACAGGCCCGCTGATTATCACACGAGGAAAAAAGTGTAACCAGATGGTTTTTGTTTAGTCTGGAATCGCTGGCTGGCAAACGGCAGCCTTATAGTTGCCCGCCGGGGAGAACGCAGCGGGTGCGATAACTTGGTCGGGGGCGCGAGTCGAGTCAAAGTTCATTAAAACCTCCCACGAGGGAGATCGGGATCTTTAATTCTTAGAAATCCTTCTCCCGTTACCGCGAGAACTATCCGACTCCTTTCTCCGCTAGTTATATCCCAGGTTAAACGTTTCTCGCCGTTGTACAATTCTTACGAATATTATTGGGATTATGGGTAAAAAGAAATAACTGTGATAAAGATCGGATTCGTAGAGATTCAACTTTTAACTTTACCCTTTGCGCTGGACGATTTTTTGGCTAAAGAAGGGCACGAGATGAAAAATTTTCTGCTATAAAGTTGATGATATTTTTTGAGCAGTAAGTGAGAAATCGTATACTAATTAACCCTCTATGAACCGAATATATATTTCTCTTGACTATAAGAATTGTACGTAACATAAGATCAACAAATATCAACCAATAAATTCAGCAGTTTTGACAATTTTATTATAACGAATTCATATTGAAAGTTTGAATTAACAACGGTTGTACTACTGTGTCAAGATAATGTGCAATAGATAGACAAGATAATTTTCCACGCCATCTTGTGGAGAAAAAGTCATAGGGGGCCATAGAGGACCTAACCTATCATGATCGAATAACCGGTAAATGAAAAGGAATTAGAATTTTGAAAAATGGAACTACGGGAGGTATTGTAAAAATAATTATAAATATATCGAAAGAAAAATCGCGAACTGGAGTGATGAAGACGATAACATTGAATGCAGTATTTAATAAAATACCCATGCATTAGCATGTAATTTGAAAATTACACGGGCCCATAGAGGGTTAACACGTAGAATTATTTAATTTCGATACCTTGCACACTGTTACATTATTTTAAATTTGATGCGTTAATTAATATCGAGCTTCGAAATTTTATCAAATGGTGACTGAAGAGCACCTCTCGAGTGCAAAGGGTTAACTTTGATTATATTTTATTTTCTTGTGGCACAAATACACGGAGGCTTGAGTCTTCTGATTGCGTGATGCGTGATGCAGACGGTGGGTTGTCAAAAGTGTCCCCTCGACGTGTCCCCTTCAGCCAGGTTCTTATAGGCCCTATGATGACCCATTGTGTCACTCAGTCCTGCTTCGAAAATTGATAAGCTTGATGGTTCCTCGAGGAAAACATAGATCCCGATGCAGGATGACGTCATTCAAATGGACTCCTCTCACATAACTGTCTGTATTTTGTAATTATCTTTATTCTCTCCTAAGGAAGGTATATCTCAAGTATTCTGACTGTTCGCGTAGAGAGTGAAAACTAGAGTGAAGAAAAAGAGTATGCGATTGCAGCTCGTTCTGGTTCGAAGATTTTCTGCCATAAAGTCGAGGATATTTTTAAATCGGTAAACAAGCAATCGTATGCAAATTAAGACGTAGAATTATTTTACTTCGATATTCCACGCATCGTTGCATAATTGTAAATTTAATATATTAATTAACGTCCATCTTTAGAATCTGTTTAAATGGTGACTGATCGTGAGAGGCGCCTTTCGAGTGCAAAGGGTTAAATTAGAGTGCATCTTTGTGTATTTTCGTTTCGTTATCTTGGTATTCTCTTCCTAAGTTAAATTAGTTTATGAATTTTGTCTGGAAACCAGTTTCCGCCATTCTACGATAGTTTCTACGAGCGCGTTAAGTGCGACGGGTTTCGTAATGCCCGACAAGCCCCCCTCGAGTTATTCCATATGTTATAAGTAGTATACAACGTTGGTCTCGTCGCATAGTGTCAAGCAGTTGGCGCTTTATTTACAATTTTTTCGCGGTGCAAGAAAGGAATCGATTCGTGGAAGGAAAGGTACACCGACAAGCATCGTGAAAACGTCGTGGGAGTGGCGGGGGTCCGTAGAGTGGGGGAAATAATGCCGGTCGATCTGCATGCATTCCAGCAAAAAGATTTGTCTTTTTCGCGGCCGAGAAGGAGGCACGCTCGTTTGTCTGTCTCGCGCAAGAAGGCACGGCCACGAGCAAGATGGAAGGAGGAAGACTACGCTGGTAGAGAAGAGAGAGCAGAGTGTATCGGTCTGGAAAGGATCGCCGTGGGCAAATCTGCTTCTCGACCCCCTCCCCCCCACCCACGAGCATAATGCCCGACGGAGAATTAAGCAACGAGACGATCGCCGGTCATGAATATACAAAGCGGGCGACCGGGACGGGCACGTTGATCTTGGCATAAAACGCGATTAAAATTAACTCGACAATAACCAGCCCGCATTAACAATTTATATTTCGTTCTTGGCCGGCAGCGGGCCGTGCCACTCCAGCGCGCCGCCTCGCATTGTGCGTTTTCCTGGAACCTCGTGACCCCGTCGCGGCGCAACAATTCTAGAACTGCACGAAAACACATTGTTCTTCGAATAATCGCTTCGTACGAGCTGGTTCCGTTTTTTAAATACCGGCTTCCGTTTCGCCAATCGCTGCTGAACACTCGCTGCATCGTTATTTCTGGAATAATTCGGTTAACGCGATATTACGGACGGACATTTTGAATTCTCTCGACGGAAATACGTTAAATACGATACGAGATATCGATATTAAGTAGAAGACTGAGAGAGTAACGTCGGTTGTCGTTTCACAGGTGTAAGAAACTTCCACGTGTTATCCTCTGGACGAGTAAAATAGTTTTTGAGGTTAGGTCTGATCTAAATCGGGAATATTCTACTTAGAGGAACAAGTTTTAGGTTTACACGGTTGAATAACGATGGAGGAACGAACCAATGTATCGAATAGCGTTTAATTCAAGCGTTGCAAGAACAATGTACGATACAATTCATAACTCGTAAGTCGCGGCTTGTAATTATCATGACAAACGACCGTTTAATTGCAAAGGCGACGATAACAATTTCCACCGACCGCCTACAGGATTCTTTGTGACGCGCAGTCGGTAAGGGTGTTAACTGCAAGTCCTGTGATTGAAGGAGTGTCTGCATCGCGATCGAAGCGTCACGGAAGAGAGAGAGAAGGGACGATAGAGCGCGAGAAGGAGGAACCTATAGTAACAACGTCTTTGTCAGGCGTTCGTGCATTCTTCGTGAGCCCGACAATTACATTCCACGCATCGCTTTGAGCTGTGCCCAACCCGCCGCCGTATTCTGCCCGGCCACACATCGACACGATTTGCTCCTGGAAAATTTCAATACGCTTTACAAGGTGGCGGACAGTCGCTAGCGAGATCAAAGGGATCGTGGACGTATTTCGCGTTTCGCTCGTATCACGCGGCTGTCAGGGAATTTGCCCTTCGCTCGTTCCCGGCTCTCGCCTTTGATTCCACAAAAGAAATTTCGTGCTGGGCTTGTTGTCGACGCGACGCTTTGGCTTATACGCTCCTCCCGAGGAAAATTGGCGAGGCGTGCAGGAATTACGCGTCCACCCAGCGTCACATCCCACCGTTGATTTCGTCGATGTGACGTCTCATTTCGTTTCAGAATTACGAGGTCACTTTGCAAATTTACGACCATTTGTACGCGTGCTTCTTCCCGCCATCGTTTCCAACGGGAAATAGGTTTTAGGTTAAAAGAAGGCCCACTTGTTAGGTTATGTGTGACCGGTAACGACCTTAACGAGAATATTACTTAGATCGCATCTCAACCTTCTAGTGATTCAATGACTATATTATATGCCAAAAAATAACTCCTCGAGTAACAAATAAAAAGACGCCATTTGCAATAAAAGTTAACGTCCGAATAAAATTTGCAAAATGGCGGCAATTTCAATTACGACCATTTGTACGCGTGCTTCTTCCCGCCACCGTTTCCAACGCGAAATATGTTTTAGGTTAAAAGAAGGCCCACTTGTTAGGTTATGTGTGACCGGTACCGACCTTAACGAGATTATTACTTAGATCGCATCTCAACCTTTTAGCGATTCAATGACTATATTATTTGCCAAAAAATAACTCCTCGAGTAACAACGAAAAAGACGCCATTTGCAATAAAAATTAACGTCCGAATAAAATCTGCAAAATGGCGGCAATTTCAATGGGTTCAATGGGTCAGTGAATAATATTTTCCTTAAATATCTTATCCACGAGTAATTATTTGAAGATAAATTTCCAATTATAATTTTTGCGTCATGCACATCGTCATTATGCGATCGTATATACTCGAATGGAAGTACCCGGGTTCAGTATTGCACAGTCTCCTTAATAATCTTCGCGTGAGTCGCGTTCGTCCCCCGATTCTCTTCGATCGTTCGATCAGACCGGACGCGTAGGAATTTTCTCGCGCTCGATAAGCCTTGGTTTTCGCGAAAGCGCGTAATCTCGGTCCGTTCTCACGAGGGGACCCGCGACCATAAGCGGGCCGGCGCGCGCGCGCGCACACACTCGTTGACCGGGCCGCGCGCGATCGCCACGAGGTCGTTGCACCATTGTTTACACGTATAATGTTATTGTTGCTGTATCTCTCGTTGCCAGTCAATGTAATGGAACAATGACGTGCTTATGCGTCGCGGACACGTGGACGGTCCGCGGTTACAAGTCTGCTGCGCGATGGCGTCGTACGAGCGTGTAAAGATTCAATGTCGCGTTATTGCAGCTCGCCAGAGAATATATTATTATTCAACGGATCGTCGTGGCTGGCATTCGATCTTCTCTTGAGAGGGTGATGCGTCGTACGAGCGTGTAAAGATTCAATGTCGCGTTATTGCAGCTCGCCAGAGAATATATTATTCAACGGATCGTCGTGGCTGGCATTCGATCTTCTCTTGAGAGGGTGGGCATGGTGGTTCAGCCTCGTCATGCTATTTATCACTTGGTAAACGTACGTAACGAGCATAAAGCGTGTTGAGCAACGGATGATTCGTCGGGGATTTTTCCAGGTTGGGTTTCTCCTTTTTCCCGTCGTGCAATAGTCATCACCGATGTTCGAGTAAAGCTAGGCACGCGTCTTTCCCCCTCTATCTAGTAACGGGCTCTTAATCGCTCGATCGGTCGATCCCAGCGAGATGTTCCGTCCCTGGATAATGGCACGTAGCAAAGTTTACGCTAGGCTGTTCGAAACGGTTAGAGTCGGGTAAACTTAGGCGATTTTATCGCCCGGCAAAGTACATGGTCCTCTGGAAGCTCTAGAACATAGCGCAACTTCGGTAACTATAACGATGTACGCGTTAAGGGATTTATTATTCGACTTTATCGATTTTATCGGTTGACAAATCGATGCTAAGTTAGGTTCGCGATATCAACGTCGAGAGACACCGGTGTGAACGATCGAAAATCGGTTGCATTTTCGAAGGTTTAATTTTCCCGAGCTCTCGCATTAACAGGATAACATTGGCTGACGGCACGTTCTCATTCGGCTCGTTAAATTATATCGCGGAAGCGTTAATTAGCATCGAAACGGCGCGATTCGTTGGAACGATCACGACGCGTAAAACTCGCGACCCATTTTCCACGGCGAACGCCGCGCCACCTGGCGCGAGCGGCGGCACACTGCTTTGCGCGGGAATTACGAGCCGGTCCCGTATTTATTTACGCTATTCAGGTGGCACAAATAAATACGTCGTCATTTAGCAAGCCGAACGCCGCTTGTCGTGCAAATAAGCGCCTCTATTATTAGTATTCTAACATCATGTCTCTCATTCGAAGCCGTCAAGTGGCTTGCACAAGAGTAGCATGCAACACCGGTGTTCCGCTACGTTCGCGAGGCGTTCTCGCGAGCACGTAAACGCCTCTCTCGCGGTCTCCGTTTTTCCGGATAACGCTTCGTTTCTTTCTCCTCTTTCACCAACCGTCCCACCCTCTCCTCGCCTTTCTTCTTCTTTTTTGTTTCGCCGTCGATTCAGCCACACCAGTCTCTTCTTCCCCGGCCGCTTTCTTCGCGCCCTTTTTTTCGTTACCCCGTCCATGCCGCTCGCTTTTTTGTACCATCCACTCGTTGGTTCGAGCGCCGGGAGAGAGAAAGAGAGCGTGTGGCGGGAGAAGAGAGAAAGAATGGTTAAGAGATTTTGGACGAGTGCATCGAGGAAGGTGCGAGGAGAAAGGGGTAGAGAATGAGACGGTGAATGGGGTGGGGAAGGAGGGGTCGCTACGACATTGGTCGCAACCTGTCTGCTAGTAGTCTGAGAGTGGTAGTAGTGGTGACGCTGCTGGTGCGGCCGGGGGTGGCGGTGGTGGAAGTCGGGGGACTCCCGTCTAGACTAACCCCCGATTCACCCCCGGCAGACAAGCCAACCAAACTGTTCGAGTGAACTGCTCCGCTCCTACTGCTCCGTACACCCCCTTAAAAAGTTAAAATACTCTGTCCTCGCGCCTCCGCCGACCTATCCCTCTGTCCCAACCGCTGCGCCCTGACTCGCGACCCCTCACCACCGCCTAACTCCCGACTCCTCCAGATTTTATTATTACCATTTCTAGTAGGCACCTTCTTTCGCTTCCATCTCTCCGGCTTTCTTTTATTCCCTTCGCCGCTGCTTCTTCGGCTTCGCTCACCCTTTCAACTCCACCGCCCCACACCCCACTTGTATACCGCGTCCTCGTCTCGGCGTCGTCGTAACCGGTGGGGCCGCGGCGTCGTTTAAATTGTTTCCGAAGGAAATACACTGCATCTGCTCGCTTATCTGTCACCCTGCTCCCCCATCGACCCACCCCAACGCCGCTGCCAGCCGGGATTCTCCCATTCACCGATGAGCGCTCGCGTGCTGATTGGGGTGGAGGGTTCGCCCACGGGCTCGGAAAACTCCGCTACCACGCGATGGTCCGGAACCCGAAGATCGCGGATAGGCTCCGATGGAGATGATTGCACGCTCGTCTACCAAAATTCCCCATAACCCAACCCCTCCACGCGATCATTGAAACGACTAATCGGCGTCGCGATCTCCGGCCGCCGGTGGCGCCACGCGTACTCGCGCCACACGCGACCATTTCCAATCTCGTACGTGCACGAGGTCCGCGAAGGCCGATCGAATCGACGTGTACCAAAATTCCACGTAACCTAACCCCCTTTCCGCGATCATCGGACGTGCGATCTGCGCCGCTGGTGGCGCCACGTGTATTAGCGATCGACGCGAATTGCGAACGCGCACAATGGTTGCGATGGTCGAGCGAATCACTCGCGTTCCAAAATTCCGCGTAACGACTAATCGGTGGCGCGATCTGTATCCGTCGGTGGCGTCACGCGAGACCATTTCCAATCTCGTATATGCACAAGGTCCGCGAAGGCCGGTCGAATCGGCGTGTACCAAAATTCCACGTAACCTAACCTCCTTTTGGCGGTCGTCGGACGTGCGATCTGCGCCGCTGGTGGCGCCACGTGTACTCGCGATCGACGCGACCATCGCTAGTAGTAGACGCGCACGAAGGTCGCGATGATCAAGTGAATCAATCGGGTTCCAAAATTCCGCGTAACTTAACCCCATTTCCCGATCATTGGAACGACTAATCGGTGGTGCGATTTGCGTCCGCCGGTGGCACCACACGAGACCATTTTGCATCGCGTACGCGCACATGGGCCGCGATGGTCGAGTAAACGAGTCGCGTTTGAAAATTCCGCGTAACCTAACCCTCTTTCGCGATCATCGGATGGACTAATCGGCGGCGCGATCTGCGTCCGCCGGTGGCGCCACGTGTACCGGCGATCGACGGTCGCGCCACACGCGACCATCGCCAATGGCGGCCGCGCACGAGGGCCGCGAAGGTGGAGCGAATCGGCGGCGGTTCGGAAACTACTGTCCACTTTCGTATCCGCAGCGGGATGGCGGCGTTGGCAGCGGCGGCGGTTGCTGCGGCCGTGGCGGCGGTGGCGGTGGTGGCGGTGGCGGTGCGGCGCTGCGGGTGCGGGAAGGGGTAAGGGCAAAGAGGAGGGTCGACTGCGTGCAGCCATGGAGCGGAGACCGCGGCGTTGCATTTAAACGACGATAAGTCTCGAAGCTTTGAAGACACCGGTCGGCCGGGATACAAGAGGGGCAAGAGGGGGTTCAACGACCCGTTGACAGCCAGACAGGCGGACGCAGGCCAGACCAGTGCATCACCCCGGTCGAACGGGAGAGGAAGAAGGACAGCGGAACATGTTGGAGAAGCACCGGGGGAACGAGTATATCGCCGTTATTATCGCCATCGACTTTTATCGCCAGACGATAACTCTCGACTCCTGGCGGTTACCTAGCTGCTCTGACGATGCTTTTTTCTCATTCTCCTTTTTCTCCCTCACTCGTTCTCCTCTGGCCCGTCGCTTCTCGCCGGTGCCCTTCCTTCTCCCGCTTCTTGCTTCTCCCTGTCGTCATCGCGGCAATGTGGTTAACGCGGGAGAACGATCCGACTGGTCCGGCCGCGGCAAATGCCCTTTGACGGCTTATCGCTCTCTCTCCCTGCCGATAATCACGTAATTTCTTTTTCTTTCCCACTCTCTTCTCTCTCCGCAACTTTTTCCTGCTTCTTCTTTTGTTATCCTCTCCGTCTTGTCGCTCCCCCCCTCCCGCCCCCCTCGCTCGCCGATGGGAAACGCGATTTTTCCCGGGTTTATAAAAAGCTCCGCGAAACGATGCCACCGCGTGCCACTTTTCACAGTGCAATCGGCACGCTGTCATTATCGCTTTACACGGCGGCTCGAGTTTTTCGCCTTGCCTCGCTGTTTCCAGAATCGGGTGCAATAGCGAGGGTGTATGTGGCACGATTCTGTTTCGGGAATTTCATTTTGTTTGCTTGTAAGGGTACGATCGGTACCATGGAGTATAATTTTATCGCATTTGGTGGTATTATCGTACAATACTTCGAGACTAAATGTATCATAAACGGTGAGACGAGTGATAGGCGACGGAATGATAATTATAAATATTCATTTATAAAGTATTTCGATATTTTTGTCAACTGTATCCTGTAATAGTCACTTTTCCCAGAAAGCCAGATTTAATTTATGATGTTGGAATCCGGATTTCTATATATGATACAATACGGGTTCTAGCAACAAGGCTACGTCGGAAGAATACAAGTCGGTGGAGAGGAAACAATTGGCATTTCGCAAATTTTGTAGGTGCTTATGTAATGTTAGTTTCTGGGGGGTGAAGATGACCATTGTCCCTTAGTGAAAGTAGGAATGAGTCAGTTGTTTTTGGACTCTGAAATTGGTCTGCGTTTATTAGCTAGGCCCTTCTAGTGACTAAAGGCCAACGATAGTCATCCAACAACGGAATGGAAATGATAAATATTGATTTGTAAAATATTTCAATATTTTTGTCAACTGCGTCCTGTAATAGTCACATTTCCCAGAAAGTCACATGTAATTTATGATTGTACGATATTTTTTATTCGAGATATATTGCTTTAGAGTCACTAGAGAAATTTAAGAAAGTTAAGAGTGTTCTATTATTCTGTCACGTGTCATCAAAAATCGCAGAGACGAGTGACTAAAGCGACAAAGTTGGATAGGAAATTCTCAATTAATTAAAAATTAGGAAACCACCATTTGGATCCTGATAGGTTCAATGTAAGGTTTAATATAATTAATACTTCCCCTTATATTTATTGAATATTATAACGAAATACCGGTATATTATAACGAAGGAATAGACTAAGAAGAAATGAAAAACGATATTGAAAATTAATAAGATACTGAAAAATCGATTACACCCATGTTAAAATAAAAACTAGAGAGTAGTGTGACCGAAGATACAAAGTTGAATAAGAAATTCTCAATTAATTAAAAATTTAAAAACCATCATTTAGACTCTGATAGGTTCAATGTAAGGTTTAGTATAATCAATACTTCCTCTTATATTTATTGAATATTATAACGAAATACCGGTATATTATAACAAAGGAATAAAAAATTGATAAGATACTGAAAAATTGATTAGACGCATATTAAAATAAAAATCGGAGAATCGTGTGACCAGAGCGACAAACTCGAGTGGGAAATTTTCAGTATAAAATTTATGAACCACCATTTCGACTCTATTAGGTATCTCCTCTATTAGGAGACTGCATCCACGGATGCGCGATCTCCCCGTCGCGATTAATGCGATTGGGAACGGTGGTGAGACGCGAAGTCGGTGTCTTGGTTGAAGAATTGGATGGAGCCGTGTGTGCCCCTGTGCGTGTCTGCGGGACGACGGCGTTGAACCGATAAAGATGAAGGATGAAGCCCTTTCCGAGCGATTTGATCGGATTCCGTGTTTGATCGTCGATAATCCAATTTGCCCTCGACGCCCGGCGAGCTTTCGTATACGGGCAGAGGGTTGGAGGGGGCATGTATTTTTCAACGAGCGTGCACCGTCTGCTTCGTACAGTCGAATAGATGCCCCCTGTCAGACGTGGTGCCGTTCAATTTTCCGGAATCATGCATATACCGTCGCGTCGCCGCCACTGCGAGGTCGAGAGAGAAATACGGCATCCTTCCAGTGCTTTCTCTCTTTCTCTCTCTCTCTATATATTTTTTTTTTTATCTCGGAGCAGAGAGGAAATCGACGGGTAGCATTTCTTCGGGGTGTATCGAACTTTCTACGCGACCGATGGCAAGTTTCTTCCGAGAGTCCGATATCTCGTCGGCCATCATGGCGGCGGAGTTGTAAGAGAGATCGTGAAATCGGTCAGGTTTGTCCGAGCTGGAGCTGACGGCTTGGAATTCTCGATTTTTCGATATTTATAATTCGCTTTCCACATCGGCGTGTCCCGTGGTGTTATTTCTATGGGATTAACCATGCTAGTGTCACGGGAAAACTCACGAGACTTTTAATAAAATAAGTTTATTAAAAAATGTACACTGAAGAATTCGGCAGAACGGTAGTCACGGTAGCAATGATCTTTTTCAGCGGTTTTTCTAGGTCTATATATATTTATATCCTTTATATATTTTTCCGATTTTTCTTTTATATCTTGGATGACTAACGATTCGTTGGCCCTTAAACTTTAAACGCGTATTTCTCGAAACTGTGCTTTCCAGAACGGTGTCCGTGATTTCTCAAAAAACATTCGACAGATTAGCACGAAATTTTAGACAAATATTCAGAGCACTTGTGGCTATAATCCCTGTTAAAATTATTCAAATATTCGCGTTCCTTCTATACTTTTCATGCTCGTATACTTGAAAAGAAAGTGAAAAAATCGATAAGATATATTCGAAGCGCGGCCATTTTCTTATTTGCCGATATTTTTTGTTTTATTTAGTGCCAGTCATATCTATACTCGTATTTAACAGGAATCCTGTTGAATTCTTTTATTTCAAATAACAGGAAGAGCCTGAATTATGGACAGCATCGATAACGGATTTCTAAGAGGCCCTTCAGTAAACGGCTCGTAACACCGGCAATTTTTCATCTTTCTTAATGAAAAATGCAACACATGTAGTCCAAGATTGTACAAACAAACCCTATTAATTTCAAAAAGCAAGCTCTTAATGATCCTCTGCAATAATTTTTCAAACATATTGAGAAAACTCAAAGGATATAATTAGAAGACCCCATTAAGAAACGAGTGGAAATTATTTGTAGTAGTAAATTATGTGATTTATGATAGTAAATTAAACAGTGTATAATATACTTTTAATATCCTCAGATGCAATTAATCTTTTGGTCATCTGCAGATTATAACTATACTATATAATTATAACTAATATATAATTATAACTATAACTATATTATACTATAATTATGAGCAATGATCCTCGTCCTCTCACCACCTAATTATTCAAATTACTAGTCGTCTAAATAGACGACGACGTTGGCATAGATCTCAGATTCCCAACATAGAGAATTTTTTGGATAGATCTCAAGATTGTAGATTGACACTTTCCAAATATTTTATGGATTTAATATGGCAGGGATTTTAGTATCAATGGATACTCGCCTTGACGCGCCATCGATCGACCTGTAGTTTCATCTGACTGCTCGTGTCGCCGAACACGCGCGCGTTTTTCCACTTTTCCCTGGGTTTTTGCTTCTCACTCGCGACCGCGTGTAACTCGCGCGACGTTGTTATCTGTTAATAACTGGAATGTTTGAGCTCTTCCCCAGCGTCGCGACTTCGCGCGGACAAATAACGCGTCGCTCTTTGTGCTCGTAGCGCGACCACCGCCTACGCTTTTTCCTTCCCGCGACTGCAATTTCACCTGTTGAATCATCCCCCTCGCGCGACTCTCCGTGAAATTGCCGATCCCCCGATTATCGTCGGCGTCTCCCGACTAAGTCGACGAAACGGGCGCGAATTCGAGGTCGTCCTTTGAAATCGCAGGCACGCAGAGTACCTAATTTCTGAGGATAGTGGACGAAAGATTGCATATGTCGAAGATATATATTTTTGGAAAAAGAAAGAGCAATTTTGGCGATGGAAAATGAAATTAGTAGTATTCCATAGGAAGATTTGCAATGAAATCGATTCGTCATTTTCTTTTCTTCCATGTTACAATAATTTCTCCGCAAATAGGTGTTCGAAGACTTCCACTCTTTTATAAATTTGAATATTTACAGTCAAAGTTAAAATAATTATAAATTAATAAGGAAAAGAAATAGCTTTTAACCAGTTAGCTGTACTTGACGAGTATACTCGTCATGCGTAAAAAGTAGTGACCATTGGCTATTTAAATTGTAATTTTTGTGAAAAATAAAACATATTCTCAAATTTCAAGATGTTTAGAATATTTTGAGGCCAGGCCGAAATGAAACAAACAAATAAAAAATATGAATAATTTGAGATGAACTCGTGCGTCGCAGTATGCACCGGCTGAAACAGCTTATCAGTTCGCATAACGAATTTATTTATGCGCGATGATAACGATTTTTAGATGATAGCGTAGAAGGGGCAAAAGCAAAAGTCGGAAAGCTGATTTATGATAGGGTTCCTTCAGGGATGGTCCGCCACGGGACAAATGCGTGACGCTGACCAGGCACTGGGCCCATTGATGGCTGCTGGCCCGAAGTTACCTAGCTATTTTTCGACGGTCGCTAAAATTCATAGATATCCATAAAGACTAACCAATAAGAGAATAGATGTTAACCAAATAAGTAAATATTAGTAATAAAATTGTCAATTTTATAAAATAAACTCATCTTTTTGATGCAATATTTTAACAGCGACACTTACTCTGTGATTGACGAGTATACTCGTCTTCGCTCGATTTTCGCGACACATATAGGTGCGCGCTCTCAAAAGGGAGCGCCACAGCTAACTGGTTAATAAAATTTCTCCTATGCTATGTGATTTTATGAGCAACGAAATATCGTCGTGTCACGTAAGGGTACATGCGTCATGCATTCGTTAAGTGTTAAATACCTACAGTTAGAAACCCTCAGACGATAAGTAAGGCGACTATGAACGGTTGTCATTTCAGCATCAGTCGAAGCCGCCGTTTAATACGATAATTTACGAGCGCGCTATGTCTCTCGAATCTACTATAATTGCCGCATCGTAAACTCTCAGCTTAGCGTTAGCCGTCAGCCACCTAACGGTTCTCAGTCTTGGCTCTACCTTGGGCCCGTCGGTGGGCCCGAAGTGTCGAACTAGGACTGGTGTCCGACGAGTCGACTAGTATTTCACCTGGACACGATGTTCGTGTAAGTACTCGATGCGAGAAAACTCGTAAAGAGTCGGAGATCAGCGACCTCTGTATCAAAATGGTTACGACGAAGCGTGCCTTCAATTCCATTAGCAATAAATTATTACTTCGTCGCCGATTTCTGTTGCGCGTAGTGGAATCGTATTTAGAAAATGTCTAGTTCTAAGACTTCCTTGCGAGTATTCGAATCTGTGAGTGTTGGGATGAGGATTCTGATAGCTTCGTTATAGCGCGTGGGATATCGCGATGAAACCTGATGGTTCCTTCAATTCTCTGTCAACTCGTCCACTATCAACCACGATTTAGGCTGCCAATGTATCACCAGAATTCTTGGAAGAGAAAATAAAATTTAGATCGGCAGGAGGAACTTTCTCTCCGCCATTTTCCCAAGTTATAGACTATAGCGTTGCACGGGATATTATGACAAAACCTGCCATGGTCTTTGATAGTTCCTTCAATTTTCTGCCAACTCGTCGACTACCAACTATGGTCCAGGAAGCCAACGTATCACCAAAATTTTTCGAAAAGAAAATAAAATTTAGATCGGCAGGAGGAACTTTGTCTCCGCCATTTTCCCAAGTCATAGTCTACAGTGTTCCACGGGATATTATGACAAAACCTTCCATGATCTTTGATATTTGCTTCAATTCTCTGTCAACTCGTGCCCTATCAACCACGACTCAGGATGCCAACGTATCATGAGAATTCTTCGAAAAGAAAGGAAAATTTAGGTCGGCCATTTTCCCAAGTTATAGACTATAGCGTTGCACGGGATATTATGACAAAACCTGCTATGGTCTCTGATAGTTCCTTCAATTCTCTGTCAACTCGTCGACTACCAACTATGGTCCAGGAAGCCAACGTATCACCAAAATTTTTCGAAAAGAAAATAAAATTTAGATCGGCAGGAGGAACTTTGTCCCCACCATTTTCCCAAGTCATAGTCTATAGTATTGCACGGGATATTATGATAAAGCCTGCCATGATTGCATACTGTTGCTTCAATTCTCTGTCAACTCGTCGACTATCAACTACTACTAACCCAGGAAACCAACGTTTTCCCCGGGTTTCTTCTAAGAGAAAATAAGCCTGTATAGGCAAGAGGAACTTTCTCTCGGCGATTTTCCAAAGTCAGCCGTTTCCCGTTTCCCCCGAGTATATAGAGTAACCCGACGCGGAGGATTGCGCAGGCCGGTGTTTAATGCTGGTCGCGTATAAATTTCATCCGGCCGTTTAATTGAATATTTAAGCACGAGGCCGCGGCTGATTTCGCATAATCGGCAGGTTCATTGACTTGGGAAGAACAACTTCGAGAGGGAGTACGCGTCTGGTTCGTCACGAAGTATATTCCCTTTCGTGGTCGTCGGTCTCTCTTTCGGCTCTCCCTTTTCAGTGCCGGCCGCCCTCTCCGCCATCTTGTTCGTTTTGGCCCGCGCGACCGCCGCGCCACCCCACGATTCGTATACAAGGCCCGTCCTCATGTTCCACGCATGAAGTACGGAGCGATACGACGTCGTGCGTGACGTTTGCGATCAGTGCTTCGGGAACGGCAGGTGTAACTGTAAAAAACAGCCGCAAAAATTCAGGCTGCTCCATGGAGGAGAGAGAGAAGCCCTTGCCCGGAGCCAGCGCTTTCTCGTCCAGTTTCATCGCGCTCCGTCTACCGGCGGCGGTCTCGGTCCCACCTGGTGCAGGGGACCCTTCCACGCCCTTGGCTGCCTCCTGGTATTTGATGGAATAATAACAGGACGAGCTGGAAAGATTCTTGATGCGCCCGGCTCGTTTCCAATGCTGTATGACGCGCACGGACCACGGCACGCAGGACCGGCTACGACAGGTTGCACGAAACCAGACTAAATGACGGATCATTAATAAAAGAAACTTCGTGGCTATCGGCCGGATCGGCCTGATGGTCGCCAGCCGGGTGGCGAGTTTTCGGACCGAGTCCGGCGGAGGAGTCAGGTGGGTCTCGGGATTTTTGCACGTAGCATCACGAATTTTCGGGGTTAATTCTTTCTAGACGTAGCTTCGAAGGAATTTTTCATAGAATAATTTGGAAATTTTGTCGAATAACGTGGACAGTCTGTTTGGTAGCATAGGGTGACCGATTTTGGGACTTAGGCGACTAAATGTGACGGAGGAGTGGGGTAACGAAGGAATTTTAGGATTCATCCTTTCTAGATGCAATTACGAGGAAATTCTTCATAGAATAATTTCAAAATTTGGTTGAATAACATAGACAGTCAATTTTGCAGCATAGAGTGACCGATTTTGGGACTTAGGTGACTAGATGTGACGGAGGAGTAGGGTACAGAAGGCTTTATAGAATTAATCCTTACTAGATGCAATTACGAGGAAATTCTTCATAGAGGAATTTTAAAATTTGGTTTAATAACATAGACAGTCAATTTGGCAGCATAGGGTGATCGATTTTGGGACTTAGGCGACTAAATATGGCGCAGGAGTGGGGTACCGAAGGAATTTTAGGATTCATCCTTTCTAAATGCAATTACGAGGAAATTCTTCATAGAGGAATTTTGAAATTTGGTTTAATAACATAGACAGTTAGTTTGTTAAGATAGGGTGACCAACTTTGGAACATAGGCAACTCTATGTAATGGAGGAATGGGTCGCAGAAGGAATTTTAGGACTGATCCTTCCTAGATGCAATTACGAGGAAATTTTTCATAAAAAAACTTTGAAATTTAATTCAATAATATAGAAAGTCAGTTTGGCAGCATATGGTGACCGATTTTGGGACTTAGACGACTAAATGTTGCGCAGGAGTGGGGTGCAGAAGGAATTTTAGGATTGATCCTTCCTACATGCAATTACGAGGAAATTCTTCTTAGAGGAATTTTGAAATTTGGTTTAATAACATAGACAGTTAGTTTGTTAATATAGGGTGACCAACTTTGGGACATAGGCAACTCTATGTAATGGAGGAATGGGTCGCAGAAGGAATTTTGAGGTTAATTTTTTCGGGATAGAATTCCGAAAATATTCTTGACAGAGTAATTTTGAAATTTAGTCAAATAACACAGACAGTCAGTTTGACAACTTTTGGGACCTATTCTACTCGATATGACGGAGTAGTGGGACGAACCGAGTCCAAGAATCTTTGTAGTTCACAGAAGGAAGTTTAGAATTACTTTATCTTTATTCTCTACACTTGGATAGCCAATTCCAATTTCTGTCTTCTATTTTACCCCTCCCCCGCTACCCTTCTATCTTCGTTTGCATCATGCTATCTCCGTCCGCTATTAAAAATTCTGCGATACTAAGGCCCGCTGTTATATTTCCTCCGCTGAAAATCATTTCCTCAGCCAACACTTCGGAATATTCGCGACTCGGTGTCACAGGATGAGAAGGATCTTCGAATTTTCGAAGCTCGCCTCGGTTTTCAAAGACAAACCGTTTGGAGATTCGAGTCCTCGTCGGCATCCGAAGTCCCCGAATCGCCGACACGTCGGTGGAAGGTAAAAAGGCGGAGAAAAATTTCGGCGAAAAGGGAGACGATGATTATTCGAGGCTCGCAAACTCAGCCGTGCCTCGTCCCGATTTTATGAGGTCCCCGGACGGACCCGTCGAATTCCGTTGTCCTTCATTACGCGACAAACGATCGGTTATTTATCAATCACGCGAGGGCGTGGAATAGCTGCGTGTCTGTCGGGGAAATTAATCTTCGACCTTGGGGAAAGTTCGTGCACCCTCTGGCCGCGGTGTCCCCTGGCCGTCCGCGTGCGTTCCCGCAGAATCGAGGGAGAGAGCGGGAGAGGGCGGGAGAGAAGGACCTTAAGCGTATTCCTCTCGCGCGCGACGATCAAGGCTGCGCTGGCCCTGCGTTCTCAGACAAGACGGCGCGTTTTGCAGAAACACGATCGCGAGAGCGTGGATGGCTGTGCGGGACAATGCGCGGACAGAGAACGGGGCCTGACTGACGGACCAGAACGCGGCCCGCGGCCTCTGCCATGAAAAAGAAGTCACGCGCGTAAGCGAGTCGAATGGTTCTAGCGTAGTAGACGGGATACGGCATAGGTCAAGCATGCGACGCATTTATGCGTCACGCGGCATGGCGGACTTTTTTCTTCTTTCTTTTCGCTACTGAAAGGCCCCGAGGAGGACGTGCAATCGTCGAGAGACGTTTTCTCGATGCAGGCACTTTTCACCTCCATGTTCAGGGATTCCGTGGCCGTTATGGGCTACTGTAATTGTTTGTTCTTTTATTTACTTTTTATTTCCTCGTTTTAGCAGTTATTTTATATTATATTCATCATTTTTTACAGTAAAAATTTTATTCCATCAGAAAGAATCTTATACAGTTCTATGTTATTTTCTGCAATTATTTATTTAGTTATTTTGATAGTTATTTTGTGTCATAATTACAATTTTGTGAGGTAGAAATTTTTATTGGATTAGAATCATCGAATATTAATAATTTTTGGAATTATTTTATGTCATATTTATAATTTTTTGGGACAAAAATTAGTATTGGATCTGAATTATTTTGAAGTGTCCTCTGTACTTTTTGTAGTTATTTATTTCATTACTTTGATAGTTGTTTTATGGTATACTTTTAATTTCTTAGAGTAGACATTAGAATTGCAGGCAAAATTTTTTGTAGTTATTTTGATAATCTATGTGCTTTTATATTTATTTATTTTCATTGGACAATCTTCGAATATTGATAATTTCGATAATTATTTCACGTGTCCTATTTCTACAATTGTGGAGTAACCATAATTTTACATATAAAATTATATTTGCAATTTTTTGAAGTAGAAATTTTTATTGGATAACAATCTTTAAATACTAATAATTTTGGGAATTATTTTAATTTCTACAGTGATTCCACGTGCCCTGTTTCTATAATCGTAGACAAAGTATAACTTTTAGGAATGGATATTTTTACTACAGTCGTCACAGGGTTCAATCCATTCTTATAATCATTTCTCACTGTTCCTCTTTACGTACCTCTCTCGATAGTTACTTTATTTCCTTTTTTAATCGTCGCGGGACGAAAATAACCGTCGGAGTAGAACATTCCATTGAACTGGAACGCTGATTTACTTAATCGTCGCGGTATAATCGAGGCTTGTAATTATAGTTCAAAATACTAGCCAATTACGGGCCAGGGAGAACCAGTGTAACCCATTGATATTATCCCAGGCGAAATCAGCGCACTCCGCGTGGCACGAATTCCCACAAACGCTGTCGCGCATCTGTACACCTCGTCGGCGACTCTAGCAGCCTCTCCATAGAGAGCTGTAGAATTTCACGAGCGGCGAAAAATGAAAATCAGCGACGAGAGTGACGGGACTCGTGTCTCGTTCCCTTTCGGCCGTTCGCGCATTAACCCGGCCGTGTTTCGCTTTATTATTTATGAAATATGGCCGAGAAAGAAGGACTCCTCGCCGACTGGCACGGGGAAAGAGAAAGAAAGCCGGGGCGAAGCTGTGGAAGAGAGCCGGCGAGCGAGGGAGAGAGGAAAAGGAGGAGGGAGGCGAAATGGAAAGAGCGAGGAGGGAAAAAAGGTGAGCAAAGAGGGCGAGAAATAAGAAGAAAGGGAGAGAGAGAAAAAGGGAAAAGAGAAAAATGCAAGGAGCAAAGGGGTCAGGCAACGCAAGAAAAGAGACGAGCAGGCCGAAGAAAAGAGAAGAAGAGGGAGAGGCCACGGCTTGGAAAATGAGAGACGAGACATGCCGGTGAATGGCAATGGCCTGGAGTGTACCAGAAGAGCGAACCAGAAGAAGGAGGAAACAGGAGAGCGAGGAAGAGAGAAGGAAAGAGAGCAGGCCTGTGCAGCAGGCCATCACAATGTGTTCTGGTTGCTTCGGTCTGTCCGTTCGTTCCTGTGCACGTCCGTACGTCTGTCCGTTGTCTGCCCTGGCACTCCAGCCGAGTGCATAGCCGTCTGGCCCCGGTGGAGGGTCTCTGACCGATTATCACTTGGTCTTTATGCTCTTTCAGGTTCTTTTAAACGTCTCTCCGTTCCTCTGCTCCACCTCCTTTTACTACGTTCCTTCCTCCTCATCGCGCCTCGCATCTCCGAGTCTCTCTCCATACTCCGCCCTTTTCTTCCTCCGCTTTGTCCCATTTTTTTCGTCGCCACCAAATCCTCTACACCCTATCTCACGATCCACCGACCCGTTCTCTGCCTTTCTTGCCTCTTCTCCTCCTTCTCCACCTCCGATTCTGGAAAATCCTCATCGGACGCTCATCTCGGATCCCGAGTCTTCTTCGTTAGTCGTCCTCGTTCTCTCAACCCCTTATCTCACCATCTACCGACCTGTTTTCTACTTTCCTCTATGTTCAGAGCAGCTGTGATTACGAAAAATCTCCGATCCGAGTGACCTACCTCGGTTCACCCCATTTTTACGTCACTGTGGAATTCCCTCTACCTTGTCTTGACAACTGTCAACCTGTTTCCTGGGTCTCTCGTGTTTTATTTGCACCTGTGTAGCTGTGATAGTCAAAACATCTTGGATCGGAGTGTCCTAGCTCGATTGATCCCATTTTTACGTCACTGTGGAATTCCCTCTACCTTGTCTTGACAACTGTCAACCTGTTTCCTGGGTCTCTCGTGTTTTATTTGCACCTGTGTAGCTGTGATAGTCAAAACATCTTGGGTCGGAGTGTCCTAGCTCGATTGATCCCATTTTTACGTCACTGTGGAATTCCCTGTCCCCCTTGTTTTGACAACTGTCAACCTGTTTCCTGGGTCTCTCGTGTTTTATTTACACCTGTGTAGCTGTGATTGTCAAAAATCTTGGATCGGAGTGTCCTAGCTCGCCTGGCCTTATTTTTACCTCAGGAATTTACAATCCCTTATCCGAAGTTTCACCGAGATGCTTTCTACTTTTCTTAGTTCGCTGTTCGCTGTCAAGGCGTGATAGTGAAATATCTTGGATCGGAGTGTTGTTGACTGGTCGTGGAGGGAATGGTTGGTTACGGGGTTTCGATACGAGGCTGTTGGGCGACAAGAGGATCCAACGTGGGAACGTTCTATCCTGTTCCGATAACAACACCGATATGCTTAATCTCTAGCCGACGAAAATATCGGCGGCTTCGTTAGCCGTGAATCCAGCCATTCACGTGACTCTCCACTCGACTACCCGTCTCTCCAAGGGATAAGAGGATTAGCGAGCGAGGCGGATTATGGCGAAAAACAACGCCGAGTGAATCGTACCGACCTTGTTCGCGTTGCACTTCGGGTTTCTTCGTTAAATCGGGCGAATCCTCGTGGCTGGTTTTCGTTTTTTCGGTGGTTATTAAAGAAACGAGGAATTGGGACAGACCGAACTATCTTAGCCTCTGTCATCCATTGACAATAAGGCACGAAATAATTCTGTTCAACCCAGTGGCACGCTTTTTCCCGACGAATATATCAGCCTACAGTATCGACGAGGTTAAGTCCGTTTTATATATAACACCATCTTCCTTACTCGCGTACGTATTTCATAGTTCTGACGACTGTCAACCAACTTCGAAGTAGTATTAACCATTTGTGGACAAAGTACAGAAAATGACAGAAATTAAAAATTTTGTATTTTTACGTATTATAAGTAGTATTAAACACAAATCAATTTCAACAAATTCTGTGCGTTCTAATATCCATATATTGACTTTAAATCCTGTACAGAAAAGTAACTGCGAGACGCTAAATTTGCTGTGTCGAAATATGCCGAGTGCAAAGGGTTAAGACGAATGAAGCGCGGCCATTTTGTCTAGTATTCTTTAACGCGCGGCGAAGCTAGCACGATGGCGCCACTAGTAAGTGACTACAAGTGGTCCGCATGAGCCGGAACAACCCGCGCCATTGTTGTTCTTGGACGATGTTTACTTGATGATTTCGGTCTCTTAAACGACCAAATTAACACGTCAAAGAACAAATATTTCATCGCTAATTTTAATACGACCAGCAGTGATCTATGTACTTCGATTACAACGAGAAATATAACCATTCGAAATTAAACAGAAGAATATCTAATACATCGATAAATGCAGGTGTGCGTGTGAGGGACTCCATGATGGTCATGTAAGAACAGATTTGGACTATCTCGTGAATTACAATCCTGTTCGAGCACAGTGCTTATATTATATACAGATGAATTCCAAAACCAAGAAAAGGAAACAAAATCAGTATATTGGGATTATGGTTTTTAATTGTAAAATAACTATGATATATATACATATTCTCTATTGAAGTCTTTTATTACTCAAGGAAGCTATATGTTTCTTTTAGTGCTGCTCCAGAGAGACTGTCAAGAGGGTACGTGACGCAGTTTGCTCAAACTCCCAATTTTTATGAAATGTTTATATAAACATTCGTAGATCTTATAAACTATTTATTCGTATCTTATATCCTAGATTGATTTTTGTGTACGATTAAACTTATCTTTTCAACACAGTAGGCCTTGCCTATCTACTCTAACTGTAGCAACCACTGTTGACATCTTCATCGCTAGATGGAACCAAGGAGGTTCGAGATTTCTCGCAAATCCTCGATGAACCTTGGATTTCCTATATATACAAAATTCTAACCTACGTAAGTATCCCCATCTAAAACAGAGTCTGCTAGGTAGCCTTACTAACGAGTCTTCCTTTTCCTTAGGTCCCATCTAGCCGCTACCTGATCTAGCAAGGCGGCCTACAGGACACCGAGTGTGAGAAGAGTCTATTTGAATGGCATCACCCTGCATAGGGATCTACGTTTCCTTCGAGGAACCATCCAGCTTATCAATTCTCAAAGCAGGATTGAGTAACGCAATAGGTCCTCACAGGGCGTATAAAAACCTAACTGAAGGGTTCAGCGGGACACTTTTTGACAATTCACCGTCTGCATCACGCATCTCAGAAGACTATTAGACCTCCATGCATTAGGACCACGAGGAAATATAAAATATACCCACAGCTAAAAGTTCGACTTCTAAATGCAGTCCTTACTACACAAGTTTTACCCTAATTTTACCTAGGGTTCTACCATAGTTTTACAACCAAGTTCTACCTAGTTTTACCCCCACGCAACAATACTCGTACGTTTAGGGTGAACAACCTGTAAATGAATCCTCGACTGCGACAGAGAGATGGCTGGGTAATCCAGCTGGTCCAGGCGCGCAAGTGACGGGCGAAAGGTCGTCGGAGGTTGATAGTAACGGTAAACGGGGTGCTCCTCCGTGTGTCTTTCTTTAAATAGCATAGTTCTCGAGTGACCGTCCCGGTTCCACGAACTCGGTGTCCGGTTCCAAGTATGTTCGTGGAATGCCGTTCTCCGTGCATACGTAAAACTTGCATTTTTGCATTTTCTCCTTGCCCATCCTCCGTCGTCTCACCCTGCCGTAACCCCCACGACGCCAGAGCCCGTATCTCCGTGCGCCTATCAGCCTACCCGCCTCGCCTTTCGCCTCGCAGACGAGATTCTCGCTGTGTCGAGGCCACTGTGACCGGCGGGACCGGGGACCGTGTTCGCCCATCTTTCTCGTTATGCGAGCACACTGTTTACCACACGGGCCGAGATCGAGGACCCCTTATCTCGGTCGGAGATAAGACTCGTAGCACGCGCGACGCTGCCAGAGACCGCGAGACGTTCGGCCAGAGTCTGCGAGACGCTGATGACGAGGCTGTCGCATCGGCGGTCACGTGCGCGGACAACGATACGCTGTTCAGTGCCGGGGCATGGTAACACGGAAGCCTGAACAAGCAGTCGATTAAATCTTAACGATGTTGCGGTATTTACGGAATGGTCGGTGGCCAAGGATCGAGCGCGTTAGGCAAACGGGAACAGAGAGGATGGGAGTTTTCGGGTCAGCCAGCTTGCCCCCTTACCGGTTCCCCGTCGGATCGATACGCACGGCCAGGTCTCATCCACGAGACTTTCAACCTATTTCGTGCAAGTGGGTCCAACGTCTCGGAGTGGTTGCGCGAGGAATTACCGAGGCCGAGTTCGTTCCTTGCTCGCTCTGACGTCCTCGTTTCTATATAAGGAACGCCGCGTAGCGAGGTCGATACCGCCACCTACATAAAGGGTGCAAAGGGTGCCATGGAACGGAGCCGGTTTCCGTCACGGAGACAGAAGCTCCGGAATGCATATCGCGCCGCTCCTGGCATTCCACGATTAACCTTTCCGATGAATTATTCCCGGTGACCCGGTGCACGCCGATTCCTACGCTATGCCGCCATTCTTTACGGATTTACCGTTACTCCTATTCAACCCCCTCGAATTTTCCGTCATTTTGGATTTTCCAACGTTTCGTTCAAAATTCCGCGTTCCATGTTATCACTGTGATCACTTTTCTTCTGATATACGTACGTATAATTAATTCTATATTTTCTCCTATTTTATTCTTTTTAAAGAGTTTTCTTCTTTTCTTTTTCATTCTCCGGTTATTTGACCGATCTTGGTAAGTTAGGTGTTAAACGATTTTTAAGACGAAAGATATTTAATATAAATTCTTGTTTATTGGAAATTTTCCTGCATGTAGTTTATATCTTCTTTTCGTGGACTGCAATGTGAGATATTATAGAAAAAAACCCCATAGATTTACTGATTTTTTATTCATTTATTAATTTTGTATTTTTCTTTTCTGCTCTAAACTAAAAGTAAATAGATCCTGATGATTGCTGTCAATGCTATTGTCATATAGGTAAATGGCTATGCATAATCTACAGCTAGTGTTGGTTCATAGTTACTGTAATCGTTGTGTATAGCGATGCCTGGTCGATTTACCATAGTATTCATTCCATTACTGTAAAACTGTACTACAAACGCTACCAGTATAAATAGATCCTAATAATTGTTGTCAATGCTGCTGTAACGTAGGTAAATGACAATGCACACTCTACAGCTAGTATTGGTTGATAGTTACTATAATCGTTGTATATAGTAACATGTGGTCTATTTACTCTAGTAAGGATTGCAAACATATGTAATGAGATAAAAATTTTCTGTATTTACTCCTACGTTCGAGGACTTGCGAGAAAGTCCTCGAACCTCCTTCAAGTAGGAAGCCATCTACCGGCGATTGGGAGAATGACGATCGCTACAATCTTAACACTAGATTTACGGAACCCGCCAATTTGACGGAAGGGTTGTTCCAATTATACGATGGTAACAGATTTAGTTAACTTATATTAAGACTGTTAATATAATATATAATTATTTTTGAATTAAACTAATTGTTAAAAAGAAAAAGGCACGTGGTTTGCTTTACCTGTCAATTTGACAGGTGTCCTTAGAAATAGGTATACAGATAGCGTTCGTAAGCCTAGTGTTAATAAGTTTATCTGAACCCATGAACATTAACCCTCTGTGGTCGTGTTAAGTTTAGACATGGCTGTCGAATTGGTCGAAATTAACTTCCCTTGAACTAGTGGTGATACATGATATGCATGATTATGAAGGATAAGCAAGATTTATGAATTCTTCTGTGAACTTTAGGTATATGTGTTCAGAGAATAATGTGTTTTAACCACTTGCGCTGGAAACACGTGTCACGCACGTCGTAATGCTTTTGTCACAGAATCGCCAACGACGTGGCACACACGTCGTTAGGCAATTGTTACAGAAACACTGGACCGTTCTGACACACGAGTTTGTGAATTTCTTGCCATCACTAATGGTTAATGTGTCGCAAAAATAATTACTTTGGCGTCTTCTTTACAAAACGATCTTTACTCTTTACGTTTTGACAGTGCCACATATATATAATTTGCCATTAAGCCATTATTTGCTCTTTATCCGAGGACGATGATCTTGGTGATTTTGAAGATACTCACGAAGATCATCTATAAACTGTTCCAGCAAATTCTGGACAAACATAAAATATGACATAGACGTCTTGTTTTCTCTTCTGACTGACACCTTATATATATAATTGTTTATTTCAGCCCTTTGGCCCAGAAATGGACTTGGCTTACAATTTGAATCACACACATCCCTCCACTCTGCCTACCATAGCTGACACCTTATATAAGATGTAGCTATTGATCGTGCATACCTCTAATCCTCGTAAAAACATTTTTCTTCACCATTTACACGATGAACACGATATAAGATCAGTATGGTCCTTTGCCGTGGTCGCTGCGAGTAGGCATGCGACCGAAAAGTGTTAATATTTTTGAACGTATCGATTATTTTATAATTCCGACTTTGACATGTCATCGAACCACCGCAGTTCTGAAACTCCCTGCCAATTTTTGTAAAATAATTCGATCGTTAAGCATAACAGCAATCGTGAAACACACAGGCATACTCGCTCTTCCCTGCTCTCGTAGACACCAACGAACCCTAACCTAAATTTCCGCAGCAGCGAAGGGGTTAAATTCTGCTGAGCGGGAAATTTGGAAAATTCAAATTTCCCTGCTCGCGAGACTATTTGCGTTTTTCGTGGTGTCGACTCGACTTCGGGGTAAATATTGGAGTCGTACGGAATATTCGGTCGTACGACCGGCATGTGTCCTGTTACGTCTGCCGCGCGTGCTTGAGACCGAAAGGGTGACTCAACGGAACGTGCCGGGTGTGATGTGCCAAATATGCAATAGGTTCATCTGTATTGGAGAATCTCGGATTCTGTTGTCCGATTGTCTAGGGGGATATTGTGGGTGCGTGCCACGGATCGCGTGGTCAATGCACCGCTGGTGGCGCCGTGTTAGCATAAGATGCACGTGGTTTTACGACGCTCCGCCTGCTCTCTTAGATACATGCATACATTTGCTTACCTTCCGTTTCCGGCCTTTTCGTCGACTTTGCAGAGGCTGCGGGGACATTGCATTGCAATTACGCAAACGTGTACCGAAACGTGGTACACGTACGTTTCCAATAACGATAATTAAACAGCTCTGTCCCTGTATCATACAAGACGAAACGAACTTTGCGTCTCTGATAAATGCAAAAATACATCGTGTCGAATTTTTAACGAAATTCGTCTGTTTTTAATTAAAAATTAAGGTCCTCGTATAGTTGTAGCAAGTATATTCTTGGAACGACACTCGCGGAATGAGAATACAAATGATGGTAAATAACAGGTTAATTAAGCGAGCATGATATACGCAGGAAAAAGAAAATTATTCGATGGGTAGGTCGGTGATTAATTAACGAGATTGTATCTTTAGCCGTTTCGAAGTTACATAAACGACACGACAGAGGCACGATGATTTGTGATAATCGCGGGCGAAGAGGTAAATTTAAAGGAGAGAACTGGACGCGCCAGTGGCGCCCCAAGCCAAAGAAGGTGTAACTAGAGAGCACGGTTCGTATACGATTGAGTGGCGAGTAATCGGGTCGTCAGGTTGACTCGGGTTAGCGACTGCCAAGAAACCAGACGATTTTCGCGACAGCACTCGTCGACTATGACTGCGACGGCGACTGCGGCGACGACAGCAGCTGTGACGATGATGGTGGTGGTGGTGGGGGTGGTGGTGGTTGTGATGGTGGTGGTGGTGGTGGCGGGAACGGTGGTGGAGTCGGCGAAGGCAGTGGAGGCGGCGGCGGTGGCAGCCGCGACGGCGGTAGTGGTGACAGTGGCGATGGCGGCGAGATGGAGAATCGAAGGAGGCAGCGACGGTGAGGAAAGAAAGAAAGAGAGGATGTTGCAGAGGGAAGAAGGGGTTAGAGAGCGACGAGATGGAAGAGAGAGAGAGAGGATAGGAGGAAGACGGGTAGAGAGCAAGGTAGTACAGAGGTGCGGGACCGGCGTGAGACGCGGTAGAAACTCGAGGGACGGAAAGGGGCGAAAAGCGACGAGCGCCGCCGAGACGAGACGAGGCGCGACGAGGAAAGACGATGAAGGCCGACGGGGGTCGCGCACCGCGGCGCTGAACGCAGTGCCATCCGATAGGCAGCACCGCTTGCTCCACGGATCTTCGGCTCGCTCGCTTCGAGCTTCGGTCGTTCGCTCTACGATCCACGCTCGATCCGCTTCCTTTCTTTTCGTTCGTCTTGGCGTGGCTGCCGTGGCGTCCATGCCGAGAAAGGAAAAGCCAGCATCGACACGCTACACACGGTGGAAAACACGGAGCCGCCGCGAAGACGCGTGCACTGGTCGTGTGTGTCGTTGCCGCGCGTAGTTTTACGTGTACTGCGTATACGTCTGATCGTGCTCGTGAACAGAGGTGCCCCCTCCCCTCATCCTCAACGGCGAACGCGTGGTGGTCAACACGGTGCGTGTGCTTGTCTCCTTTCTTTTTCTCGCACGCTTAGTCTCTTTTTTACTTTACGTCCTTTCGCTTCTTTTCGTCTCCTTCGTTTCGCAGGCCTTTGCCTTGCGCACGTTGTTGTTGTTATTGTTGTCGTTGTCGTTGTCGTCGTCGTCGTTGTTGTCGTTGTTGTCGTCATCGTCATCGTGGTCGTCGTCGTCGTCGTCGTCGTTGTTGTTGTTGTTGTTGTCGTCGTTGTCGTCGTCCACCTCTTCCTTTTCGTCGATTCTCGTACGCGTCCTCGATATTTTTTTCCCTATTTCGAGTTGCTTTTTCTCAACCGATACTCCTTAATCGTTGGCTGTGCCGCGTGATTCCACCGGACCACGCTTCACGCAATCACAAGCGGCAACGTGCGCGACAGAATTTTCTGCCAGGGGATACACGAGTTTTCATCGTGTACGCAAAAGGTACCCATTCTCGGAACGCAAGAGAGACCCAGCATGGCCGCCTAGCACAAGACGAGTCAGAGTTCCTTGCCGGTGTCCACACTACACAACGGCAGCATGCTCTCTGTCTCCTTTCCTCTCTTCGTCCCTTTCGCTCTCCGTTTCTGTCCGCCTTCTCCCTCCGTGTATTCAAAGAGTACACACTTGCGCTCCGTCTTCCTCGCTCCCGTATATACGCATACAGATGCATCGCAATCTGTCTTCGTTTTTGCACAATGTTGTTGCTCTCGTTGCGTCGCTTTCTCGCTTTCTGCTCCACGCTTTTCCCTCGCAGTTCGTTCCTACGTCTGTCTCGTTCGCTTCTTCCACTCCTCTTCGTTTCGCACGTACTCCCTGCCGATCCGTCTCTCTCTCTCTCTCTCTCGCGTCTGTCCGTTTTCTCTTTCGCTCCCTTTCTCTCCTGTTTTCTGCATCTCTCTTTCGTTCTTGTCCCCTGATCGCGCCTTTCATTCGAAAATAGAACGTCAGCGCGCGTGCCGCGCACATTTTTCCTCATGAAAACAGCGAATTCCCACTCGCTGACACGCGCGCGCGACACAGAACAGGCGAGCGTTCGTGTCGTATTCTAACCTCACTTTCCGCGAAAAATTCGACCGATCGATCGATATATTCGGTTCATTAGCGCGCGTGTGAACCGTTGAAACCTGTCCAGTGCCTTTAACCGTCGTCGTCGATCGATTAAACGCATCTCGAAATAAAGGATCTCTCGTTAAGTTATTAACCGTCCCACATGATATCATACGCGGCATGCATTTTTTCGTTCGGCCAATCACGATCTAGGACCGCGTCTAATAGAGGCGCTATTTACTGTTCCGTAGAAAACATTGTTCCGCGTCCGTAAATGGCGCGTTTAGTCGCTCTCGCGAACCGACACACGGAGCATGTGTCCCGCGCGATCAACTTTTTCGACAGTTCGCCAAGTGTCAGTCGCGTGAGAACCGATGTAATATTTTCGTCGCTGCGATGGGGCGTAATACGTATATAGTAAGCCTACTGCCTTTCGTTTATCGTCTGTTGGCTTTGTTGCGGTCAGACGAAGGCAGACGTCCGACGATATTCTGGCGGGAGACTCGTAAAAATAGTGTCTTCGCCGTTTCCTCCCTTCGACTCCGCGACTATAATTAGCGGGATTCGCGTTTTCTGCGTAAACAAATATTCATCGGTGGTGTTGTGGCAGTCTCTTTTCCCGTGGTTCGTGATTTCCTGTTCGATAAAGTACGTTGAATAAACACCGCGAAACATACGGCTGTCCGGCAGTCACCGTTGTCGTGGCTAAAGTCGACGTCTATCGATGCTACACGAGTTTTGCATTAGGAGAGTGTGGACAGTAGAAACAGACCACTCTGCCTGTTCTCGACCACCGTCCCTTTTCCTCCTTCGCGATTCTACGTTGGCGTATTCTAGGAGACGATGCCTGTAGCAGAGAGGTGGACTGAACTATTCATGTCCGACGACCGTTCATAAAAATAGGATTTTAGCGATTTCTCTCCCTACGATGCTGCGCTTAATGGAGCCTAGCGTGCTTGGTAAATAAATTTTCCGGATATACATTCTCGGATCTCTTCTTCGATCGATATACACGGTACACGCTTCACCGGCGACAGATCGAGAAGGGATACCGCGCATTTTGGAAGCCATGATTGAGAGCCCGGTCACGTGACCCATCCATTTCGTCGTCCGTTACGTACACTTATCGCGAATAAAATTGTAACAAGCAATTAATACTTACTACATATTCACGTTTAATATAATTAACGATTTTCTATCTCGCAAATGCGGCTTATTTTTACGAATTTACCGATAGATTACACTTTTATCGATGCATTTGACTCGAGCAGTGTTCCACGTTCCGCGTGTTCCTTGTTCAGAAACCGTTACGAGACGGCCAGTTCGCAATCAGGCGTAATAACCCGATCGTCTAACGAGATCGCGGCCAGATGCGTGTATCGTCTGGATCGTAGTCGTTATCCGGCCGGTATATCAATCGTTATCATTGTTTTTCTTTCTATCAGCAGCATCGCGAATATCGATTACCGTTTATCTCGAGCAGGGCCGCCTATGCAGTCGGAATAATTATTTCTCGCTCGGCGATTACACGCGTTTACCGCCACGAGGTACGATATTCCCGTGTAAAGAGCCACGGGGAACGGAGTTCACCGATGCTCGACATAAATAATAAATCCACGCGATGCGAGGCCGGCTCGCCGAAGGAGCTACTCGAAATCTCGAGTGAGCGTTCCGCGGGGCAACATTTTCATTTTTATGCCGTACGTGCGTGCGTTCGTGCATGCGTGCGTGCGTGCACGGGAACGCGCGCTGCGGGCCGGCGGGGTGGGGGGCGGAGTGGGGGGCCGTTTCGCGCGTGTGTTGGACATCGGTTCATTACATTGCATTGTCGAGTGCGCGCGCGAGCGCCGCGGAGACAAAGGAGGAACGGAAGGGGACGGAACGAGGGTAGAACGTAGAACGAAACGAATGATTCGAGATCCGTTCGTGAACTATTTCCTCGGGGCTCGTATTTTAGGAAGTTGTAGGAAGCATGAGTCCATAGACCAGAATAAGACAGTGCATGCTGCACGGGGCTGTTCCTCTTTATCTCGTGGCCCATCTCCTCTTGTTTATAATTGGATCGTTTGATACCGTTGTGCCTTCAATGTCTTTATTAGCGTGATTTTAGGCCTCAGAATTTTCACTTTGATCTTATACAGGGTGACTCACGGGAATCGGACTGTACTCGGGTCTCTTTTACCATCGGTATCCAAAATATCTATTTTTATTTCTATTCCCGCAATTATTTATGAATTTTAATAATTAACATAAACCTACGGTGAATTTCGTAGAAAGACACCCGAGTGAAACCGAATTTCGATTTTCAAGAGATATCGCAGCGATTTCGTTATCAGTCCGAAATCTCTGTAGTCGTTCCGAAATCGATGTCGAGATTGAGGTAGGACTTTCAGCACGGACGATAACGCTTAATCGCTCTTCGACCTCGTTCGCTCGTATACGTAATTTTCTTAAATCTATCCACACCTGTGTCACGATAAACGACAAATGACATC
>NW_016908298.1:344431-349431 GCF_001483705.2 Eufriesea mexicana | reverse complement strand
CCAGTTGCTCCTTTTGCCGTGCCTCTCCCCACGGACATGTTTACAGGAACCGAAGCTCGGCGCAGGACCCTTGGTCAGGTTATTTTTAACTATTCTAACCGTGCGGCCACTTTCGCTGCCCTCTCCCTTCGCCCTTCGCTACCCCCACCACTCGGCTCGTCACCGTGATGGCTCGCGCGTCTCGCTCCGCGAGCAGGACACCCGTACCCTAACCTCACTGGTCCTTTCGGTCCCCGACTTTTCGTTACTCGTCTAAAGCATCTCCGTTCTTCGAGTAATTACTCCTTTTCCGTTTTCTTCTCCCGCGATCACTCGTCCGCGCCTTTTTTAATACCTAATGCACCGGGAGCGGGAGAAAAGGGTGCAACTTCACTCAGGAGCTCTCGCTATTTATATTCCCAGGATACTCGGGGATGTGACATACTTTGCCGATTATCCTTACGCTTCTTAAATTGGACACTGAAAAGCCGAGATTGGAACTCGTCGATAGCTCGCGCGGAGTGAATCAAGTTTTTAGGTTATGACGCGGATTGAGAAATTGCCGCGGCAATCCGTCGTTTCTAGATGGAGCTAGTTAATGAATAATCAATCGGCGACTGTAGGATCGATAACTCTTAATATATATTGAGTAAAAGTAATAATACAGTAGGACTATGCAGATGTAAGAAGAGTTGACTAAGAAATTATTCGGTTATGGGCGTTAAACGCTATGTAGTTGACGCAGTAAGCCGTAAAAGGTACGCGCAGCGCGTAATATTGAAAACGCGAGGAATTATTCACCATCGAACGGCGTTCGCGGAAGGAAGAAAGAATCCGAGTATAAAAGCGTGCACTAGCCGCGCGAAGGAGGGAGTGGACGAAGAAGAAGAAGAAGAAGGGAAGCTCGCCGTGAAACGTGTGCATCTCGTGTGTTTTCGATTACGCTTGCACGGCCGTACGCCGGCTGCGTACGACGTACGGCTCGTGACTTCGCGTATGAATCAGCCAGCTATTCTTTTCGCGCACTGGCCGACCGCCGACTCCGTCTCTTCTCTCCGTATGCTCATTTCTCGCGCGCCCCTCCCACTCCCCGTTACGGCCCCACTCTATCCTCGTCTGCCGCGCGAATCAAGCGAACGAACACGGCCGAATCCACGCGAGCTATCCAGCCGCCTTCTTCGCCTCCCTTTTTCGCCCTTCTGCGTCGCCCTTCGCGACGACCAAGTCTCCGTGCCTTCCTCGTCAACCTTGCGCCAGCGCTCCGTTCCGTGTATACCTAGCGGGGAAAGCGGCTCTCAGCCGATCGCTCCTCCATCCTTCCACTGTATTTTCTGCATATCTCCCGTATACTTCAACCTTCTTTTTCCGATTAATTAATTATTTCATCTAATTTTCACCGCAGGTTTTCGAGTAATTTCGTCGATATTCGGTTCGCAATTTTTAATAGAAATTTTTCGGTATAATATTTCTAAATACGAATTATTCTTTCCGAATAAAATTTTTTGATCCGAATTTTTGTCTTTTCGATTTATAAATTATTTTATCCAAGTTTGCAACGCAGGTTTACGAGTAATATCGTTGAAATTCGGTTCGTGACTTTTAATAGAAATTTTTCGGAATAATATTTTTAAATACGAATTATTCTTTCCGAATAAAATTTTTTGATCCGAATTTTTGTCTTTTCGATTTATAAATTATTTTATCCAAGTTTGCAACGCAGGTTTGCGAGTAATATCGTCGAAATTCGGTTCATAATTTTGAATAGGAACTTTTATAGTTACTTCTAGTTACTTTCTGAATATTTATCCTTTAAACGCGATTTACATTTGAAATACAATACTCGCGCGTGCATTGTTCAACTTTGCTACAAAATCAGTGTCGGGCGTTACGTGTATTATCATTATGGGTACTTTGCTACCAATTAGAGAGGTTATACGCGAGGGTCTCTTGAATTACCATATTCCTTTGCTACACGTTACGCGGCAGAAATGTAAAAATCGTATAAGGCGGGTGCATGTTACAATGTTTAACTTGGTTTGATACATCTGCGTCTTACTCGCTCACTCCGTTAACTCGCACCCCCGTAAATTCACGCTGGATCGTTAACAAGGTTGTGGTTTCGATTTCTCCGAGATAAGTCGACGTACGAAGCTGTCTGTAGGCAGACTCGCATGAATATTTCTCCGAATAGATTAGCATCTGCGTTTTTTAAAACTGGTTTGAAAACTGTTGTTTAGCTACAGTGACGGGGCTGATAATATTTTTCCACGCGCATGCGCAGGATTTTCCTCGCGTCGCTTAAATCGGGCTTTGAGTTTTTCGAGATATCTCCACGGTTATTAATGTTGCTACAGGTGTGGCTAATTTAAGTAAAAGCTGGTTTACGAGATTGGTAGATGATAGACGAGATTTCCATTTCTGCAGGTTTTTCTATAAATTGAAATTGCACACGAGGTTATTATGCGAATTTTACGGTGGAAGCACCATTTCCTGTGTGGTTAACACGTAAATCTGCATATTTCGCAATGAAATTGCTAGAGTTAGGTTCGGTTTAGGAATTCTGGAAAATCTTGATCGAATTTTAAAACAGCTCGATATGGCGAGGCTTTATGGGACGTGACGCGAGATTGAAACATTATTTATCACGAGTAATGTGGTTTTAAGTCCAAAAGTTAATATTTTCAGTATTATGAGGCGATATATCATCGCGCGTTATTATTCGACACGTGTCGGGAACCTGTATGGGTGTTTTATGGTGTTCCTCTTCTTGGTTCTGGAGATAAGGACGATACGAGTAAATCATCTCTGTATTACTATCTTATTCATTTTTGTTCGAGGTACATGGAATAATTGGCACGAGTTAGTCGTTCATAAATAAATTGCGAGTGATTAATTTTGTTGCACTCGACGTTCTTTTATTTTTAAATTTTTATTGTCGATCTTTGATTCTCGATTCTCGTTCTTGGCTTCTCGATCTTCGATTATCGATTCTCAATGTTCGATTCTTTATTTTCGATCCTGGATCCTCGATTTCCGATCTCCAACTTTCGATTTTTCATCTTCGATTCTCGATTCTCGAATTTCTTTTCTGGATCTTTGATTTTTAATTTTTGATTTTCGATCGTCGATCCTCGATTCTCGAATTTCTGTTCTGGATCTTTGATTTTTAATTTTTGATTTTCGTTCTTCGATCCCTCATCTTCAAATTTTTGTTTTGGATCTTTGATCTTCAATTTTCGATTTTCCATCTTCAATCCTCGATTTTCAGTTCTGGATCTTCGATCTTTAATTTGCGATTTTCGATCTTCGATTCCCGATTCTCAAATTTCTATTCTGGATCTTCGATCCTCAATTTTCGATTTTCCATCTTCGGTCCCCGATTCTCGAATCTCTGTCCTGCATCTTCTATCCTCAATTTTCAATATTCCATCTTCAGTCCTCGATTTTCAGTTCTGGACCTTCGATCCTCCATTTTTGATCCTCGATTCTCGTTTAGTCTTACAGTTATTTTGAAGTAAAAACTATCATAATAAATAAGCAGCGTATAATATACGCATATTGAATATCGTAATGCTGAAAGGATTAAAGGTACATATGATACCTAATATAGCATCGTTATATACATAACATATATACTGTACAAAATTTGATTATATATAAATTGCATACACCTGATGCAGGTATTATTATATACATTATGTATATAAGATGCAGGTATGATTACACGGGTAATTTCTTTTAACAAGACACGCTGGAATATCTCGTAAATTCTCGAAGATACCAGAAGATTGTTCTAACGAGGGTCCTTTAGGTAATGTTTAATAGTCATTTTATTCGGGGCCATAGCCACAAATATATTGTATATTTGTGCAAAATTTCGTCTTGATCTGTCGAACACTTTTTGAAAAGTTACGGACACTGTTTTGGAAAACACCATAAAAATTCACGCCATTCGAATTTTTCGTTCAAACAATGTCGTACGCTCTTTGTACACCCGTTGTACCTAAAGATCCCCGTACAAGATTGTTCGGCAGTCGATCAACGACCGAATCTAATCTGTATCGGTTTGTATCGACGAAACCGTGTCGATTAACGGTTAAAAATTTCGCCACAGATAAAGATCGGCACCCATGGAACCGGCGTCCTTTTTTCGGGAAGCGTCGCGGTGCTTTACAGGCGTCGCGGTTGTTTGCAATAATATCGCGATATCTGTATCGCGTGTTTGGCGAACGCCGCGTTAAAAGCGTTGATAAAGCCGCAGAATCGGGGCGCGGTTTATTTTAGATTATAACGTTGCATATCGCCGCGTGTAATCTCGATAAATAGCTCGTTAATTCCGCTTGATCATAATAAGATAACCGCACATTGGCAGCGCGCCAAAAATTTCGACATTCCCAGATTCTTCCACCGCCTCCTCCGGGCCCCCTTTCTTTCCGCCCCTGCGCCCCACCGGACCCTCTGCTCCCTTTTCATTTTCCGACGATTCATTGCTTCCCCTAATTAACGCACCCTCGTGCCGAAGATCCGTGCCTCTTTGAAGTCGGCTGTATCGCTCCTCTAGCCTCACCGCGGTTGATCCCCATCGCGTTGATTTTCGAAATTTCCACTCCTTTTCTTCGTCTTCCGCCCTCTATCGAACGGCCAGATCTAGTCCGTCACGAAAATCCCTTTAAACGCGACGCTTGACTTTCTTTCGCGATTTTCACGCTTCTTTCCGTCTCCGATGCACACTCGAGACGGCCGCGGTCCGTTGCAGACTGGTGTATATCTCGGATTCGGATCGAGGTCAGAAGATTGCCCGGGTTTATTACGTTAAGATAGCCGAGATCATTGTCTGTCTAATAGACCTAATTTCCCGTGTGCGTGTTTTCGTAAATGAAATCTCTATCTTGATCTACGCTCAGCGAATGCTAGGAGCTCGAACGCCAGTAGCAGGGATCTTTTATGCACGTGGTAGTCTTGTCTGGACCTTTTTGGGGAGATTAAATGCTTCGAATCGTCAGTTCCGATGTTTCAGCAGG
>NW_016908298.1:339716-344297 GCF_001483705.2 Eufriesea mexicana | reverse complement strand
AGGATTTTGTTGGGTTAGACCCTTTGTCTGTGGTCTATCTAGGGGTCTCAGTGGAGAATTTCGATTGATCTTCCTCGTTCAGTGCTTCAGTTCGCGATACTTTCGTGTTCTACTGCAGCTAATGGCTAAATGAAACCTCTGTCTTGGTTTAAATCTAAAGAAGTTATTAGGATCTCGAGAGGGCTAGATGGATGAGGATTTTTTATATATATGATCGTTCTATTTAAGTTGTTAGGCGAAAGTGTCTATTATATTTTAAGTCGTTAAAGCGTTTCAAATGATCGCACTTGGCGTTCTTCAGAAGTTTCTTTAGAAGTGGAAGCTTCGACCTGGTCAGTTCAGTGTGCCTTTATCTATGGCCTATTTAGCGAGCGTCAATGGCTATCCTCGGTTGATCTCGTTTATTAAAAGTTCACCAGGCTTTCATTCCGTGATAAGTAATAGCCACAAACGATGCCACGAGTCCGTGATTTCACTTGCGATTTTAATACGGCCCAATAAAACGTACTCGATAACGAACCGTGGCAGAGCTCTCTGGAAATCTACCGATTCGGTTGACTAACTTCGCGAAGAGAACTTAATCACCGTGGTATTAATATAAGACCTTTATCTTTCTACATCGATTTACCAGCTCTAGTAAAAATGATTAACTTTGACAGGCATCCGTTATCGCTTGTCTCAATTTCCGGTTGCCACGCTCATCGCTGATCGGATTTTCGTCATTCTCTAGTACAAATTGTCACATATCGATATTTCTGCCTAGTAAAATTAAATAAATTCTATGACGTTAAATAATTAGCACGAGGTGTAACTATAGTCCGGCGTTCTTTTCATCCATGATAATCCCAACTGATAATTCTAATATCCCATAATATCTAATAATTCTGCTATCATGGTACTCGTATATACTATGTTTATTATTTGTATCTTATTATAAGTTACAAGAGTTTAATATATCACGATAATTTGCACAAAATTTTTAAGGCAGCCTTACGACGATCTTTCGTTTAACTCACTAGCGCCACCACGGTCCATATCTCCAATATACGTGATATAAATATTGTATATATTCTTAACTTATATTCTAATTTTGTAGATACAATTTTAGAATCTTTCTTGCTACATGTGACATATAGTTTGCACAATATTTTTTAAATTGCAGTATAAGTACAACAATTCAGACCCAGTTTTGTTACACAATACAGTGGAAGGGTAGGGTTTCAAGGGATGCACTCTCGCAATAACAGTACGTGCTTACTTTACAGTTGCTCGGAAGGAAGTGTCTACAGTCGTTAATTTTATTTCAATATAGGAAATAGCAGATGGCGCTAGAAGCGTCTAATACACAAGAGCGGGAGATTAGAACTCTCCAACAAATTTCTACATCACGTCACAATCTGTTACATTAATAACAATAAGCAGATCGTATTTAGTATTAATTGGTATGCAAAATCTCGTTATTATATAATTAGCGATTTCCTGGTGTTATAAATCTGATTTTTATATCTGATGGTTCGAAACGGTCCAGTCTAGGCGTGCTTGACGATTCTTCGAGCAATCTCTTGGCAGGTTTATTATTGTTCTCGAACGTTTCATCGAAATTAAGCTTAACGAATGAATTTTTATTTACATTTCACCCTAAAAATGATACATTTTTAAAATTAAATCATATCGTGACGTTATAGCAGTGGTTGCGTGCGGATTATTCCGCTTAATACTGGAAACTCGGTAACCTCCGCTTATCCCGAAAAACCCTAGATCCAAGCGATCCGCGTCCGGTGGCGCAGGATCGGCGGGAAATTTTCCACGACCACCGTCCTCAGCGTTCCGTGGCGGACTGAATTCTCACGGAAATACGCGAAATTCGTGGCGTGAAGCGCGAGTTGCACGGTTCCCGGCTGTACTCCGATGTTGTTACTTAACGTGTTTATTTCGGTGAGCTTCTGTAACCCTCGAGGCGTTTTTTTTACGAGCTAATTCGTGATCTGGATAGTTCCCAAAGACGAGTTCTGGTGACTGCAGCGATACCGGGTACCCGGTATAAGAGGAATGACTAAATGGTCTGACTAACCGGTCAGGTATTCCAAAACCCGGCCTTATTTTCACCGGCTATAGAGAAGTGACACGTGAGTGACAAGGAGGGCAGGCAGTTTTTGCCGGGGACGCGTACGAATTCCAGCCGGTATTTTAGTGGTTTTCATCGCGCCACGGGATCCCCATGGGACGGGTAAACAGATTTCGCCTTTCGAAACGATAAATTTACCGCCGCCGCGACTTTATTTTAAACGTTCCGCGCTATTCTCGCGCCCGTTGGATTCGTCAGGATGCCTCGCTCCGCGTGCACCCCGATTATACGCCCGGAGCGGTAACGATAACGTAACCCGACTTTCTTCCACGTCTGCACACGCTGCCCGCCGCGAATTCCTCTGCGCGTGTCGGCGCCGCTGTGTGCCTGCAATTTTTCCATTAGCCCGAGTCCGCTCCCGATTCCACGCTGGACTCCGATGTCCCTTGGGACCCTTGCACTGGGATTGGGATTGGGAATGGAATTGGGTGGTTCATACTTGACGAATGCTGGATTTTTGGCAGATATCGTGTAGCGAACCTAAGGATTGCCATTTGTTATGTTTCGTTTTCTTCTTTTTCGTGGATGAAGGAAGATTTGAGTTTGGAGGATTGGGTGGTTGAGTATAGTGGATTGAGTAACTGGGGGTGGGTTTCTGAAAGTTTCTAAGGGAATTATACAATGTGATATCTTTGAAACCTGATTTTGGGTGTAAGAAGTGGTTTGTTTTGAGGTTTGTCTGGAGGAAATATATTTGAATTGGGGATGGACTGTTTTTGACTAGGTGGGGGTGAGTTTTCGAATGTTTCTAAAAAAATTATACAATGTGATGTTTTTGGAAGCTAATTCGGGGATGTATGAATTGCTTTATTTTGTGTTTTGTTTGGAAAAATTACGCTTGGAAAGGGATTGGGTAACTTTTTTGATTAAGCGCGGTGGGTTTCCGAAACTTTCGAAAGTAATTATACAATGTGATATTTTTGGAATCTAATTTTCGATGTAAATTGTTTTATTTTAAGTTTTGAGTGGAGGAAGTACACTTGCAAAGGGGTTGAGCAGTTTTTGATTAAGTGGGGGTGGGTTTTCAAAATTTTCTAAAAGAATTATACAGTGTGATATTTTTGGAACCTAATTTGGGGATGTATAAATTGTTTTATTTTGTGTTATGCCTGGAAAAATGACGCTTGGAAAGGGTTTGGGTAGTTTTTGATTAAGTGAGGATGAGTTTTTCGAAAGTTCCCAAAAGAATTACACAGTGTGATATTTTTGGAATCTAATTTTAGATGTATGAAGGGGTTTGTTTTGAGTTTTGTCTGAAGGAATTACATTTAGGTAGGGATTGAGTAGTTTTTGACTAAATGAGGGTGAATTTCTGAAAGTTTGTAAAAGAATTATGCAATGTGATCCTTTAGGAAGCTAATTTGGATTATCAAGACTTTCATTTTCAATTTTGTCTGAAGGAATTACATTTGGTAAGGGGTTGAATAAATTAAATATTGAGTATTAGAAATTGAGTAAAGGGAGTTTTGGGTACAGAGGGTTAGACACGTCCTGGATTTATTTGGGGGTTGTGTAAGCTGCGGGATATTTAATATTGGTTGTAATATGGAAATTCAGTGGGTTCGTAGATTAAATATTGCGTAGCAGGAATGTATAGTATATATAGAATATATAGTAATACTCCAGTTAAAATAACCTAATTTACAATATTTAAAGAAAATCTAAAACCAGAGGAAATTTTCCCCACATGTCAAATAAAACAGAGTCTATAATTCAATTTAGCATTGCTATATTTAATTTCCTAATTATTCTTTGAAGACACGAATAGTTCAATATTCAAAAATTCAAAAAGGAAAAAATATACAAATCCAAGTTGAGGAAAGGAACGACCCAATTTTATATAAATTATGAATGAATTTTCTCATGTACGAAGGGATAGTCTTCAATTTTTTCAAAATACCATAGCACCAATAATTTTCCTACAAACCCCACCAATCCACCCTCAGTACTTAACTTACAACTCCAACGTCAAAATCAGACAAATTACAGTGCAACGCTCCCGACCAGCCTGTGATGAATCATTCCTTCGGAGGCTGTTATAAGAAAATCCAAAATATGAATAATTCGTATTATATTAAATTACCAATTTAACTCATCAACCTACCTTTACTCTCGTTCCACTCGTACACTCTACCTCGGTTCTCCGTCATCATCTAGCCCTCAACGTAGCCACTAAAACCATGACCAAACACCACAGCAACTCACCCTCAACACTTAACTTTCGACTTCAACACGAAAACACTCGAACTCACAGCACGATCACGGTTCAGATCATTTCAGAATGAATCATCTATTCGCATTGTAACAAATTGCTATAATAACTTAATTATCTATGCTATAATAATTACTATAATAATAATTAACTATCTTCTATATAACAATTACTCTAAAAATAATAAATATTCTATAATAATTACTATAATAATTTAACTATCTATAATATAATAATTACTATA
>NW_016908298.1:320139-339667 GCF_001483705.2 Eufriesea mexicana | reverse complement strand
AAAAATAATAAATATTTAATAATAATAATAAATAATCTATAATAATTACTATAATAATAATTAACTACACTCGTTCGACTCGTATACTCTACCCCGACTCTCCATCGTCATCCGCCATGAAAACTGGCACCAAACTCCAACAACTCACCCTCGACACTCAACTTCCGACTGCAACACGGTAAACCCTCGAATTCAGAGTCGAACCACGATCTCGATCAGCCCACGACGGATAATCTGGGCGGAGGCTGTTAGGTGTGCACGCACGATCTTCACCGATGATGGCGGGGAATAGGACGAGGAACCTTTAGGCCGCGAAACAATAGGCTGGCAAAGCCGGGTAGACACGATGATTATCTTTACGACTTTGTAATAGTATAATGACGTGTTATTAGACGGACAAATTGGTTCTAATAATTACAGCGTCTGAAAGCTAGTTCCCACGGTGGAGCGGGCCCCGACGCCCCCCACTCCTGCCCGCACGGTCACGCGAAAATATGCAAACTGTCCCAGGAATTTCACGTGCGATCCACGCCGCGGTTGCGAAACGCGAGCAACGCCTTTTTCCCGCCCACTGATGCAGATTTATTTGCGCTTTCGTTCCGCGGTAATTATTCACCGGGGCCTCCCCGGCTCGTTCCCTTTCGAAAGCTAAAGTGCACCGCGTAAACTGTATCGTTAAAGACAGTAATGCAGATTTGATTTATGGCCGCGGACGCGGGCGCCGCTATTTTTAACATCACGAATTCCCGCGTTTTTTCGGCCCAGTTATCCCATGATCGCGCGGGGCTGGGTCGAGGTGTGGGACTGAATTTTTAGTCCTCGCTTTTCCAAACTTCCTTTTACTTTCTCGACTAGTTCCCGAGGTGTACTGTGGCCCGAAACGTGGGACTGGACTTTTGAACGTCGCTTTTGGGACTTGGGGATACCTTTGAGGTGACTCTGGAGGGGCCCATGGGAGGAGTGGTTTGGGTAGGGTTGGAATATTGGTTCTTGGTATTTCGGGTGTTTTATGGATATTTTATGGTCAAATTTGTAGTTTGTTGACAGGAATTTGGGACTAAATTTGTAATCGTTGGTCTAGGTTAAGTTCGGGACTTTTGGGGGTGGCTCTCGAAGTACCCCATAAGAGGAGTGATTTGGGAAGGGGTGGATTATTGGTTCTTGGTATTTCGGATGTTTTATGGGTATTTTAAGGTTATGTTTATGATTTGTTGACATGAAGTTGGGACTAAATTTGTAATCCTTGGTCTAGGTTAGGTTTGGGACCTTTTGGGGTGGCTCTCAAAGTACCCCATGAGAGAAGTAATTTGGGAAAGGTTGGGGTATTGGTTCTTGATATTTCGGATATTTTATAGATATTTTAAGGTTAAGTTTGTAATTTGTTGACAGGAATTTGAGACTAAATTTGTAATCGTTGGTCTAGGTTAGGTTTGGGACCGTCTGGAGTGGCTTTCGAAATACTGTATGGGAGGAGTGATTTGAGAAGGATTAGAGTATTGGTTATTGGTATTTCAGGTGTTTCATGGATATTTTAAGGTCAAGTTTCTGATTTGTTGACAAGAATTTGGGACTAAATTTATAATCATTGGTGTATGTTAGGTTTGGGACCTATTGGGGTGGCTCTCGAGGTGCCCCATGGGAGGATTGGTTTAGGAAGGGATGGAATATTATTCTTTGATATTTAAGATATTTTCTGAGTATTTTAAATTCGTGAATCGTTGGTCCACATTTAGGGCAAAATTTTTAATCCTTCCTATAGGTTAGGTTTCTCTATCACCTTTGGGGGTGGCTTTCGAGGTGCCTCTTGAAAGGAGAGGTTTGCAAAGGGTTGGAATACTATTCCTTGACATTTAGGATATCTTCCAAGTATTTTAAATTCGTGAATCGTTGGTCCAAATTTAGGACTAAATTTTTAATCATTGGTTTACAATTAGGTTCGGATTTTTCTCTGTAAAGGGTGTTTTCTGTCGAAACCTGCGGCAGAAAATCGGTGGTTAGTACATGGTAAATTGTAATCTGTGAACAAAAAAGATAACGTTTACAAAATCTTAAACTTTCATTTTATACACCCACCCATCCATAAATATGTTGCGTTAGTATGCTCAAAAATGTTTTTCAAAGTAAACTAATACTAAGAGCATGAGCGATTGACGAAATCTGTCCGAACCGCAAATGGTTAATGATGCAAATGGATTAACTCTTTGCACTTGACAATTTTTTGACTAGAGAACAGTAGAAAATCAAAGATTCTCTGCTAAAAAACTGACGATAATTTCTTCAGCAGTAAATAAAGAATTGTAGAATTATTTGACTTCGATACTTCGCACACTGTGACATTACATTAAATTTCATATATTAATTAATATCGATCTTCCAAATTTTATGAAACGGTGACTGTAAGTCACCTCTCGAGTGCAAAGGGTTAATATAAATTAACACTGTCCACCACCGTCAATCTCTACGCTACATCTATCCGAAAATTTCGCATGATCGATCTCGAACGACGCTCCTACGAAAACTTCCCTTCGCTCGCCCTGTCCCTCATCCCTCACCACGTTCCCTCCGCGGATGAAACCTGGAAAAATGCTGCTCCGTTGCGTAAGACCGCGACGGCCGGCTCGGCGGAAGGGTTAAACATTTTTGCCGTGGTTGAAGCGCGGCTGGCTCAGCTCACGGCCGAGCGAAACCCTCCTCGATCGAGCTGTGGCTCTCGACAAATGCCTCGCGGATTCGTAATTTTTGTTCTCCCCTCGGCGAGAAGGGCGAGTAAGAAAGGCGGCGAGTGGGACAGGGACGGGAGAGAGCGGAGCCAAGAAGAGAGCCAGACCAGGGGTGAAGGAGACGGAACCGGTACGAGAGAGACGCGGGTGGCTCGCAGGGAATCGTGGAGAGAAGGTTGGAGAGAAGGTCGGAGAGAGCGCGAGGTGGAAAAAGTGACTGGAGAGCTAGAGAGAGAGAGAGAGAGAGAGAGTGAGAGACGAGGCGACTCTCCTGCGGAAAGGAGCACTCCTGCGATGAGGAGGAACGGAGGGATGGGCCGGAGAGAAACAAGAAAAGGGTTAACGTCCTTTCGTTCGCTCCTGCTCGCGTCTCTCTCCAACCCTTCGCCCTCTCCGTTCTCCTTCGAATCTCTCTCGTCAGCACACCCTTTCCTTTCTGCTCTCTGCCTTCGCTCTTTGCCTGCGTCTATCTCTGTCCCATCCACGGCCCACACCCGTTCCTCCGCTTCGCAGCTCGGCTTCTATGCCTCGCACTCTCCCCCCACCCCTCCCTTACCCGCCATTTATTATTCATCGGCGAGGAAAATTTATATACGTCTTACGGCCAGCCGTCATACTTAATTCTCGATTTACGATTCCGCGGCTCTCACCTTTTTTTCCCCAAGCTTGTGCATGTCTGATGTCGGCGGACCTGGTCTTCCTCCAAGCCGTGCAGCGCGAGCACAACTTTCCGGACTGCTTCTGCTTTCGATTTAGCCACCGCTGCTTTCCGCTCTGCACCGCCTTTCGATTCTCCTTTTGCCACAGCAGACACCAAGTTTCTCTCCACCACGATTGACAGTGGCCTTCGCGGCCCCTGGAAATGGCGAATTTTCAGGTTAAAGTTGGATCACCCTCGTGGTATAGGATTCCTATTTCCACTGTAGCGTACTGCGACTTTAGGGTGGGTTCGCGTGAAATAGAAAGGCCAATCTGTGGTTCCGAGATTTTTGAATAATACGCAAATTCTAACTTTATTATGCGATTACCTTTTATTTTTAAAGCTGAGGAAAATAAAAATTGCTCTGTGAGATTTTAGATGTCTTGGTCGTGATACGGGATTCCTATTTTGGGCCCAGTGATGTGTATTTTTTTAATTAATTCGAGATCATTCGAACATAGTCTATCAGTTATCGTGTTTCAGTAAATGCGATGGTAGCTCATTTTGTCAGTTCCGAGATTGGGGTCGAGGATGGTGGGCTAGGGGTTTGTGTGAAATGAAGGCGAATCTGTGCTTTCGAGATTTTTAATATGCAAACAGCTTTATTCCGTCGTTGCTTTTTGTTTTTATAGCTGAGGAAAAATAAAAATTGTTCTGAGAGATTTTTTCCAAGCTTTTGGATGTCTTGGTCGTGATACGGGATTCCCATTTTGGGCCCAATGATCTATATTTCTTAAATTACTTCGAAATCATTTAAGAGCAGTTTATCAGTTATCCTGCTCCAGTAAATGCGGTGGAAGCTCGTTCTGTCAACTGAAATTAGGGTCTAGGATGATAGACTAGGGGTTTGTGCAAAATGGAGGCAAATCTATGGTTTCGAAATTTTTTTGTAAGCTTTGCAAGAAGCTCTATACTATCAATTTGAGGAAATAATTATTTGTATCATATACTGTTATTTTTCCAACTCAAAAATGTTCAAAATTACCCTCTATTATCTAAAACAGACCAGACTGTACTGGCAAATCTATAGAAGAAATTAACCCTTTGCACTCGACGATTTTTTGGCTAGAGAAGAATAGAAATTCATAGATTCTCTACTAAAAAACCGACGATACTTTCTTGAGCAGTAAATAAAGAATTGTAGAATTATTTGACTTCGATACTTCGCACACTGTTACATTACATTAAATTTGATATATTAATTAATATCGATCTTCCAAGTTTTATGAAATGGTGACTGAAGTTCACCTCTCGAATGCAGAGGGTTAAGTCTGTCGCTAATGACCATGCTGCCAATGCAACACTGAACTGAGAAAAAAAAAAGAAAGAATCGAAATTAATTTTAAAAAACTGTAGTATATCTTAGTCTACCCTGAGTTAAGTCATTTCCTAAGTTCAAATTTCCACCAATAATACCTACTGTAATTTCCCACCGGTACTCAACCTCTTCAAGCCTACTGTCACATATGTGTACATTTAGCTTCTTAAGCTTAAAGAATTTTCCTAAACAAAATTGGAGAACTAGTCACCCTAGAATCCCTCAACGATAAAAATAATCTCGTCAAATACTTATTGAATTGTTATCCATATAGAAACAACCAAATAGATTTTTTCCACTTCAAAAAATTCGTCCCTGGAGAGGTTAACATCGTAGTATACACAGTATACGATTTTCCCGCCAAACGTATTTGCCGCTAGAAATGGTAATCCTTTCGATGTCGGGCCATTCTGAATTGACAATACCAGGTACACCCTAGGCCAAAACTCTGCCAAGCGTCTAAACTTTCAGCAGACGCTGTACCGTTGATGCAGAACCGTGTAACTGTGACCGGATGAAACGAAGCTGGATAAACTAAGGATCTAAATTATTCGGTGCAAATAACATCCTGCGGCTATACGTCATATTCTTGCGGCGATATTTAATTCATCGGACGGAATTGCGCAGAGCGCGAAGAGGTGTGCGCCTCTAATTTGTCCGCGTCAATAAACCGGATCGAGCGTGAAAACGAGCGCCAGTTACATCCAGTTACATCAATCAATCCCGCGGACATAGACGCTGGCTACACGCTGCCCGGTACCCGATCCGCTCGGTGACGTGGAATCCCGAGCTCTAGGCCTGGTACCGAGCGCCAGGCCAGGGTGGACCCGGTGATTTATTTCGCCCGGGCGTGAATACTCCCTCGAATACGGCGCGCAAAAGTATCTTTGAATTCGTCTAATAGATTTAGGGCAGCCTGGATCTAAGGGTAGCCTGCGTAAGGTATAGGTCAACGACAGAGGGGTGCGAAAGGGCTTTGGTCGCTATGGAAACCCTGGCGCAGCGCGTTGACTGTGGGGTGCCTCAAGTTTTTTATGGGCTGGACGATTGTCGGAGGGGTCGGGACTCTAAAAATCGTTACACAGACCTAGATACTCGCCTCTGCTCGACGCCCTCCCGCGGTGGAAGCCTGCTTCACCCTGAGAACCCTGCCTGATTCGCGAGTCTTCTAACGAACTGGGCTTCCGATCCTACGTAGGTTAGAGAAATTTGCGAGAGAAGTGTCTGAGGCGTTGGGAGTCTTCGTTGGACGCGAGATTGGCTAGGTACCTGTGTAGCTGAGCAGATAGGTGCAGTTTTTGGGATGGAACTCTGATTTTCGCTTGGATTATGAATTTTACGCGACCAGATCTATTATTCCTCTTATGAACTAGGCTTCTAACTATTCGTAGGTTGAAGAAATTTCTAGGAACAGGGCTTGAGGCGTTTGGAGCCTTTGTTAAATGTGAGATCGGCTAGGTATCTATGTAGCTGACCAGATAGGTGAAGTTTTTGGGATGGAAGTCTGATTTTCACTTAGATTATGAATTTTACACGACTACATCTATCATTCCTCCGATAAACTAGGCTTCTAACTATTCACAGGTTAGAGAAATGTCTAGGGGAAAAGCTTCAGACGTTTAGAGTCTTCGTTGGACATGAAACTGACTAGGTATCTATGTAGTTGAGCAGATAGGTGAAGTTTCTAGGTTGGAAGTCTGATTTTCACTTAGATTATGAACCTCATACGACGAGATATATGATTTTTTTGATGAATTAGGCTTCTGATCATTTATAGGTTAGGAAAATTTTTAGAACAGGGATTTATAACGATGGAAATACTCGTTAAATGTTACCTGCTAAGTAGCTGACTAGGTATGTAAATTTTCTAGGACGAAAGCTTGATTTTCACGTGGATTATGAATTTTATGCAACCAGATCTATCATTCCTTCGATAAACTAGGCATCTACTATTCGAAGGTTAGAGAAATGTTTAGAACAGAGATTTATAACGTTGAACATGGAACTGCCTAGAAACGTAGTTACTAAAGCATCCTTTAATCTTTACCTAATGAAACCTATGATTCCTCCAATCCTGTGATGAAGTCTTGTGATCAAGTCCTGTGATTACTCAAGATAAGCTGCAGGAATTTTCAAGACACAGATTCGTGACGTTAAAGCAGGCTAATTAGCCAACTTTTAGGATAGTCTTCCCACTGCAGAAGTCTTTCCCTTTTCATCTGTGAACCTCATGCAACGAAGACCGCTATTCTACTAATATACTAGTCCTCAGTTCATTCGGAGACCAAAATAAATTTTTCGAATATCCTTCGAACAGTCTGCGCAGCAAAGAACTAGTCACCTAGTCACTTTTAATCTCACCATTTGCACCATAAAATCCGTTTCCCAAACGCGAAGCCGGCTAGATACCTAACTTTCGTTGGCCTCTATTGGGGTAGCTCCTGACCTGGCCAGCTCGATTGATCAGCCCAGTCGACCGGCAAACGTAAGGTTCCGGGTGGCATTCACGGCTCGGTAGACCGGCTCCCTTTCTCCTCGTCATCCCCGAGACCAAGAATCCCAAATCCCCAAACATACACCCCGATACCAAACACGAGTCTCCATACCCAGGCCCAAACTGAAGCTACCGAAAAAGTGAACATCGCGCTAAATACGAACCCCGCGAATATCACAGCAGTTTAACAGAATACCAAACTATTGTATTATCAGCTGTACCAAGCTGCAGAGAAATACGAAAGGACGCAGATACCGCGATGAAATCGGGGATGGGGATCGAAATGGACTAGAGAAACGGACGCACGTCGCGAAAGTAGCATCATCGGCTAGCTAGAGGGATGTGCGGAATATTGCGAGCTGCTGGTACAGAGACCGATGGGAGATCGTAGAAACCGTCGCTCGTATTTGCCCCCGGTGCTGGAAGAAAGGACGAGAGGAAAACGACGCCGGGGTTTGGTACCCTCCACGGCTCTCCGGCTGAAGGGAGGAGGATGGATCGAGTGGGGTGAGCGAGAACGGGTCGGGGGTTGGAACGGCAAAGGGAAAGGGCGAAAGGGAGATGGGAAGTTGGTTCGTGCTATAAAGTATTGACTGACTGTTGTACAGTACGAACTATATGTACCGGCCCTATAATACCGGCAGACTCCACTCGGCCCTCGCCTCCAGCCAGGAGGAATAATGCGACTTCCGGAACCGAGGAAATACCTTTCAGCTTTTTAAGAGCTCCATGCCGAGCGAGAATCCGGCCGAAAGGAAAAATAAAAGAGCTAACGGGGAGTTACAGCGTTCGTTCGTTCGTTAATGTACGTAATCTCGTTGGATACGGTTGGATGTTCGGGTTTGGGCTAGCTGGCTGGTGGCCTGCAGGCTCAGCTCGCGGAGCTGCCGCTCAGATCGGACGCCTTATTTGTCATTGGTCGCGATCATCACCTATCTGCAGGCAGGCACGCTGCGAATGCATGCACTAGGCATGAAATAAAGAGTCGCGAGGATTTTTCATTCAGGTGGATTAACCCTGTGTTAAGGCTGATGTATAGGTAGACTATGGTTGGCTTTATAGGAATGCACCAATTTTTCTACTCTCAGCGACGTCGAGGGTCCCGAGTCAATGTGGGACCAGGCCCACGCCTCGAGAGTTGGTCACGATTCTTATAATCTCTGTTACAAAAGCAGTTGAGGCGTACAGTTTGGCCCCAATTTTCGTTTCATTCAGCTAAATGGCATAAGAAGATCTCTCACGCAATATCCCTTCAGCTAGGTCCGTTTTCGTGTTAATCTTTTCATGTTCGTACATACTAACGATGGACACAACTGCGATGGGAATAGTGCACGCAATTTGTTTATCTAGTCACCGATTGCTTAGTTACCTGTGCAAAGTATCAGATGGACTACCTGTGTCTCGATACTCCGCTGTCTTACCGATCCCACGATACGTTTAGATAGAATACGTTACTAGGTTAGGTTAGCTTAACTCTGGCTAACTGGTACTATGCACTCTATGCACATATATTAGGTTCGACGAGAATACGGGATTCGTGGAAAGTATCACGTGGACTACATCTGTCTTGACATTTGTTTACTGATGTGCAGCTAGGGTCTGGTTGACTTGGTCCATTTTCATTTTCTGATGGTCAACTGGTGTTGTGCACTATGTGCACGTAGCAGTAATAGTAGGTACGATGACAATAGTCGATTCGATTCGTTTATCTAGTCATCAATTGGTCAGTGTTGAATTAGGAGCTGGGTAAAAATTAAAGCATGAGCAAAATAAAACTAATAATAAATATCGCAACAGAGATTAAAGGCTTAATTTTAGAGATACTTGAGGGAGCACGTCCGACAGGGTAGGTCTCTTCTCGACAACTGACCCAGGATTTTCGGGTTTTCTTCCACAGTGAGAATACTCTCCTATTACATATAGACCCTTTCGGGCCACGTCATTAATTACTTACGTCTACTCCACCAGTTAGTCACTCGTTGAAAGTATCACCTCTGTCTACCTCTGTCTAGACACTTCTCTATCTCACCGATCCCACGATATTGGATACGTCAATACAAATGTAAAACTCGATCTGTCATTTGTCTATACACTGTCGCACCTGGTGGTTCATCTTACTTATCAGAATTCGAAATCAAAATGCTGTCAACGATAGGTCCGTGAAGCTCAGAGTGCTGTTCCTAGCTGAGACCTACGGGAACACGACGGCCATTCATCTTACCTCGATTCTTCTCGAAAGGGAGGACATAAATAAAACACGGAGTGGGACTTGGAGAAGCGTATACGATGATGTGAAATGATGAAAAATGACGTTAAAACGATCCATCAGGAATAGTCAAAAATCCTCCGCAGCGAGCTAACTTGGTCACAGAGGTGGTTAGAGCGTAACCAGCCGTGAAGGATGAAACTGGTCAACGGTGTTACGAGTTCTCTTCCATGCTTGGAGAAATTGTTCTCGAACGTCTGACGAGGTGCATCGGTGGTGGTTGTTTGGAGGTTATGATTAATCAAGGATCCTGGGACGTACACGCGCGATGGCTGATGCGCGACGCGCGGCGAACTAGGTTTTACGAGAAGTCATTTTTCTTAATCACCGTTTAAAGGATTACCTGGACGTCGGTAGGTTACGGTGGGTTATTCGAGAATAATAATTCTTGGCGGAATTGATGGTGGTGCGTGATGGGAAGCCGGTGCTGCTACCTACGCCGTAGCGTGAGATGTCACGGCTGTGGTGTCTCTATTCCGAATTAATGCGATAAACTCACGCTGGGAGTACGATTGAGTTACGCGGATATAGGAAAAACCGAACCCGATGATGTATGGTGTTTACTGAGCCGCGGTGTGAAATACAGGTGGTGAAAGTCGTAACGTAACCAGTATTAAGCGTAACCACAGCTGCGATTCCTCCATATTTTCTCTTATTTTTTTCGCCGGGGCGACGCTTAATCAACGCCATTAATCACAGCTTTAACTCTATTAACCGAAGCTTCCTTTGAATATGAGAAATTCGATATTTTGCGGAATTTTTAGGTATTCAAATATTCGAGTATTAAAGTATTCTGATTTTTCGTTGATAATTAATGTCACTTAGCAAAACTTTAATATTTCAAAATGGCGATTTTTGTTTTATTTTTGTATAAAAATTGACATTTGGATATTTTTGGAAATTTTAAAATATTTTGAATATTGGAATATTTAGGTATTCGAATTCTTCGTCGATAATTGATGTTATTAATCAAATCTTCTATTTGGATATTTGGAAATGGCAATTATTGTTTTATTTTTTGCATAGAAATTGATATTTCGATATTTTGGGGAATTTTTAAATATTTTGAATATTCGAATATTTAAATATTCTAATTCTTCGTCGATAATTGATGTTATTAATCAAATCTTCTCTTTGGATATTAGGGAATGGCGATTTTTATTTTATTTTTTTGTGTAAAAATTGATATTTTTATATTTTGGGGAATTTTTAAATATTTTGAATATTGGAATATTTAGGTATCCTAATTCTTCGTTGCCAATTGATGTTATTAATCAAAACTTCTTTTGAATATTTGGAAATGGCGATTTATGTTTTATTTTTTATATAAAAATTAATATCTGGATATTTTAGGGAATTTTTAAATATTTTGAATATTTGAACATTTAAGCATTCTAATTCTTCGTCGACAATTGATGTTATTACTCACAGCTTTTTCTCAATATTTGGAAATAGCGATTTTTGTTTTATTTTTTGTGTAGAAATTGATATTTGGATATTTTGGAGAATTTTTAAATATTTATATATTCTAATTTTTCGTCGCCAATTAACGTTATTAATCAAAATTTCCTGTGAATATGGGGAATAACGATCTTTATTTTATATTTCGTACAGAAAATGAGCCTTTTTGGATTTTTAAGTATTTAAATATCTAAATATCTAGCTAGTTCAATTTTTAAGTTCTTAAGTGAATCCTCGCCGTCTCTATATTACAAGAAAATATTTATAAAAATCTATTTACAAAACGCTCGATACTTTTCTTACCTGTATCGCAGTTATCGGCGATCTCGAGTAAAGAAAAAATCGGGAACAATAAAATTACTCAGCCGGAAGATACTTCCGCTTCGCATCTCGTCACACGGCACTCAAACTTCCAATTATCACTCAAACCGTTTATCGAAATAACCCGCAAAACGCTTCGTAGACGACAAGAAGATAACTCGAGAGATAATCCACTCGAGGCTGAGAATCGACGAATCCAAAAATCTCGGAACTAAAACGCGAACCAGCCTGTCATTATTCTCTCATAAACACGAGCCACGGATTTTCAATAGTTGCTCGCGGGAGCCTTCCACGACGGGGTCGTCGATTAAGCCGGATGAATCGGGGCCCAAAGTGCAGGAAGAGAGTCAGTTGCGAGTGTAATCTGAAAGAATTGCCCAGTCACGAAGAAACCTCTCGTGGCATCGGCAGACGAAGCGTTCCCCGCGAGGCGGCGCGACGGCTCGGAAATTTAAATCCCGTTGCCATTAATTGCCGATGTAAATGTTAATTACCGCGGCAAATCGCGCGAGACCGGTGGAAAAAGCGAGGAGGGAGAGAGAAAGAGAGAGACGGAGAGGGAGAAAGAGAAGAAAAAAGAAGGAAGTGAAGTCGCGCAGGTGATGTCGACACAGCGACGGTTCTCGGCTTAATGGGGCCCCTTACGCGTGCGGTGAGAGGGCGCGCGCGCGCACGCAGCGAAACGGGATGTTCGGCCTAATTACCGCGTTTTATCAATAGGGATTCTTCCGCACGGCCGTCTAATGGAGTGTCTAGGCTGTAATCTGTAGTGGGAAGCACGTGACACAATTTCGAAGCCCGGGTTCGTCGACCCACCACACTCGGTTGCGTCATTGTCGCTGACGTTCTACGCGCTGAAGCGACGTGTCGGCCCTGTCTGCCTTCGAATTTATGACGTTGCGATCCACACGGCGTTAAGGTTCACACGCAACCAGACGCTCGGAGAGACGGGCATCGTTTCGAGACGCCACGCTTTCCTGCAAATCGTTCGCGTTTTATCTGGGCTACTTCGCTGGGGCATTTGTAAGTGGATATTGGGGAATTTGGGGAATTTGGGGAATTTGGGGAATTTTAGGGTTTTCCTGAGTAGTCGATGGATGGTTACGTTCAGGATTAATGGAATATTTTTTATGGCTTTATTGAGGTTTATTTTATTTTTATTTTGGAAATTGGTGGGTATTTTAAGGCGAAGTTTGTAGAATGTTTGCAAGTGGACATCGAGGAATTTGGGAAATTTCGTTTCTTTTTCTGAGTAGTTGATGGATGATTATGTTCTGGAGTAATGTAATTTCTTAAGGGTTTAGTTAGGGTTATTTTATTTTTATTTCGGAGATTGATGGGTATTTTAAGTGGAAGTTTGTTGATGTTTGTAAGTGGAAATTGAGGAATTTGGGGAATTTATGGAGTTTGGGGAATTTTGGGGTTTTCCTGAGTAGTCGATGGATGGTTACGTTGAAGATTAATAGAATTTTTTTAATGGGTTTATTGAGGGTTATTTTATTTTTATTTTGGAAATTGGTTGATACTGGTTGGTATTTTAAGAAGAAGTTTGTGGATGTTTGCAAGTGGACATTGGGGAATTTGGGGAATTTTATTTTTTTTCTGAGTAGTTGATGGATAATTGTATTTTGGAGTCCAATTATTTAAAGGTTTATTTAGGGTTATTCTATTTTTATTTTAGAATTTGATGGATATTTTATAGCAAAGCTTGTGGGATGTTTGCAAGTGGGCATTGGGGAATTTGGGGAATTTTGGGTTTTTCTAACTAGTTGATAGATAATTGTATCGTGGAGTAGTGGAATTTTTTAAAAATTTATTGAGGATTATTTTATTCTTATTTTGGAAATTGATGAATATTCTAAAATGAAATTTGTGATCATTTTAAATATTTGCAAATGGACATTGAGGAATCTCGCGAATTTTTGATTTTTGTGAGTTATCATGTTCAGAATGGACTCGCTTGAGGTTATACAGAGTTATTTTATTTGTGTTTCATTTAAATTTTGTATTTTGTGTGCACTCGCTCTTTTCGCTGTTTGGTTACCATTTTTCCCTCGTAATTAAACACTTTTCATCTTTCACAATGGGAGCAAATTTAACCAACGAATACCTGTAGCTTCCGAAACTTCGAAACCTCAGTTGAGCAAAACCCTCACCGAAGTCAAACCAAAGCATCCAAAACCAATTATACCAGCTGCCTCGACACTTCTAGCGCTGAGCAATTACGACTACAACTTGTTAAGCACTTTTTCCATTAGCCTCGACCTTAATCAATCAACCTCCGAATTAATCCCTTGACACTGATCTCCACTCGCTGCTCAGCGAAGCTCCTCGATGATGTAGGTCAAAAAACGATCGTTCTTCTCTCGGAAACGCAACCCTAATTTACAATGCTCTTCGCCCATCTGCCTCCTTCTATACTAATAAAAAAAAAAAAAAAAAAAAAAAAAAAAAAAAACAAAAAAAGAGGGAAATGAAAAAATAAAAGAAAATAAACTGTCATCAGGCAACATAGACAGGTGTACCTATTTCGCGTTACATAGGGACGAAAATACCCTGGAAAAGGCGATCAGTTTGCAAACCCGCAATTAACCGGTCACGCGCCGTTTCCACGCGTCCCATTAACCGGGCAAGTTTGCGCGTACAGTTGAAAACACCCCGTATATACCGACGCGCTGACACCGTTGCCGCGTCAGACCCTCCTCCCTTTGATTTAATCCGTTCTCCTGCTCCCTCTTTATCCCTCCGCGGCGCGACGAACGGCGAAAAAGGGATGGAAAGGGACAGAGAGAGGGTGCGCGTTGGGTAGGGTAGGAAAATGGTGCCAAGTGCACAGTACTGGGGCATCGACCAGCATTCGTTCGCGGCTGTCGTGTGTCCGATACTCTCTTGGCCGTTCTCCATCGGGATTCTAGGGGTTGCGAGACCCGTCATTCTCGAATTTCCACGATTTTCGAATTTTTCACCGGATCTATCGGTGGAGGTTTGCTCGTGGAAAATTTTTGGGTTAGGATGTCAGGTTAGGGTTATCGTCGATTGAAATTTATCGTAGACTTCGTGAGATTAGAAGATTCCCTTTTTGAATATTTGAAAATTCAACAATTTGGAAATTTGAAAATTCAAAAGTTTGAACATTCAATAATTTGAGAATTTGAAAATTTAAACACTCGGAAATTCGAGAATTCGAAGAATTATAATGTATTCACAGGTTTCAAAATTCGAGAACTCGAAAATTTATATATTCAAACATTTGAAAATTTAAACATTCAAACACTCGGAAATTCGAGAACTCGAAAATTTATATATTCAAATATTTGAAAATTCGAGAATTTGACAATTTATATATTCAAACATTTGAAAATTTAAACATTCAAACACTCGGAAATTCGAGAACTCGAAAATTTATATATTCAAACATTTGAAAATTCGAGAATTCGACAATTTATATATTAAAACATTTGAAAATTTAAACTATCAATAGTTTGAAAATTTAAACATTCAAACACTCGGAAATTCGAGAATTCGAAAAATTATAATATATTCGCAGGTTTCAAAATTCGAGAACTCGAAGATTTATATATTCAAACATTTGAAATTTCGAAAATTCGAAAATTCAGACATTCATACATTCAAAAATGCAGAAATTTAAATATTCGGAGATACGAGAATTAAAAAATTCGAGAATTCGAATAATTCGAAAATTTATTAATATTTTCGTCAACGTCGTCATATAGTATCCTAACCTCTTCCGTAAAATCGAATCTCACTCGTGTAACCGTATAACCTTATTTCAGAAATCAATACCCCTTTGAAATTACTCCAAAATCACTGAAAATCACAGATCATCCAGTACCACGAATGCACTAGCGCTAACCCTATCTCTCCCTATCTGCGCGCCCCCCTTATTGTCCCGAATATGAGCGCGCATGAAAACCAGCGAGTCTGCGACAACTTCCGGCAGTCCATGGCACGGAGCGAATAGAGAAATTGATCAGCGACGCGGATTGCGTTTAGAATTCTTGGTGCGTGCAATTACCGAAACTCGTTCGAAGATCGCATTGCACGCGGAGGGCAGCGCGAGTTAAATCAATGCCGGCTAACGAGCACTTCTAAATCGTGTGTAACGCTCGTGCCTGTCATTCGCCCCCGTAATCACGATTATTCGCCGCGGCTCTTTGTTACCGGCTCCACCGCGCTCGTATTCCCCTGACTACCGTGAAAAGAACGACACGGTAATCAAACGCCATCTCGACAACCGTTCTCCCCCGGCTCTCCCGTTTTATGTCCCTCCAGCACCGCACGGACCATCGATTTCCACGCGATTCCGTTCGCGATTCTTCCGATACCGTTCCGAGGATCCACGTGTTGATCCGAAGAATCGACTCTGTCCCTTTCATCCTGCTCGATCGTTGATCCTCCGCCAGGGGTGCAGAGAAGTTTGTAATACGTTGTATGAGTTGGTTTGTTATGTCGGAGAATAGAATAGACGGCGTTTTGTGTTATTTTGCGTGATAAACGAAGTTACTAGAATTTTCGTGGCCAATGTTCGTAATTAGAATCGTTTAATTTATATTTAAATCCCGTGTAAATATCGAGAAAAATGTATTTACGTATGGATAAGAAAAAAGAAATAGGTTAGGAGGTGAGTTCTTGCGATGATTCTAACCCTAGTATAATTCTCGATACCTAACCTCTTTCATGTAACTAACTTCCATGATTACATATATCCTTCGATTAGTCTTTCAGAAAATACAGTATTTCGTTAGATTTTTAAATCAATTTTATGTCTCTGTTTATTTAATTTTCGACAAATAATTCCGAATAACGAAAACTCGAAGATGCATCGGAAGATTCGAAACCGTCCGTTAACGCGAACTGTCAGCCAGTATAGGGAACAATCGAGCAGCGCGCGAATAATTCAGCCCGCCTGATGGCGCGCACCTATATCCCGAATGCAGTAGCATCCGTTTAGGAGGGAAGCGGCAGACTAAACAAAAATAACCTCGCGCGGCGTGCACGTTGCCGCGGTGGCTGTCACCGGGAAAAGAGGGTGACATAAGCATATTTCCACCGCGCACGAAGCGATCCAGCGTGTTACTGGCTTCTGGTATCAACGACGAGTCGAACCGAGTGCACGCGAAACGCGTTATCGCCCGGCGACTGCCCTCGCGCCAGTCACCGTGTCTTCCGCCGCCCGATTAGAAAGGCACTTCCGAGTTCGCCCGAGCGGCCACTCGGGCTTCCTCGGTCGCCCGACTCCCCCTTCCTTTTGCTTCCTTTCGCGGCTCGTTTGCGCGCGAAACACTACGACGAAGTTTCGTCGCTGCTGATAGAGGCGTTACTGTTCTTGCCAGCGTCTTCTACAGTGCAAAATACTGATATTATTCGTTTGACGAATAGCATTCGAATTAGCATTCTTTTTATCCATTTATTTACTTAATATCGTATCGGTCTGACTGCCATTGGTGATCGCAAGATTGTAATAAAGAGAGACGCCGTTTGCGTCGAGTAAAAATTAACATTAATGACCGATTCGCTTCGCCATTTATTCTTTCCTTTTCTTTGACTCGTGCTACAGTTATCGTTGAACATCCTATAGTAAATATCTGCTATAACGATATTTCATTTACTAATATCTACTATTAGTAAATATAGTAATAATAATATAGTAATATTTTTATTATAGGAATTGAAATATAGAAATATTGGTGCATTTATACACCTATATTCGTTCCTAACCTATAAATCTTTTACGCGTGAAAATTATTTCACATTTTAATGGTTCTAGAAGCAAAATATTGTTGAAACTCGCGTCGTAAAACATGCAGAGTCGTTGGAAGTCAGAAATTTGGAAGCTATAGTCAAAGTTTCGTTGAAATTAAATTAAGTAGAATACTTCGTACACTCAATGGTACTTGTAATCGGTTCAAACATGCGATGGAGTAATTAGTACCGAAGTTTCGATACCCATAGTCGTCGAACCTGATCGGAAGTGATCTGCAAACGGAAGTTTGACGACGGTGTCGAAATCCTGACGTAGATTGTACAGTCTACGGGAGAGATATAAAACGAGTCGTAAATTCAGCCGGGCTTCAAACGGCAGTGGTATTTTAGCGTCGATACCTCGCGAGACACTTATCTCTGGAGACCAAAGGACTTAGACTCGCAGACGATCGTGTATGTACGTTTTAGAGAAGCTTAAGATTACAGGCTGAAAAATGTACTATTCTCGAGTCACGGGTCTCGCGCAAACGTAATTTTCACCTGGACCCGTCACACTCGTGTTGGTCGTAGTATACATGACGCTCCCACTAGAGGGTGCTTCGAATTTAATTTTTAAATTCTCTCAAATCAAGTTCGACTCTCGCGAATCCTCGGAAACTCGGAATAGAAGAAATATTTTATTTAAAGATTTAGCAGAAGCCTTGGTAAAATTTTTACACAAATTTAAAAATTTCCAAACCCCCATTTTCAAATTAAATTCGACTAATCAGAAAAATAACTATATACCCTATTCTCACGACTGTATTACCAAAATTTATATTTTAACCCTTCGAAATTATTTGACAAGCATTTTACAAACAAAAGAAAGGAAAAAAAGACAGAAAAATTGGAAAAAGGAAGAAAAATGGTTAGACCAGGGTTATAAAATATTTGGACGACTATTCTCAGACCCCATCGCAGTTATTTGGACCCCTAAAAATTTTTAGACAGACTTTGGACTTAGACTTTCGGATCAAACACACATTCGGACACAAGTAGACACACCTGGACAGGGTGAGGTATCGAATTGGATATCGAAAGCAGGGTGTTGGAAAGTCAGTCTGCTCGGGTGGAAGTCGAATTGGCCGAAAATTCGAAACACGTGGCCACGACGACTCGATTGCTCGTTAGGTCTCTATACGCACCCTCCGCGAAGAGCTGTCGTCTGTTACGCGATTCGTCGGATCATCCGAAGGCGCAATCGGATTCTTGGCTGCGCTCTGGGGTCGGGCTATCAGCCACTGTCACGAGCACGTCGCCACAGCCAAACGATCGTCCGGGGAATGTGGAAAATGTAACGCTAGCTAAATTAGTTAACGGCTCGGATTGCGACGCTCGCTCGGGAATGGAAGAACGGAGTGGAAGCGTGGTGGAATTCTGACGAAATTCTGGAAAAATTACACTCCCCTTTCTCTAATAGATCTACCAAACTAAACTATCGAGTCCATTTTCCTTTTTCGCATTATTTTCACTTTCCGTGGAAATAATTTTCTTTTTAATTATAACTTATTTCGTGTATAGTAAATCTCATTGAGTCGATGATTTTTATACTTTTCGGAATAGGTGTTCATTGTTTAGATAATCGTGAGCTTAGAAGTTTTCGATTTGAAAATGCAAAAATTTAAAAATTAATTTATGGATGCCTGTTGTTAAGCGGACGTTTCTCGTTTATGTATCTTTTCGACTGTAAAATGGAGGGAGGTTGGTATCCAATGATGACAAAGTTGAAAATTATATTTTGGGAGTTCATCTTCCAATATGAGTTTTCTATAATTAAAATCAAATTGAGTTCGCATAATTTTTCCTAGGATGTAAGATTTATTCTTATAAGTTTTGCAATCGGATTTGCAAATTCTTTTTAAAATGGAAGACATGAAATATTTCCCTGTGGATTTAAACTTAATCATCCTAATTAGTTACCCTAGGTATGATATACAAATATTTCTTTAAAAAATTCAACATTTTTTATATTTCAAGTGAAATATATTTTTCCATTTATATTATTTGCATTCGATAAGAAAATAAACCTTCAGTTGCATACCCTGGCGATTCGAAAACTAAAGGTATATCATAGACAACGAGCATACAAGATTCACGACAAAATTTCCAAAAACAGGAAAGAAATTTGGAAAAAAAGAATCACTTACTTTTAATGTTAATCAGTCGAAAATCTGATCTGAGACGAGTTCCATTCCCTCTAATTATATTTTCTCAGAAGAAGGAATTTCTAAAGCATACAACACTCGCGTCAAAATTTCCAAAAACAGGAAAGAAATTTGGGAAAAAATCACTTATTTTTAATATCAATCAGTCGAAAATCTGATCTGAGACGAGTTCCAGTTCCCTCTAATTATATTTTCTCAGAAGAAGGAATTTCTAAAGCATACAATACTCGCGACAAAATTTCCAAAAACAGGAAAGAAATTTGGGAAAAAATCACTTATTTTTAATATCAATCAGTCGAAAATCTGATCTGAGACGAGTT
>NW_016908298.1:299747-319881 GCF_001483705.2 Eufriesea mexicana | reverse complement strand
GACGCTCCCACTAGAGGGTGCTTCGAATTTAATTTTTAAATTCTCTCAAATCAAGTTCGACTCTCGCGAATCCTCGGAAACTCGGAATAGAAGAAATATTTTATTTAAAGATTTAGCAGAAGCCTTGGTAAAATTTTTACACAAATTTAAAAATTTCCAAACCCCCATTTTCAAATTAAATTCGACTAATCAGAAAAATAACTATATACCCTATTCTCACGACTGTATTACCAAAATTTATATTTTAACCCTTCGAAATTATTTGACAAGCATTTTACAAACAAAAGAAAGGAAAAAAAGACAGAAAAATTGGAAAAAGGAAGAAAAATGGTTAGACCAGGGTTATAAAATATTTGGACGACTATTCTCAGACCCCATCGCAGTTATTTGGACCCCTAAAAATTTTTAGACAGACTTTGGACTTAGACTTTCGGATCAAACACACATTCGGACACAAGTAGACACACCTGGACAGGGTGAGGTATCGAATTGGATATCGAAAGCAGGGTGTTGGAAAGTCAGTCTGCTCGGGTGGAAGTCGAATTGGCCGAAAATTCGAAACACGTGGCCACGACGACTCGATTGCTCGTTAGGTCTCTATACGCACCCTCCGCGAAGAGCTGTCGTCTGTTACGCGATTCGTCGGATCATCCGAAGGCGCAATCGGATTCTTGGCTGCGCTCTGGGGTCGGGCTATCAGCCACTGTCACGAGCACGTCGCCACAGCCAAACGATCGTCCGGGGAATGTGGAAAATGTAACGCTAGCTAAATTAGTTAACGGCTCGGATTGCGACGCTCGCTCGGGAATGGAAGAACGGAGTGGAAGCGTGGTGGAATTCTGACGAAATTCTGGAAAAATTACACTCCCCTTTCTCTAATAGATCTACCAAACTAAACTATCGAGTCCATTTTCCTTTTTCGCATTATTTTCACTTTCCGTGGAAATAATTTTCTTTTTAATTATAACTTATTTCGTGTATAGTAAATCTCATTGAGTCGATGATTTTTATACTTTTCGGAATAGGTGTTCATTGTTTAGATAATCGTGAGCTTAGAAGTTTTCGATTTGAAAATGCAAAAATTTAAAAATTAATTTATGGATGCCTGTTGTTAAGCGGACGTTTCTCGTTTATGTATCTTTTCGACTGTAAAATGGAGGGAGGTTGGTATCCAATGATGACAAAGTTGAAAATTATATTTTGGGAGTTCATCTTCCAATATGAGTTTTCTATAATTAAAATCAAATTGAGTTCGCATAATTTTTCCTAGGATGTAAGATTTATTCTTATAAGTTTTGCAATCGGATTTGCAAATTCTTTTTAAAATGGAAGACATGAAATATTTCCCTGTGGATTTAAACTTAATCATCCTAATTAGTTACCCTAGGTATGATATACAAATATTTCTTTAAAAAATTCAACATTTTTTATATTTCAAGTGAAATATATTTTTCCATTTATATTATTTGCATTCGATAAGAAAATAAACCTTCAGTTGCATACCCTGGCGATTCGAAAACTAAAGGTATATCATAGACAACGAGCATACAAGATTCACGACAAAATTTCCAAAAACAGGAAAGAAATTTGGAAAAAAATTCCATGTACAAGTGAAATATATTTTCCCATTTATTCATCTGCATTCGACAAGAAAACAAACCTCCAGTTGCATATCCTAGTGATTCGAAAATTGAACGTATGTCATAGACAACGAGCATATAAGACTCGCGATAAAATTTCCAAAAACAGAAAAGAAATTTGGAAAAAAAGAATCATTTATTTTTAATGTCAATCAGTCGAAAATCTGGTCTGAGACGAGTCCCAGTTCCCTCTAATTATATTTTCTCAGAAGAAGGAATTTCTAAAGCATACAATACTCGCGACAAAATTTCCAAAAACAGGAAAGAAATTTGGAAAAAAAGAATCACTTATTTTTAATGTCAATCAGTCGAAAATCTGATCTGAGACGAGTTCCATTCCCTCTAATTATATTTTCTCAGAAGAACGAATTTCTAAAGCATACAATACTCGCGACAAAATTTCCAAAAACAGGAAAGAAATTTGGAAAAAATATCACTTATTTTTAATATCAATCAGTCGAAAATCTGATCTGAGACGAGTTCAGTTCCCTCTAATTATATTTTCTCAGAAGAACGAATTTCTAAAGCATACAATACTCGCGACAAAATTTCCAAAAACAGGAAAGAAATTTGGAAAAAATATCACTTATTTTTAATATCAATCAGTCGAAAATCTGATCTGAGACGAGTTTCAGTTCCCTCTAATTATATTTTCTCAAAAGAGCAAATTTCTAGAGCATATAAGACAAGAGAAAATTTCCAAAAAACAGGAAGGAAATTTGGAAAAAAAGAATCACTTATTTTTAATGTCAATCAGTCGAAAATCTGATCTGAGACGAGTTCCATTCCCTCTAATTATATTTTCTCAGAAGAACGAATTTCTAAAGCATACAATACTCGCGACAAAATTTCCAAAAAACAGGAAAGAAATTTGGAAAAAATATCACTTATTTTTAATATCAATCAGTCGAAAATCTGATCTGAGACGAGTTTCAGTTCCCTCTAATTATATTTTCTCAAAAGAGCGGATTTCTAGAGCGACTCTAATTCGGACTGGCGCTCGTCCGACATCGACATCAATTCGTCGCATGTTTCTCGCCACGTCTGTTTCCTTTCCAAAGACGTTTGTGTACACTGGCGTGCGGTAAAGACACGCGTGGCGAGAATGCACCCGGCAAAATGCCCGTCTGTATACAATGCGCCGAATGTCTGGCCAGCGTCTGGCCGGGATCCTTGAATGAACGCCTATTTTTAAAAGGGCGCACAAGCGGATAAACAAGCGGCGATCATCCCCTGCCACGAAATGGAATTCGAATGCTGCTGGCCGCGCGAGCCGTCGTACGTGTCTGTCGTCGCGGCGCGTCGGGACGCCACGCTCGCGGCCCGATTCGATCGATACCAGTCGAACGCGTCGAGTGGCTCGCTGATCGATGTTAAAAACGATCCATCGATCCTTGGCTCGCGGATTTTTATCGAAATCTGGAAAATATTGGTAAATATCCTTGCCTTTTTGAGTTTCAGGCGAATCCAAGAAGATTGGGTGAATTAATTGGAGGAAAAATTCGGGCAGATTGCCGATTTTTTGGATAATCCATTTGATATACTTCCAATTCAAATATGTTACAAATGGAAAATATCGGTAAATATCGGTTCTTAGCTTCGCATAGTAATTTTTAGAGGAAGTGGGCTACAGTAGAATGGAGATTATGTGAATTAATTGGGGGAAAAATTCGGTCATGTTGCCGATTTTTTGGATAATCAGTTTGAAATATTTCGAGTCCAGATATGTTAATAATAAAGCATATTGGAAAATATCGGTTCTCTAATTTTAAGGGAAACTGAGGTACAGTAGAACGGTGATTATGCGAATTAATTCGGAGAAAAATTCGGTCATGTTGCCGATTTTTTGGATAATCAGTTTGAAATATTTCGAGTCCAGATATGTTAATAATAAAGCATATTGGAAAATATCGGTTCTCTAATTTTAAGGGAAACTGAGGTACAGTAGAACGGTGATTATGCGAATTAATTGGGAGAAAAATTCGGTCAAGTTGCCGATTTTTTGGAGAATCGGTTTGAAATATTTCGAATCTGGATATGTTAGAAATAGGAAATATTGGTTCTTAGCTTCGCTTAGTAGCTTTAAAGGAAATTGAGGTATAGTAGAACTGCGATTATGCGAATCAACTGGAGGAAAAATTCGGTAAGATTGTCGATTTTTTGGATAATCGGTTTGAAATATTTCGAGTCCAAATATGTTACAAATGGAAAATATCGGTAAATATCGATTTTGAGCTTCGCATAGTAATTTTAAGAGGAAGTGAGGTACATTAAAACAACGATTATGCGAATTAATTACAGGAAAAATTCGCCAGATTGTCGATTTTTTGGATAACCGGTTTGAAAGGAGTAAATATTTAATCAATCAAAAATTAAAATATATTACAAGCATTTTTCGCTCTCCAAATTTTCTAATTCATGATTAGTTTTAATTTTTCGATTTAAATAGGTATTATGTACGTGAGTTATTCGTATAATCGATGTTCTATTGTATGGAGATACTAATTTGGTATTATACTGTTATATAACTATATTTCTATCGGTAAATTTTCCGATTTTTCTATTTCGGTACAAAATTTGGAAAATTTGGAAAACTTCTCTTTGAGTGGATACTTGTGAGGCACGTTAAAATTCGATGTTGCGAATACTTCACGTACTTGCAAAAATATCCAAATTCGTAAATCGTAACATAAATTTAAAAATTTGAAAATGGAGGAGGAAAGATAAATATTATAAAACGAAGCTTGTCTTAGTTGCTGACATAATTGTAAATTTATATCGGTGTCTTATGTACACTCGAATTAAACAAAATTTTCTCTACTAAGTAGTTCAGTCCTCTCTAAGACCAAACCTCTCTCTCTGACTAACAGTAATTTTTAAAAAGACCATAGAATTGTTATAATTTTCCAGAATACACCATTCTAGTCGAATCCATATTTAAAAATTTTTTCCCAATTTTACTATCGATTTCATCGTCGAATTTATCGTCAACTAAAAAGGAAAAAAAAAGAAGAAAAAGAAAAAGAAAAGAAAAATTGGAATGATTAAACAACGTCAAAATATCGGCCGGGTCAGCATATCCGCAGCATCTGTCTGGCATGATAGATCAGTTGACACTCGCCATACGTAATCTTGTCCAATTTCCTCGTCCGAGGCATTAATTTTCCCCCGAGGAGGAATATTTTTCCCCTCGTATCGCGAAATCTTGGAAAACAACCGGCAGACGAGGCACCCCCGCGACGCTCTCGCCCAAGTTCGGTGTGTCACGCGTTAGCCACGTTCTCGGGCCGCGAAGGAGAAAGAATGCGAACACGTCGGGAGGATATTTCAAACGCGATACACCTTGCCTCGATTCGCTGCTCCGGCGGGGGGATAAAAACGTCGCAGACGATGACGAATGAATAAAATATACGACCGTGTGTGCCGTAACGATGCGGCGTAGATAGCACCAGCCGGCACTAATAGCGTGTCTCTTTATCGATAAGTGCGCGCAGTCACCGGGCAGACAGCAGCTAGACAGAAAAATCCTACGCCTCGCGTCGCTAGACGCCGATAATACCTCTAACTTCTTCACGTGATCGATTTTTTAACCCTCCTCCCTTTGCTTTTCTCGTCGAAATTTTCCTGAGGCCAGGCGAGACCAGTCTTCTTATCCTCGTTTCCGCTTGACTTTGCTATACAGATTAGCTGAGACTAGTTGGGAATCAACTAAATTTTTCTGAGACTAGCTGAGACTACCTGAGATTAGCTGACATTGTCTGAGATTATCTATTTAAGTTTAGTTGAGAATCGACTAAATTTCTCTGAGACTAGCTGAGACTAGCTGAGACTAGCTGAGACTAGCTGAGATTGTCTGAGATTATCTAACTAAGGTTAATTGAGAATCGTCTAAATTTCCCTGAGACTATCTGAGAATTGTTTAAATTTTCCTGAGACTAGCTGCGACTAGCTGAGACTAGCTGAGATTATCTGAGATTATCTAGCTAAGATTAATTGAAAATCGTCTAAATTTCCGTGAGACTATCTGAGAATTGTTTAAATTTTCCTGAGACTAGCTGCGACTAGCTGAGACTAGCTGAGATTGTCTGAGATTATCTAGCTAAGATTAGTTGAGAATCGTCTAAATTTCCCTGAAACTATCTGAGAATTGTTTAAATTTTCCTGAGACTATCTGAGAATCGTCTAAATTTTCCTGATGCTATCTGACAATTATCTAAATTTTCCCGAGACTGTCTGAGACTTTTCTAAATTTTCCTGAGAACAATTAAGAATCGTCTAAATTTTCCTGACACTACCTGAGTATTTCTTATCCTCATCTTCGCTTGACTTTGCTTCTCAAAGTAACTGAGACTTGCTGAGACTTGTTGAGGATTTCTTATCCTCATCTTCGCTTGACTCTGCTGCTCAGCTTCTTGTCTAGTTCTTGGCAAACTTTTCCTGAAACTAGCTGAACCTTGGCAGCTTTTGTCTTACATCTTCACCTAGTAATTTGAATACTAGCTTTATCTTTTTGCTTTATTACTTATTTGAAGTTTTTTAAACTAGGTGGGATTTAGTTTCTTATCCTCATTCTCTTAACTTGCTTATGTTTCTTCTATTCTTTATATTTCGTTCAAACTTTCAAAGCTATCCGTAATGGATACCTTTTCCTCCATTTCTTATCGCAATTTTTCTCTGATTGCCTGGATCTTCGTTATCCCTTATCCTTCACTCTTATCTCACGACTGTGACCCAGGCTTTCCCTACATCTTCCACTTCTTATTTAAATTTCCCTCAGATTATCTGACCCGAATTCCTAATTTCCCTTTCCAAATTTTCCTTAAATTGCTCAAAACCAAGATTCTTCTGTCTCCTTCGTAATTTATTCAACTTTTCTTCAGACCTAGTCGTCGACTAATCCCCTCCTCTCCGCGATGATCGCGAGGTTGGATCCGATGATCCAAAGAGCGCTGAGTATGGACGCGTGAAGGCAAGGACGTGGCCCAGACGCACGCGATGGCGACGCGACGCGCAGATCTGTAATATAAGTTTGGCGCGCGACACAGTTGCGTCAGAAGGTCGTCTGCGAGTCGCGGAAATCGCGCGGAGGTCCGCGTCGAATGAAAATTACGCGTTATTCGCGCTATCGGGAGCAACGACCGGTATACGAGCGCGATGTCGTGACACGGTTAGGGTTAGGTACTCCCGTGGCCCGTTCGTTCGATCGCGGATCGCGCCACGGTCGCGCTTCGTGTCGCTGCGCGCGCATCTGTAGTTCGCCGCCGAGGGCGCCACCGTTCCCTACCCCATCGCGTCGCCCATCTATGACCCTACCGGCGGTCTCTCAATCCCCTACGACTCACGAGTACACGGAAATATGTACGTAAAGATTAACTCGCGTTAATTTTCTACAAATTTTCAAATATCTTCTTACCATTTTTCCAATTCAATTCACCCCACGATGACTTTATTCTCGACAATTTAATTTCAATAAGTTATTGATCAAATTCCTCAATTCCTTTTGATATCAGTATACGGAAATATATATGGAAAGATTAACTCGCGTTAATTTTCTACAAATTTTCAAATATCTTCTTACTATTTTTTCCATTCAGTCCATCTCACGATGACTATAACCTTATTCTCGACAATTTAATTTTAATAACCTATTCATCAAATCCCTCATTTCTTTTGATATCAGTATACGGAAATATATATGGAAAGATTAACTCGCGTTAATTTTCTACAAATTTTCAAATATCTTCTTACTATTTTTCCAATTCAATCTATCTCGCGATGACTTTATTTTCGACAATTTAATTTAAATAACCTATTCATCAAATCCGTCAATTCTGTAAATCTGAATACCTCAATATCTTCTGGCTATTTTCGAAATCCAGCCTACCTCACGATGACCTCATCCCAGATAATCTACGTTACTATGACAAGATCTGAAATGTCTCAGCTATGGACACCTAATTAGTCACTAGATGTCATACGCCGATATATCAGTATCCAAGCTGTGACAGCACATACATACACACGTATGTACAGCTGATATGAAGATTAACAGTTTCCCTATAACACTCTGAATTATCTACGACTCACCGGTATACAGAAATATATATGGAAAATCTAACCTATGTCACTATGCCAAAATCTAAATACCTCGACGATTGTAGGATATCTTAGTGCTTAACCCTTTGCACTCGTATATCACGCTTGAGGTGACAATACTAATTTACTAATTTACTAAAAACATTTTGTAACAATAAAAATAAATGAAATAAATATAATACGTTGAATTCTATCACTGAAAATTACTTTAATTCATTTAGCTAAAAATAAATACAAGTTGACACTCAACAATTTAGAAAATAAATCGAGGGTTAAGGAATAAAATCGCAAAGAGTTTAAGGAACATAGTTTTGTAAGGACAGAGTGAAAACAGCGAATAGTGGAGTAGGCCAGTTTGCAACAGCCACTGTTGAAACACCGAGTATTAGCTAAACCTTTTGTATTCCAATTACGTCATATTATCATATCGCAATCAGAAACCTGTGAGTGTATACGCGCTTGCCCAACATAGCCCTCAACAGCCCCGTTAACACTTAAATGGCCGCACGTTTACGCAGTCAAACGTTGCCAGGGGCCGGCAATATTTTTGAAGAATTAATTTAGAAAAACTCTATTTAAAATTCACGAAATAATACAACATAAAACAAAGAACAATAACAATTTAACAACAAATTTAATATTTTTCCAGTATTATCACACACATGTCCGAGCGGCCATTAAAGTGTTTATTGGGATTATGGGTAAATTATCTTTATTATTTCCTAAGGAAGGTATATCTCAAGTATTCAGACTGTTCGCGTAGAGAGTCAAAACTGGAGTGAAGAAAAGGGTATTGGGTATAAGGGTATCCTCTTCGGCGCATAATTTAATGATATATCTATTTCTCCTGAGAGAAATATAAATATAGTCACAATAATCTATATAAACATTTTTAATTAATATATATAAAAATATAGTCACAAAGAAATAAATATAGGCACAATAAACATCTTTATTTCTTTTAAATTATTCATTTATTAATAAACCGATGGGAACATAAATATATACACATATATGTATTCACATAATCAATAATCTTATATAATAAATAATACACAATTAAACAATAATAATTTAATTTATAGAATAAAAAGTTTATTATATATTAATAATGATAATAATAAAATAAAATTTAATTACAATTATTACATATTAATTAATTGTATTGAATATCAAGGTATTAATTTTCATTTTATAATAATTAAAAAAAATGAAAATTATTACCTTGACAATGATCAATATATTAGAAAAAATTAATTAATATTTAATAATTTTATTTATTTTATTTAACTTTTATAATTTGTTCATTTAAAATACAAAAATAATACAATACAAAAATAATTTTTGTATATTCGATACGTTAAGACGGTTTTTAACGGTGTTAATCTCCTTCGAGTCTGCAAACATCTTCTCGCTGTTTTCCCACTCGAACCCACGATGAGAAAATTCAATTTCGATAACCATATTCGTCAAGCCCACATGGCGGCGGCCACCTCAGACTCGCTGGTACCCAGTCCGGAGTGAGACGTTAATCGCAGCCAGCGTGAGCGTAATAATATATCGTTGCTCGGAGTATTCAGGTCTTAACGTCGCCACGTGTACACGCTCGTCCATCGATTACACGTTCTCCGATCGACGAATAAATCCGGCTTAAGCAACGCGACCGCGCAACCCGACTCGCGCCGCGACATTCTTGCGTCCGGTTTCTCGCGTGGCCCCGGTGCGCCGTCGCCATGACACCCCGCGACACGCCAACCCCTCGTCGCGTTCAAAACGTCAAGATACCGGGGACGGGGAGGAAATCGTCGGGAATCGTAGGTGTGGTGGAATCGTGGCTCCGTGCAATTACCCTGTACCCGCGATGCCTTTCAGCTCCGGGTATCACCGCGGAGATTCTCGCGGAGCAACGCTCGCGTCCGCTTTTAATTGCCCGGCTTTACCAGGAAGCGTGATTTAACGCGTGCGTGCATGGATCGAAGCACGAACCAGTCATCCTCCTCTTCTTCCTCGCCTTTTTTCCCCCATTCTCGGCTCACCGTTTCGTTTTCACGAGGGCACGTAAAGATTTTATGCGATCGCATAATCAGGGCCGCATCGTAAAATCACGTTGTTTTGCGGCCGCGCCTTTTTCTTTCCTTTGCGAACGCGCCTTGATTAATTCGCTTATTTATCGATCAGCGTCGCGAGATTTCCAGAGACTATGGCGACGCGCGAGATTTGTTACCCGAGTGTATAACAGGCTGGAATTTAGATTGGATATGGACGGGGTATTAATGGCTTCACCTGTTGCAGGTTTAGGGGAGCGAAGGGGTGTTGACTCGCGAGGGGACTTCTTTGGTTTTTCCAAGAAGGGAATTTGTTCCGAGAATTTTGAAATTAATTTAATTTAAAATTCAATAGTGAAGTAAATTGTACATTCCAGCGGTGTGGGGACGATCCCTTCCCCTGCGTTCTGTGCCTTTTGTCACTGTAGGGGACGGAAGTATCTTCTGTGGGTACCCCATTCCCAATATTTCGTCTCCAAGGGAGAGAGGTTGACTAAGTGCGGAGTTGTCCTCTTTGTCCGGCTTGATGATGGACTGTTGTTCCTGTAGTGCTGATGGTATCCCCGTGGTTGCTATAGATGGGGTAGCAGGTAGAAGGACGATGGGAAAAGGAAGGGCTGCGTTTCGTCCCGGGCCTGCTAGCGGTCTCATCAGTAAGGCTTGCTTAGCAGGCCCTGCCTTAGACACTGGGATACTTTAGGTGCCACGGGAACTTGTATTAAGGGAAGTCGAGGCTTCACCGTGGACTTGCGAGAAAGTCCTCGAACCTCCTTCAAGTAGGAATCCATCTATTGGCGAGGGGGAGAACTTGGTCGCTACATTCACCAGTCTTCTGAAGACGACTTTTGACCTGCGTGGCCCTAAATTAGGACCAGTTATAACCATTAGTTCAATAAAGATCTATACAGTTTTTCCACAGTTTCACACTGACTACTATTCCTTTGCGTTGTAACCCCTTCAACATTTATGTATTTGGAATATTTTTAATTATCGTGCTAATTATATAGGAGGCACGGAATTGACTGGACGATTTTTAACCCTTTCGGTACTACCGTCGCCTATTGGTGACGGCCATGAAACGTTCTCTGGGTACCACCGTCGCCTATTGGTGGCATCCGAAACGTCAGCGATGACTGTCGTGATCCGAAAGAAAAGTTTAGTGTCAATCACGCTTGAAATTTCTATGAATATCGAAAAATTTCGTGGCTACCAGTGCAACCACTCTTGTGAAAAACTTCCTGTACCACGAATGTATAACCGCGACCAACTCCTCCGTACCGAAAGGGTTAAATATCTATATAGGTATCAGAATATCTAGCTTTTTAGGTACGGCTGAATTTTACGCGAAGCGGTTTCTGAGCACGGCAGAGTCTCACACGAACTACATATGAGCCGTTTATTTTCAAAGTGGCTTAAGTACATTTATACCTTTGGAACCCGGATTTCAATATGCAACATTGAATTGAGGGTTCTAGCAACAAGGCTACGTTGGAAAAATACAAGTCGGTGGAGAGAAGAAACAAAACAGAAATTAAAACTGGAACTGACTGAACTGGACTGAAACTGACTTTTCGCAAATTTTCTGGGTGCCTATGTAATGTCAGTGTTTGGTGGGGTGAAGATGACCATTGTTACGCTTTTTTAATTTTCTTGGATTTACAATATAAAGGAAAATATTTTCGGGTGTTAATTTTTTATATAAATAAGAGAGGAAAATTCTATTATGTTGACATTTTCGACTAATATCGTGGTGAGCTAATTTTTGTTACATAAATGAGAGAGGAAAATCCTATTGAATTGTTATAGCCATTATAGTTGGTGTAAACACTGTTATACATCGATGTGGAGGCAAAAGAAGCGTGAAAGCAACGCATACGAAGACGAATATTTAATCTGAACAGTGAGCAAGTGGGCTACAATTTTTGCGCGTCGTTCAGAGAGATGAAATTTCTGAAAGCCACTATAGTGACTCGTCGTGCTGAAAGATGATGTCGTACTTAAGAGGTTGAATAATTAACTTCTAAGGAAAAAAAGAAAAATTATATTTCTTTATACCGACGAATAACAGCGGATGTTAATGTGCAAAATCGTTGTTTCATATTTGGTACGAGTGGAATGATTTTTATTACTGTGGCAATCGTGTAATTACCGGATAATGAATTTCTAAGTAAAGGGAAAAATTACGAAGTTAATTACCTTCTGAATATTACAATAATCGGTTTAGCTCGGAGGCAATGTCGATAAACAAGAAGAAGCAATAATTAAAAGTTAATTAAACAGGATCGTAGAGTTCGTAGATTAATTCCAACCAACGTATAATTTCTAAGCCTAACGATAACAAGTTTCACCTAACGCCGAGATTAATATCCCGAAAAGGTAAAAAGTAAATAAATAATTACGAAGTTAATTAAACAAGCCTTCATAAATCTCCTCCACTTTACCGCCTACCATACAAAATCTCGATTCAAAGTCCGAGCTCACCAATCACACCATCCTCCGCGAGAGGTACCCCCATTCACACTTATCTCATCAGCCAACGATATTTCACGTATCGAGCCCCGTGGCGGGACTCGTACTATCACACCGGCGCGTACGCACGTGCTGTATCGCGATGCGTGGCGTGGCCGGTTGCGTGTAATTTATACGCGGCTGTCAGAGTCGCGCAGCTTCTTTTCACGACTCTGTTACGCGCGTACGATCCTCTCAGCGGGTCGTCCGCCGCGCAGCAGATAATCTGCGCGTCGCGTATCGCGGTGGCATCTAGGCATCCGCGCATGCGCACTTTCACGCGTACGAAAATCGCTGCGCAGTCGATCCCGCGCCGATTTCACCGCTCGGTGGCCGCGTAAATGGCCACCGGGAGATCTGGACGCCGTCGCGCATGGCCATACATAACGAGCCTTGGACCCGTTCCTTCGCAAAAGTGATCCAACAATCAATTAGCCCATTTGCATCCAAGCGCGGAATAATCCGCGAGCCGCGACAGTCGCCTATCACCGAGCGCGGAATAATCCGCGAGCTGACTTTTTCCATTACCAGTTGCTGAATATTCTGCATATGCCACAGATCACGTTTGATCTCTTTTGCGAGCATCTCATCTACATCGATTCATTATATTCTTCACAAGTTTTGCTTTTGTCGTGAAAATCCTTTTAACTGCCATTATGAGTAGGTGCTGATACGCGCGCGGTGATACGGGCTTGTCGTCAGTTAAATGCCCCTGATCCCTGAACACGGCACCTTAAGTAGAGCCATGATGCAAATGGGTCAGGTACGCTAGGGATAATATATGAAACGATGAATATACAGGGAAAATAAATATACGTGAAAATATAATAGTTTTAGTGCCATAATTAGGCGAATAAATATTTTGAGTATGGATATCGATTCTATGCGAAAAACTGAGTCGAAAATGTAGAATAACATTTTTTCGTACAAGGCCCCGTTTTGGAGAAACGTGACTTGGAATATCAGGTGGAGCGCGTGCAACTGCGCGCCCACCCTCGAATTTTCCAATTGAATTTCCTCGGAAACGAAGCCTCGTAGGAGAAAATGTTATTCTACATTTTCGACTCATTTTTACGTGCAGATTCGCTCCCTACCATTTGTACCATCGGTTATCCATCACTTTGTATATCACGTCAATAAACAGTTTTCATTAACCGATGTTCTTCGATTCTTCGAATGACAGATACGTAACCTAAACTCACTCTTAAAAACCAAATATAAAAATTTAAAAAGTAATCCTAATTATTAGCTTCGCTAACTAGCAAGGAGAGTGCAGGTCCTTCGGGTCACGGATTTAATTGAAACTTTGTAGGTTTATAGATTTCGTTATGCTGTTTAAGAATATATATCATTACAGCCGCCACTATTCGATAGTTTTTGAGATATTTGCGATTAAAGTTTTACTACTTCGGTAACTACAGATTTATTTCTTGTGGTTTTCAAGTGGCGTTGTGGGTACCTAACTATAACGTGCACAGATTTCACTCATATTCAGCGGTACGATGAATATGAGTGAATATATTGATTACAGTTCTCTCTTAATACGAGTTGATACCAATTTTATTCTTAAAGCAGGTGTATGTGTTCAGTGATTGCAAAAAGAAAAATTCTGGGACCAGTCATTTTCACTGGGTTGATAGTTCTAGTGTTAATAACGACACCCGAAAATTCCTATGATGCAGGTTCGGGGTTTCGATTCCCGTCTCTAGTTGGTTTTTCTTCTTCAATCTATTTTTTATTTTATATTCATTTTTCGCCTATGAAAACATTGCAAAATTAACAATTGTAAATCAAATTTCTTAATCAAAAAAATTTAGCTTTTACGATTTCTTATGCTAGTATATATTTGTTATAGAATAATAAGAATACAATGCAAGGAAAACAGTTTTCTATAGCAATCTTATTAACCCTTTGACTGCCACACCGAAGTCACGTGTTTCCCTCGGGAAGCGGGAGTGCACCGCTAGATGCAAGATTTATTCTAATATATTTTTGATGTTCTAATAAAAATGTTTAATCGTTCAATGGGGTACTTTTTATTTCAAAGTATCTTCTAATTATCGGTTATATTCAAAATCTACTAATTACCAATTTTCATTCAATGTTGTTCAATGTAGTTTAAGCAGTTCGAGCGCTCCGGTCACCGATGACCACCATGACAGTCAAAGTGTTAATATCTAGTAAATATCTCAAAAACCATTGAATAGTGACGGCTGTAATGATATATATTCTTAAACTGCATGACGAAATCTACAAATCTATAAAATTTCAATTAAATCGGTGACCCAAAGGAGAAGGACTCGCACTCTCCTTGTAAGATATAATCCAAGAAACCTAAAATTTTCTCACACCATTTCCCCCATTAGATCTTTCGTGAGAAGTGGAGAGTAATGTCTCACGATAGACAGAGTCGGATTAAAACTCGCTCCACATTCGCGACGGCGTGAATTTTCGCGAGCAGCTCGCAGCGAGTGGCTCGGCTGCGAGGCGTATACAACGAACCTGTTCGAGATTCCCCGTCACGGACGTGGTTTTCTTTCGATCGAACGTTTTCAGAGAGTCGAGGCGGAAAAAGGAGGAAAAAGGAGCAGGTAGATAAGGAGAGTTCGCGAGGCATAGCGAACGCGCGTCGCCTGGCGGTCGGACGAACGCGTCGCGATTATGCAGGAATGGAGCGACGAGGAGAGAGGGCTCGGACGTCTAGGACGGTAGACAGGAGGCTAGCCGAGCCCGAGGAAACTCGTTCCCGGGATTTTTCTAGGATTCTAGGCGAGGCCGGTTGAATATCCAGCTTCGGCCATTAGTTCTAATCTTCGTAGTTGCGTGTAGCTATTAATAATGCGCATCGCCGCAAACAGGACGTCGCACTCGATCGCTGCGTACATTCTCGAATACCTTGCTGGGGAAAAAATCAACGCTCTTCTGCGAATCGTACTTACATACCAGCAGTATGTTTCTCCAAGTGATCGACTTCATTTTTCGAATCTTTTTTAACACATTGAACGCCGGCGGCATATGAGACACTTAACCTCTTAGGCATTCGAGAGGCGCCTCTCGGTCACCATTGAAACAGATTCTAAAGATGGACGTTAATTAATATATTAAATTTACAATTATCCAACGATGCGTGGAATATGGAATTAAAATAATTCTGCGTCTTAATTTGCATACGATTTCTTATTTACCGATTTAAAAATATCGTTGACTTTGTGGCAGAAAATCTTCGAACTGCTATTTTTCTGGAATGAAAAGATCATCGAGTGCAAAGGGTTAACCTCTTAGGCACGATTCGCCACTATAGTAGATTTCGTGGATGTCACCTTTCCGAACGACGCGCCATCATAGTGGCTTACTCTAATGGCTCAATCGCTCACCGTTTGAATTGAATGATCGTTTTCGTGTGTTTTGTATCACACCTCTTTTGCCTTTACAACGTTTTACAAGAGTGTTAACAATATTCAGATAGAATATAGTCTTTGTTTTTGGTACGCCAGTGTCAGGTATGCTGTATCATTTACGCGTAATTCGCGTTGAACTCTGTCGTACAGAGAAACAGCCTCGCGCAAAATTCAGCCGTGCCTAAGAGGTTAAAGTCTGAGCGCCGGCCTCATTCGCTTGTTTCCGAACAATGAGTAGCCAAAGAAAATATTTAAAACTTATACATTTTCTTAAAATACTATATTTTGATTGCATCTTCGTCATTCTGTGGACATTTCACTATTACTAGAATCATCGGAATCACTCGAATGTATTCATTCAATGTATTCATGTATTCATTTTCACGATAACCTTCTAAATTCAAAAATCATCATTTTAAACCTAACCTAAATAAAAAGGAAAGAATTGTTTTCACGATAACCCTCTAAATCCAAAAATCATAATTTTAAACCTAACCTAAATAAAAAAAAAAAAAGAATTGTTTTCACGATAGCCCTATAAATTCAAAAATCATAATTTTAAACCTAACCTAAATAAAAAGAAAAGAATTGTTTTCACGATAACCTTCTAAATCCAAAAATCATAATTTTAAACCTAACCTAAATAAAAAGAAAGGAATTGTTTTCACGATAACCCTCTGAATGCAAAAATCATCATTCTAAACCTAACCTAAATAAAAAGAAAAGAATTGTTTTCACGATAACCCTCTAAATCCAAAATTCATAATTTTAAACCTAACTTAAATAAAAAGAAAAGAATTGTTTTCACGATAACCTCTAAATCCAAAAATCATAACCTCCCTATACCTCACCGCTCTAAAAATTTTTCATTCAGAATCAAACTCCATAAAAACATATATACACACATATAAACATCATATATGCGGTTCTGTTTCGTTCCTGCTATTTAGAACGAATCATCTATGACCTCGTTGCGTCGACGATCAGTGAGGGCACCACGTCAGTGACGTATTAATCAGCGCTAGGTGGTGCTATCGCTATTCTATGGACGTGAAATGACTGACGGCCGTGCCATGCATTCGAATGAACTGCACGGCGAACGAGCCTTGAAGATAAGGATTATCGCGAATCATGGTACGTAAAAGGTGCTCGAACGGTCTCGATAGCGTCGTTGAATTTCGCCTTAGCGGTTTTCAATTTCCCCCGCACCGATTATTCTTCTTCGCCCTAGAACCACCATGCAGATTTAATATCTCGGGAATTGCCGTTTTTCGACCATCGCATCGATTGTTCAACCGTTTATCAATCGCCTTTACACGCGGGAAAATATTACTCACCCGTTTCCTTTTTCCCGGAATTTCTCCAATAATCGTTAATGCAAACGATGCTCCGTCACGATAACGTTTATGGTGTTTTCAAGCGATTCTTATACCAAGGGAAATTGTTACCCCGTGGTTCACCGAGATTTTACGGGGTCGTAGATTGAAGGGTGATTTTGAAGTACTGTATCGGAGGTATTTTGAATTAGCACAGGGAGATGCGATTTGTGTGTACTTCACTGGTACCCTTTCGCAGCAACAGGGTTAACCGTGGAGAAATAAAAGAGCAACAGTGGCGATTGGTAGAATTGTAGAAAATCTTTAATCGAATTAATCCGAAAGAAATTTAATTTGCATAAATAAAAAGAAAATTTAGAAATTTTTGAAGCCATTAAAAATTTTTCTAGGTTTCGGGATATTGACTTCACGATTTTGTCAGCTATAAGACACTGCAGTGTATACTTGCTCATCTAAAGAATAAATAAATGGGTGATTTCCTAAGTTCATACTGCCCTGCATTGATGCATTATGCAATTCCAATACGATACTTATATAATACAACAATTTCTTTTTCTTTCCTCGATAATTAATTGAAGACAGTCGAGGTGATCACTTTACATGGTGCACCCTGTATAGTAAAACAAGAAAACCCCATACATCTTCTGATGACTTTACACGGTGTAAATACAGCAGTGGGTTTTACTTTTGGAGGTGTCTTTACTTTTCATGTAAAAGCGATACACATATTTATTGTTAAATTCCTGTATTCAGAATGAAGACTATTAAAATTACAAATACCTAATTAGTCACTAGGTGTCGTTAAGATCATATACATTACCCTATAACACTCACCAACATCATCAAACGAACTCAACTAAGCCAGCATCAAAAATACCCTAATTTGACACTGAACTAACAAACCTAACTACACCATTCTTCCTCCAAAACATCCTTCCTGCAGTACTACATCCATCAGTAGGACTATCATCTATCATCCAACATATTGGCAGTAGGTATTCAAATTTCCAGGTAGAATATGTTCCTGACCAGAGATCCTCTTTCAGGAAGGCAATCTGTTTTTTAAAAAATTCTTGAGAAACACTTTCAAAATTCATTTAACCCATCACTAAATAAAAACACCCCAATTACACCCCCAACCGACAAACAGAAGTACATCACTCTTCCTACATTGTCTTGTCTACCAGTAGGTCTATCATCTGTCAAGCAATATCTTGACAGTAGGTACTCAAAGTTCTGGTCCTCCTTCAAGAAGAATTCTTGTTTAAAAAAAAATCCTTGAGAAACATACTCAAACCTCATACATCCCTTTTAATGGCATCTAACCTATTACCAAAAACACCCCATTCTTTTCAGTAGCATCAAAACAGGCCAGTCAACCCACCACCAAAACACCCCAATTTCAAACTGAACCAATAAACCTAACTGCACCATCCTTCTTCCAAATCATTCTTCAGACAGTACTATGCGTGGCTGAAAAGAAGTCATCTGAGAAACTCGTAGGAACGAATCCCCACCACTAACGTCATGGCAGAAGTAAAGTAAAGCGCTTCCCTTATTGGCAGAACTGACCCCTTCCTATTAGCCCGGTCATAGAACACCGGGTGACAAAGAAAGCGAAGGAAGCAACGAGACAAAACGAGACAGACGCAACAAATAGACGCAACAGCGTTGACTGGTCCCAAAAGCGTATTAACTTCAGATTCTTCCGACGAACACGCGATTATTTGCAATTACTAATTACTAATTAGCATCTCGATCAACTTTTCATCGCATTATGCAGCAAACGTGCCGTACTGTACACATATTTTTTATATTTATCTCGTATCGTGTGATTTTTTTAAACGGTTATCCAGTATGATGCAATTACATAATTAATTTATCGTAAAAAATACATCTTAAATTTTAAATCAATTTTCATGAATTATGTTAATTATTATTACTTTCGTACTGCTTTATCTTATAAATCTTCCCAGCTGTTGTCATCCGATTCCTTATCCGACTCGCTGCTTTGTATTCCCAATCCTAGGTCTTCGATTGCGTCTTCTATTATTCGAGGGTAAGAATTTTACGGATATCTTACGCCTATGTTAACGTACCGCGTTACCGAACTTGGTGGTAGTAGTTTTGGGAGTGTCATAGGAGAGTGGGTATTGCTATTGGAATACCCCTCTTGCCCCTCAACCGAACGAGGTGACTTCTTTTCGGCCACGCATAGTACTTCGTCCAGCAGTGGGTCTGCTATCCAAGATCCTGTCAGTGGGTATTCCATGTCTCCGAAGGAACATGTACATAACCAGAGACCAGAGCCCTATGTACTGACCTCTTTCAGGAAGAAATCCTATTTGGAAGAAAGGGTGTCAAAACGGTGCCCTTAGAGCGTCGCGATGACGGTGTCTGGCAGAAAGTGGACGCGTGGAGACGCACGTGGAGTAGAGATTAGGCGACGAAAGAGGGAGAGAAAGAGAGGAAACGGCTGGGCGGGTTATAGAACTGCGGCGGCGTCGACGTCGTCGGCGGCTAGACGCATACGCGCATAGTAGACCTTGAGCCACTATTACCGACTGTTTATGCCATGATGTAATCGTATCCTGGCCTATCCGTGGCTGGCCTAGGCTGCACCTAGAGAGCCCAGCGTCGTAAATAATACTCTCGGTACATTCGACGCTTTAGGTGCATTGAAATAATTTACGGCTAACCACGTTCCGCCGCGCGGACGCCTCGCGTCCCTATGCTCTCTGCATACGTAGCGCTGGCGTCCCTGCGCGCGCGTGTGAACAAACTCACACACCGTCGCGAGATGCTAGCGCAACCGACTGACACCACGAGGATGTGGAGGAACTGGCCGATGCATATTTCTTCGCAATTTTTATTTTCCCTTTTTCGTTTCTACGTATCAATTAACGAAGGTTCAGTACTATAGCAATTTACTTCACTGCTTTATTTCACATATGTAATATATATATATATATACATACTTATATTTATTGGCAGAAGGTTAGGGACAAAGTAACGATCTGCCAATTTATTTTTCTTTTTGGTTTGTCAGATAGGATTGTTGAAATTAAAAATGGGACGAAGAAATAATATTTTATATAGTAATAGATTGG
>NW_016908298.1:290873-298995 GCF_001483705.2 Eufriesea mexicana | reverse complement strand
GGTAATCTTTTTTATTTCACATGTATAATATATACATTTATTAACGAAGGGTTAGGAATAAAATAATGATTTGCGAATTTTTGTATCTTTTTATATTTTTTGGGACTTATGAAATACATATATAAAATGTAGGGGCAAAGTAATGGTCTGCGAAATTTTGTTTTCTTCTTTGGTTTGTCAGGTAGAATTGTTGAAATTAAAAATGGGACGAAGAGATAATATTTTATATATTATATCAATAATTTGGGGTGGGGGGTATCTTTTTTATTTCACATATATAATATATACATTTATTAACGAAGAGTTAGGAATAGAATAATGATTTGCGAATTTTTGTACTTTTTTGTATTTTTTGGGACTTATGAAATACGTTTATAAAATTTAAAATAGGATGAAAGGGATAATATCATGCACATCGATAATAGTATTTTGAGAAAAATGTTGGAGAACTACAGTGATTTTCAATTTTTAATATTACTGTAGATGACTATACTCGGTACTATATTGTCAATTGTTAATATCTCTAACGATAATTGATCTATCTATTGATCATCCTAGAATTACTATAGAATTTACATGATCAGTGAATAAATTAGTCCAATGCCTATGATACTCTGTAGATGACTATATGTACATATACTTACTGACAAAAATTGAGAAACGAAATAATGAAACAAAGTATTAATAAACAGTAACTTTCTTTCAAATATCTTTCATGGAAACCAATTCTTAATTTGAATTTGCGTACCTCAAAAAATATACAATTTCCAAAAATTTACAAATCATTAATTTCTTCTTTAATTTTTGTCGGAGAATGTACAAATTAATTACCGAAAAATATATGCTACGGATATTCTACGTGTTACTGTATATACAGGGTGTCCCGGATAGAATATAGTAATTATTATATATCGATTAGGATACCTAATACCATCTTCGATGATTCTTGTCTATATTAAAAAATAGAAATATTCGAATACGAACAAAAATTGACCTACCTTCTCTGACAAGCTATCAAACGATCAAAATACGATATACACATCCGAATAAAAACACCATCAACGTGTCCACCTCGTGACTTTTATGGCACCTCTATACCACATACTTCCTTCTTATCTCAAGCGTGATTAGCATAATAGCAGATGCATAATAGCAGACTAATTTTCGTATTAAACTGACAATAAAAACACGGCGCGCGAATAGAACAATTTTACATCCTTGAACCAGTCTCCCCGTGCATCCTAACCTAACCCAAGATTAGAAGCGGTCTCGAGGTAAACTAGTTTAAAAACCCTCTCTCGAGATACCTTCGAATATATAGAGGTCACGTAGGAGTGTAGTGACGATAAAACTGGGGAAGATTGCGTCGCCGTAGCTGAAACTCCACCCCACTGTGGGTGGAACTTGTTACGATATGTTAATGTCAGAAGAACCACGCGGTTTCTTTGCCTCGTCGATCACCGTTATACATTACTTAGCGACTCATTAACGAGCCTCGAACACCGGATCACGACGATCGGTTAGCCATCTCTAGCGCGAGACACGGAGCCGGATCTGTTGGGCGTGTTGCGACACAATGGAGAGAACCATGCGCGCGCATACAGCCCTGTCCTAACCTTTCGGAACGTTACGCGAATCTTTTCATTCCTCGTCATTCTCCCGTCAAGGAAACTTGTCTCGTTAGCTCTCTTCGCTGCGTTTCTCTTCGAGCTGAACTGGTTCGTTGCCTATTCCCAGCCACGACAAACTTTAATCACTAAAATTCCGAGAGCAGCTATCGATTGTACGCGAAAAAACACGTCGAAAACGTGGAATAATATTTCTTTGTACGAAGCTTCGTTTGCGAGAAAATCGAGTTATAATATCAGGTGGCGCGCGCGTTCCAACTGCGCGTCCACTGTCACATATTTGAACTCGATTTTCTCGAAAACGAAGCTTCGTGCGAGAAAATGTTATTCCACATTTTCGACGTATTTTTTCGCGTAGAATCGATAGGTATTCTCGGAATTTTAATTTATCTAATCATCTCGTCGTAACGCGACAAACCAGTTCGACACGAATAGAAACTCGGAATAGTTTCCTGGTTGGAAATAACTATCAGTTATAGGACATCGTGAATGCGATTATATCTTCATAGAGGATGCGAATACGAGTTTATTCGAGATGCTTCTGTAATGACATCGAAGTGTCATAATCGAGGATCCGGCTGATAATTTCTTCACCGTTCGACTAATATCGATCGTCGAGTCTAAACGTGTCACAATATGCAAAGGTTGCTGATCTGCCAGGATTCCATTTTACATTCTCGTACAGCGATGACGGTGCAGATTAAAGCTGGCACACACACCGTGAGCGATGACCAACGAGCGATTTTCTCGCTTCGCGGGAATCGAAGGCACCTTTGATCCCACGGAAGCGGCGTTACGCGAATGGGTATTTATAAAATCCGTATTGCGCAAGCCTCGAGTGACTCAATGCACTCTTGAATTCCACTTTCTTCGTTGTTTTCCATCGTGTTTTCTCGTTAGAAAATACGCTCCGCCGGCTAGAGGTCTCGTGGCGATGTCGACACTCCGCGTCGAGCGGCCTAAGAAGTGGCCTTAGGAGACGTTGCACAAGTCTGTCTAGACATGTGCGAATATGCTTATGCCAACACACGCGATGAATGACAGTGTTTGCTAATGACAAAAGGGAGTTTAATCGAATTCATCTACCGTGTGTCGGGATCTCGTAACGCCAGGCCTTCGATTTATTTTTATTGCACTGTGGCTGTGCTGAATTTATCGTTTATTAATTCGTGCATACTTTCTCTCTAGGTTCTTAAATATTTCTTTTCTTTTTTTTTTTTTTTGGAAGAGAGAGAGGAAGAATTTTTGATTTCGTTTCGTTGGAATAATTTTAGGTCCTTCGTGGAGGCTTTTCGATTTATTTTTATTGCACTGTGGCTGTGCTTAATTTATCGTTTATTAATTCGTGCATACTTTCTCTCTAGGTTCTTAAATATTTCTTTTTTTTTTTTTTGGAAGAGAGAGAGGAAGAATTTTTGATTTCGTTTCGTTGGAATAATTTTAGGTCCTTCGTGGAGGCTTTTCGATTTATTTTTATTGCACTGTGGCTGTGCTTAATTTATCGTTTATTAATTCGTGCATACTTTCTCTCTAGGTTCTTAAATATTTCTTTTTTTTTTTTTTGGAAGAGAGAGAGGAAGAATTTTTGATTTCGTTTCGTTGGAATAATTTTAGGTCCTTCGTGGAGGCTTTTCGATTTATTTTTATTGCACTGTGGCTGTGCTTAATTTATCGTTTATTAATTCGTGCATACTTTCTCTCTAGGTTCTTAAATATTTCTTTTTTTTTTTTTTGGAAGAGAGAGAGGAAGAATTTTTGATTTCGTTTCGTTGGAATAATTTTAGGTCCTTCGTGGAGGCATTTCGATTTGTTTTTATTGTATTTATTCCATCGTTGATTAATCCACGGATATTTATTCTGCGACACCTTTGGACAGTTTTCTTCGAGCACCCTGACCTATTTTTATTTTATGAGATGCTGTGCATTTAATCCATTATTAATTAGTTCATGGATATTTATTCTTCGACACCTTTAGATATTTTTCTTCCAGGCATTTCGATTTATTTTTATTCTATAAGCTGACTGATTCCCCTTGTTGATGAATCAGCGATATTGACAGGAATGATAGAGGCTGAGCACTCTGACAAATGTTCTCTTCAATTAAACGAGAAAAAACAACAGATAATTATAGAGAATAAAATTGCTTTCGGTACACAAATTGCTAATAATAATTGTAATCCTTTATAATGTCAGAATTTTCTTACAGGATAGAATTATATCAGCATAAAATTTGACAGGATAATATAGCAATTGCTAATAATAATTGTAATTCTTTATAATATCAGAATTTTTACATTCAATCCACTATTTATAAAATTACAGACCCCGGTAAATTTATATTATGTACTAAATATACAGTAGACTTTCTGTATTTTCCATTTTTAATCAAAGAACAAATAAATAATGGATTCCAAATTCAAATACAATGTCATGAAATTCCTCCAAAACGATTCACAGATCACGATCACAATTATTGATGAGCATGGTAGATCCAAGAAAGCCTAATTACAATTCCTGTCACTGATAAACGTGTCTACAGTTTGCTCGGACCCCTATAAATTTATTCACACTGCATTCTCCATCTATTTTTAATTTTTATTCAAAAAATAAATAATTGGGACCACCAATGTCCCCAAAATGGCAACTATGTAATCCAAATTCGAATGCAATATCATCGCAATCCTCAGATCACAATTCCCATCACTGAAAAACGTGGCTACAGTTTATGAGCACACCTACAAATTTATCTACATAGTAGGCTTTTCTTATTTCTAATTTTTAATCGAGAAATGAATAATTTAAACCTCCAATGTCCCCAGAATGACAGCAATGCAGTCGAAATTGGAATACACTGTTATTGCAATTCCTAGACCACAATTCCCATCGCTAACAAACATGTCCACACTTTGTCCTGACCCCTATAAATTTATCTGCACTGTACTCTTCATCTATTTTCAATTTTTATTCAAAAAATAAATAATTGAAACTACCAATATCCCCAAAATGGCACCCATATAGTCGAAATTCGAATACAATGCCATCGCAATCCTCAGATCATAATTCCCATGACTGAAAAATATGTCCAGACGTCTATAAATTTATCTACACCATACTCTTCATCTATTTTCAATTTTTATTCGAAAAATAAATAAATAAAGTTATTAATATCGCCAAAATGGCATCAATGTAGTCCAAATTTGAATACACTGTTATCGCAATCCTCAGACCACAATTCCCATCGCTAACAAACATGTCCACACTTTGTCCAAACCTCCATAAATTTATCTACACCACTCTTCATCTATTTTCGATGGTCTTCGAGCAATTCTCAGTCACCACGATCACAATTACCAACCAGCATGGTAGATTCGAGAAATCCTCGGACCACGGTTGGGACAATTCTATAAGAAACCTTGTCCACAGTTCGTTAGACTTACACGGGTAATGGAAAAGTCAAACCGTAAGTCGGAAAATTCGATTTCTGGGGTGGGACTGTGCGAGACTGTCTCGATGAAAGACTCGCGTGTCTTCGGTCCGAAATAGTCGCGTCGTTTTCGCATTGTTTGGTCCACACCACGTGGCCGTTCCGTGACGGCCATTCACGAGTACACGATATTATTCACGAGGCGTTTAGAATTGAATGCCTGCGGAGAAGTTAAAAGGGGGCCGAGAGGGGCAGCGCCGATGTAATGCAATGCAATTGGCCTTGCGAGGTGAACGTACTCGCGGATGATTCGATGCATATTGCACAGCCGATGCACCGGTACAGGACGAAATCGTGTGCCCGAGGTCTTCGATCTCGTGTCCCTTCCGAGCGAACGGTGCAGCATCGTTATCCTCGATGAGGCCAGCGGAGTACCGGTGCGCAAGTGTCTCTTTGCTCGTTCCGAGCTGCGAGTGTACCGAGTGCAGCGTGTAAATATACGCCAACTATGGTTAAATAGAGGACAGGTGGACGGTGATAATTAAGGTTGTTGTTGTAAATTGTCTTCGGGATCCTTGCACGTCGTGCGTGGTTTAGCACTTGTTTGTAATTGAAGCTTGTTATTTGCAGGGCAAGTACAATAGCAGTGGTCTGACGTTTAGTTTGCGCCAGAGGAATTTGATTTGCAAATATTTCATTACTCGAATTTAGAATTTTTCTAGGATTTTAGAAAATTCCAATGCCAAAGTAGTCATTCGACGTTTAATTTCTTATATTTGAATCGAGTGCTATTTTGCAGGTATAATTGAAATTGTTATTTGCGATGAAAACAGTGATCTGACGTTTAGTTTGCGCGAGAGGAATTTGATTTGGAAATTTTTAATTACTCGAATTTAGAATTTTAGAAGATTCCAGTATCAAAGTAGTCATTTGACGTTTAATTTCTTATATTTGGAATAAATTTGCAATTTTTGGCTCGTGCGTTGTTTAGCAGATATAATTAAACTTGTTATTTGCGATGGAAGTAGTGGTCTAATGTTTAATTTTCGAAGGAGGAATTTGATTCGAAAATTTTTAATTATTGAAATTTAGAATTTTTTTACAATTTTAGAAGATTCCAGTGTCACTGTAGTCATTCGAAGTTTAATTTTTTATATTTGAAATAAATTTGCACTTTTTGACTCGTGCGTTGTTTAGCAGATATAATCGAAGTGTGTAATTTGCAAAGGAAGTACAATAGTAGTGATCTGACGTTTAGTTTGCGTAAGAGGAATTTGATTTGGAAATATTTCATTACTCGAATTTAAAATTTTTCTAGGATTTTAGAAAATTCCAGTGCCAAAGTAGTCATTCGATGCTTGATTTTTTTATATTTCAAATAAATTTGCACTTTTTGGCTCGTGAGTTGTTTAACAGTTATATAATTAAAGCGTGTAATTTGGGAGGAAAGTAGTGGTCTGACGTTTAATTCGTGGGAGAAGTTAAAAATTGTAAATTGAATTTTTGTTTTGTTAATGTAAAAAGTATATGTAATATATAATTAATAATTCCTTATGTGAATAGTAAAATAAAATGTTCTTATGAATTCTTCTTTTTTTAAATTTATTCAGACATTTGTGAGGAAAGTAGTGGTCTGACGTTTAATTCGTGGTATAAGTTAGAAATTTTAAATTGAATTTTCGTTTTGTTAATACAAAAGAAATATATAATATATAATTAATAATTCCTTATGTGAGTAATAAAATAAAGAAATATTTTGTGAATTCTGCAAGGTATTTCTCATCATAATATCTTTTCTTAAATTTATTCAGACAATTATTTTAACAATTCGTATTATACGTGGAAAATTATCGTTGAAAAATATTATAATTTACGTTATAAATTCTGGAATTCCGAAATTCTTGTAATTATAAAAATTCATTGTAAGACACATACGATGTATCGGAATGTCGGTTTAAAAATGATCAGTCTCACGGAGACTTCGTGGAAAGTGCGATTAGAGTTTGCTGTCGCTAACGAGCCTCTCTTATCAGTTATGTAAATCAGCTGGTGTCTAGTGACTATTTCAAATTCAAATATTGTTCTACCTGTCTGCTAGATAGCTTTCGACCTGTCTGTGTTTACGTAATTTCACATGACTTGGTCGAATAACGATGATTATTTTTATTGATCTATAAACAATGTCCCCGTTCTGTTTAACTAGACACCGTTCAACGATTGATAATACTTGATACCAAAAACGCAGCTAGACGGTACGGATTTCTCAATACGTGCTAAAGAATGTCTGTATTTCGCGCAGAAAATTGTCAACTTTCCGGAGGATTACGTAGTAGCTGTCGGTACACTTAATAACCACGACTCTGTTGTCACTAGCAATTCGTGCTACCATGTATAGCAATTGCTATATGATACGTTATAGCGTTCGTGCAAATTTATACCTGTTCCAAAATTTTCTGTATTTATCTTCTTCTTTGGTACGAATTTTCGAATTTTTTTCCATTTTTCTTTGTCCAGATATTTATATATAATAGTACCCTTGTACCCTTTATTCCAATTTTTCGATTTTTTTTGTTTAATCAAAAATATTTATATATAATAGTACCCTTGTACTCTTTATTACAATCTTTCGATTTTTTTTTTAATGAAAAATATTTGTATGTTATAGTACCCTTGTACCCTTTATTCCAATTTTTCGATTTTTTTTTTTAATCAAAAATATTTATATATAATAGTACCCTTGTACCCTTTATTGCAATCTTTCGATTTTTTTTTTTTAATCAAAAATATTTGTATATAATAGTACCCTTGTACCCTTTATTACAATCTTCCGATTTTTTTTTTAATCAAAAATATTTATGTATAACAGTACCCTTGTACCCTTTATTACAATCTTTCGATTTCCGATTTTTTTAAAATCAAAAATATTCGTTTTTGATTCTTTTTTTATTCGAAAATATTAAGTTTCAGTAAGAAATGGGTTTCTTAATAATAGTAAGAAAGAATGGACATAAAAATTTTTGGACGTATGGAAACGTATACCTATATTCTCAAAAATTTGATGCATTCGAAA
>NW_016908298.1:210207-290857 GCF_001483705.2 Eufriesea mexicana | reverse complement strand
GCACCGTATATCTACGCAAATAAGCAAATAAATAAATAAATATATAAATATTTAAGATTATATATAAATATAAATACACAAATATTGTATTAAGCAGATATAAAAATTTGTATTTGTTTATTCAATATTTAACATTGAATTTATTTGCTCGCTTATTTAATTTCGTAGATACGAAGTGACTATTGCTACTCAAGCATGCAAACAGAGATTTAGCGAATAAAGAATCCAGTCTTCATTGATAAATCTCCTCTAAATTGGACGTTTCAGTCGCTGACTGGAGAACAGTGCACCGGGACCTTTAACCCTTTGAGTACTTAACGTTCCCTACGTTGCATGGACAGGCTGAGCTGCTTGAAATAAACAGTTTACTTTATAACAGGATCAGATCTTAGAACGATGCATACATTGTAACGTAACGAGCATACGCATTGAACATCTGCAAACGAATGCATTCCTAGCTCCTTAGAACGTGTGCGTCTCTTGCACATTTTATGCAAACTTACATTTGTAAATTCCTGCCAGCCAAAGAGAAATAAACAGAGACAATGTATCGTTCGTTGTGCTAAATGGAAATAATATTAGAAAAAATTAGATGCTATCGCGAAGACTATGAAATAGGTGCATATATCTTTTGTTTTAAATCGCATATCGTACAAATAGAGGTTATGGCAATTTAATGAAAAAGGAAGCACTTTTTTATTTGCATTTATATTCAATTTTCACATAATTCTTGGTTTAATTTATCATTAGTACTATATTGGAATAATACAATTTTTATTTGGTATTATACTTATAATTTGGAATATTTTTTGTTAATTGATCCTAGTCCTACCATTAATTTAAATACCACCAAAAAATTAGATTTTACCGTGTAAATTATGAAATAGGTGCATATGTCTTTCGTTTTAAGTCACGTATCGTAGAAATAGAGATTATGGCAAATTATAAAGAAGGAAGCACTCTTTCACTTGCATTTATATCCAATTTTCAGATAATTCTAAGTTTAATTTAGAATTAGTACTATATTGGAATAATACAATTTTTATTTGGTATTATACTTATAATTTGGAATATTTTTCGTTAATTGATCCTAGTCCTATCATTAATTTAAATATTAGCCAAAAAATTAGATTTTAGTTGTGTAGACTATGGAATGTGTGCATATATCATTTGCTTTATGTCGTGCATCAGAGATTACATACAAGCAGAGATTATGGCAATTTAATGAAAAAGGAAGCACTTTTTTATTTGCATTTATATTCAATTTTCACATAATTCTTGGTTTAATTTAGAATTTGTACTATATTAGAATAATACAATTTTTATTTGGTATTATACTTATAATTTGGAATATTTTTCGTTAATTGAGCCTAATCCTACCACTAATTTAAATACCATCAAAAAATTAGATTTTATCGTGTAAATTATGAAATAGGTGCATATGTTCTTCGTTTTAAGTCGCGTATCGTATAAATGGAGATTATGGCAATTTATGAAAAAAGAATATTTTCTCATTTGCATTTATATCCAATTTTCAGATAATTCTAGGTTTAACTTAAAATTAGTATTATATGTATGAACATTAACATTTTTATTTGGTAGTATACTTATAATCTGGAATATCCTGTCACGCATGGAACATGTAAATCCTGCCACTAATTTACAACGAAATCTCGTCTAAAAAATTTCCTAACCTAACATCCAAAATTGCAGACCTATATTTCTTTCAAATTTCTATATTTAATGAACTCTACACAGTGTCTCCGATTCCCTGTACTCCCATATTACTTCCCCAATTCGATTCTTTCATCAGCAGCCTTCAAAGGGCCCATCCATATTCATCCCACCAGCGAAACACTGACCAAACTCGCGGAACCCTAACCCTGTACTCGTTCCAGGACACGTGTACCCCTCCAAGCCTAACCCACTGACCCCTGGTCTATCCTGAAATTTCTCATAAATTCCGCATGTTGCCACAGCTGTAACGGGTTCCTGGGCCCGATCGCAGGACTCGCCGATACAGGATCGCCTTTGGCGACGAGTCCGTCGACACGGAGGCTCGGTAATTGCCTTATGCAAAACCGCTCTACATAACAGCGCATCCGTGCTGCTGAGACCAAGGACGCGCTCCTTAACAGCGGGTTAACACGTAACACTTAGCGCGATAACGTTGCACGCGGCCACGCGTGGGCCCGTAGTGCCATCATGGCGTTCCGCGCTCGTTTCCGCCTCGTGTCTCGAGGCGAGTAACGCGAGACGTTCCCGGAAATTTCGATAGCTTTCGAGGAACTCTGTTCACGGCATTACATAATCAGTTGCGAGGACAGTGGACCGTTTCCGTCCAATTCGCTAAATGGGACAACGGGAAGAGGAAGGGTACGCTTCGTTTTGGGCCTGTTAGTGAACTCGCGAGTAAGACTACCTAGCAGGCTCTGTCATAGATAAAGAAACTATAGGCAGGTCGGGAATTTGTATTTATAAGAAACGGAGGATTCATCGAGGACTTGCGAGAAACATCCTATACTCGATTCAACGTAAATTGACAGGAAATATAGACAGATGCACACTATGTGTCCAGGACTGAAATATCAGATTTGGGTCCGGGCTATGACGTCATCTAGACGCGAGATCGAATATTTTGAGGTGTTATAATTTCTTGGATTCAAATTATAGAGTTTATTATAATTCGCAAGGTGCTGATTGTGCACAGTTATATAGTGAAGAAAACTTTATTAGTTTAAAGTTTTATTAGTGAAATGTACAGTTATGGAAATACAAAGAAAGAATGTAGGAAGGTGTACTTAAGGATTGAAATGACTTATGAGTTTCATACTGCTTCAGGATTGAAATTGGACTGTCCCAGAAAATGGAATGTTTTTTAACCCTAAACTTGGCATAGGAACCCTTGACGTTAGCATAATAGCGAAGGTCCTTAGGACCCAAAGATAATGGCGAAGGTCCTTAGGACCCAATGATAATAGCGAAGGTCTTTAGGACTCAAAGATAATGGCGAAGGTCCTTAGGACCCAAAGATAATAGCAAAGGTCCTATGAACCAAAAGATAATGGCGAAGGTCCTTAGGACCCAGAGATAACAGCGAAGGTCGTCAGGACCCAAAGATAATAGCGAAGGTCCTTAGAACCTAAAGATAATAGCGAAGGTCCTTAGGACCCAAAGATAACAGCGAAGGTCGTCAGGACCCAAAGATAATAGCAAAGGTCCTATGGACTCGAAGATAATAGCGAAGGTCCTTAGGACCCAAAGATAATAGCGAAGGTCCTTAGGTCCCAAAGGTCGCTAAACACTGACCTGCAATGTCTAGCACGCCAAAAGTCATCGTTGCATGGCTATAGTTTGCTCCAATACGAGAAAAATTTTGTCTAATCTTCCTGTTGATGACTATTAAAAGTCGACACTGTGCATCCACGGTCAACACCCATTTATTTGCGCCCCCAGTATCGATTACGTTCATATTTCCTGTCAATTCTCTTTAAACGGAGTACAAATATCATTTCTAGTGGCGAGGCTGTGAACACTGACAGCTACAGGCCCAATTTCCTTGCCCCCTCTGTCAAAAATTCGAAACAGTTCCCCTAACCTGTGTCAACACCAGTGTTTGGACCCAAATGAAGAACCTTATAGAGCGTTTAATGTTTTTAAAATTATGAGAGGACTGCAGGAAAGTTCTGGAAGCTTCGATTAAAGGCTTTGCACACTTTTTAACACCTTATTAAAATTAACAAATAACATCGCTCGTCTGACCGTCGTTATTTATATATTGCCGACCATTTTCCACGGCTACTCATCGGCCCTCACCAAGTCGCGGACGACGGGCCCAGGACCCTTACCGATGTTTAGACATAACTTGTTTTAGAATATATTTCGGAACGCTTCTATGTACAATACGAGTTCTACGTCGGGAAATTCAGTAATTATAAATTAAAAGCTGCTCCCATACAATTTTCGGAGGTGCTTATATACTGTCACTTTTTAATGAGGTGAAAATGACCGTTGGTCCTTAGTCAAGGTAGGAATGAGTAGGATGTCTCGAACTCTGACGTTAGCCTGCCTTTATCAGCTAAGTCCCTTTTGTTGCAATAGGAGTAAAATTCAAAGCGTAGAAGTTAAAAAGGCTTTTCTCGCAAGCGAAGCCTCGAGCTCCCTTAAGTAGAAGTTCCTGCGCTACCTAAGCATCCCAGTCTAAGGCAGGGCCTCCTATAAGAAAGCCTTACTGACGAGTCCACTAGCAGGCCTAGGATATAACGCATCCCTTCATTTTCCTGTCGTCTTTCTACCTGCTATCCTATCAATAGCAACGACGAGCACGGGGACGCAACAGACCAGCACCATAGGATACCAGCCTATCATACGAACCGCAACAGACTAGATCGAATACAAACGGTGCCCTCAACATAAAAACCTAAGATACCAAGTGGTGGTGATCCCCATAGTCTCTTCTCAATAACTGAATTCGAAATTTTTGCGATTTTCTTCCACAGGGGAAAAATTCTCACACTACATCTAAGCCTTTCCAAGCCGCGCCATAAATATCCCACGTCCATTTCAACATTTTAGCGACTAACAGTCAAACGATGGACTGGTGTTGGTCATTCAGCACCAGTGAATAATCCAGTTCACACCCTCGAACCCGGAAGATAATCCGTAAATCCGCGAGATGGCGCTACGTCCGCCAGAATGGACTTTAATCGGCTCTTTTTCCCAGCAGGCACCGGGGCTCGCTGGCGGAAACATCGGTCGGACACCGCAACTCGCGATGCAATACATCATCGAATCTCTGGCACCACGTCCCTCCGTGTTTTTGTTCGCAGTCGGAGCGACGATGGCCACGGTGTACAGCCCCGATCCCGTTGCCCTATTGATTTTGGAAATTGAATTCGGTCGCGTGTGTTATCGTTGGCCAGCGGAACCGGGTCATTGGGCCTCCGCTGTTATTACGGCTTTGTCGCCGCGGCGTCACGTCGCCATTACGTAAAGCCCGATTGCATCCTCGAGCAAACACACGACGACGGACCCCAAGCTGTCGACGCGACGACACGCGTTCCTCTTGGCACAGAAGCAGCTCGCAACACGCGTCTCCGTGTCTGGCTCCGGCTTTTCTCCCCGTCTCTCTCCCTCTCGCCGCGTCTTCTCGCTGCCTGTCCTCGTCTTCCTCCTTCTCCGCGTCCTTCCCGACCGACGCCGCTCTGCAATTGCACGCGTCTCGGTGCTGATGCACCGACCACTCGGTGCCGCGGCACCGGCTCGCCGCGACCATGCACTTTTGAATCCGCCTCTCATTAGAGGAAGTACCTTCAATTAAGTTCCATTGTCCTTCAAACGGGTCCACGGCGCAGTTTCCGCGTGCACCGCGCGTATTCAGGGGAACGCTCGTCGCCGCGCCGCTGTGTCTGCTTCTCGCGAGCAGTCCAGACGAAGATGGCGCGGATTTTTCTTTTTCTTTTTCTTTTTTTTTTTTTCTTTTTTGCTTTGTGAATATTCTCGGCTACTGTGCTCGTCGCGGAGCTCGTTGTCCGTTACGCTGCGACACGACGAGGAGTTACGTCGGGGATTGAACGAGCAGATATGGGAGTCGCGATGATTGGTGAATGGGCTTCTTCATGGGCTCGGGCTGTACGTGCTTGGGGCGTGCAGGGGGACGGATTGACGGAGAAAGACGTTAGGTTTTCAATAGGTTCTAACCCTATTATTTATGCAGAAAAATTAGCTCAGTATGACGATAGTCGAAAATGTTGATAAAATTGAAATTTTTAGTAAAAAATCTGTTAGAATTGAAATTGCTATACCAATTCAATAAGTACTAATTCTATATATATTATACCCCTATATTATATATATAAAACAATTTTTTAAGCTGGATTACAAAAGCCTCTCCTTAACCAGTTAACTGTGATTAAGGAGTATACTCGTGATGCGTAAAAAGTAGTGACCATTGGCTATATAAATTGTAATTTTTGCGAAAAATAAAACATATTCTCAAATTTCAAGATGCTTAGAATATTTTGAGGCCAGGCCGGAATGAAACAAACAAATAAAAAATATGAATAATTTGAGATGAACTCGTGCGTCCCAGTATGCACCGGCTGAAGCAGCTTATCAGTTCGCATAACGAATTTATTTATGCGCGATGATGACGATTTTTAGATGATAGCGTAGAAGGGGCGAAAGCAAAAGTCGGAAAGCTGATTTATGATAGGGTTCCTTCAGGGATGGTTCGCCACGGGACAAATGCGTGACGCTGACCAGGCGCTGGGCCCATTGATGGCTGCTGGCCCGAAGTTACCTAGCTATTTTTCGACGGTCACTAAAATTCATAGATATCCATAAAAACTAACCAATAAGAGAATAGATGTTAACCAAATAAGTAAATATCAGTAATAAAATTGTCAATTTTATAAAATAAACTCATCTTTTTGATGCAATATTTTAACAGCGACTCTTATTATATGATTGACGAGTATACTCGTCATCGCTCTCAAAAGGAAGCACCACAGCAAACTGGTTAAATTATTTACCGTTGTTCATCGAAAATCCCGTTGACAAGGATACATTTATCCCACTTTGGGACCGTAATACCCAAAATTTCCAACAACTAGGATCAGTTATTTGCTGTACTCTCGATCTTCAACCTAGATCTTAGCTAGATCCCAACGCGAGGGTAGCCAGAGTTCGAATCAGGCGGTGAAATCAAGGCTCCAAGGCGTGATTGGCGATTGTTACGTCAGGAAGTGTCTGCCAATTACACGGATTCGATCGTGACTCATAAATATGCAGAAGTGCGTCTGGCGAGTTGCAAGCTCGTTTGCCTCGGTTAGAGAAACTCGTGGAAGGCACGCGAAGTTAATCGGGTGGCGAGAGGCCACGAAGTCAGGGTTCGAAGCTCGAGGAGAGACGACAGGCTGGTTAAATGGAACGCAATCGACGCGTAAGTCGCGGCAGAAGAAGAAGAAGAGCCGTCTTTTCCCAAGATACGCCGGATTCCAGCACGCATCCGCGACGTATGGCCTTAGCCTAGTTGCGGAAGAGACGTAAAGTAAATCTCTAATGGCGACTGCGGCGCCATGTACGGGCGAATTCGAGCGTCTTCGTCGCACCAGCCGATGAAAATCTGCTTCTTGCTTCTCGTTGACAGCGTCTGGGATCGATCAGACACGGGCCGAATCCGTGCACACGGATCCTCGGACGCTTTGGGTACTCGCAGGCTTCTGAAGGATTCCAGGCAGCACTGGGGAACATTTAGGGGTGTTTTTATGATGTCTGTTGGGTTTATTCGAGGCATTTGCGATCTCTGATCCAGAGACGTTTAATTCTCGAAGATTCTGGCATTATTGAGGACGATTTAGGGGTTTGGGTTAGGTTAGGATACCTGTGATTTCGATTGGAAATATTTGAGATTTCTGATTCAGTGTTTGTCCGAGTGTCTGAGTGTGTTCTGACCCATTTTTGTGGACTCGGAGATTATTGGGGGACGATTTAGGGGTTTGGGCTAGGTTAGGATTTTGATTGGAGATATTTCAGATTTTTAACACAATGTTACTCCATTTTTGTGGACTCTGGGATTATTGGGGACGATTTAGGGGTGTTTTTAGATACCTGTGACTTTGATTAGAGATACTTGTGATTTTTGATCGAGTGTTACTTCATTTTCGTAGATTCTGGGACTATAGGAGACGATTTAAGGGTATTTTTATGATGACTGTTGACTGCATTCGAAGCATTTGCGGTTTCTGATCGAGAGACGTTTAATTCTCGAAGATAATAGGATTATTGGGGACGATTTAGGGGTTTGGGTGTTGTTAGGTTACCTCTGATTTTGATTGGAGATATTTCAGATTTTTGACACAATATTACTCCATTTTTGTGGACTCTGGGATTATTGGGGACGATTTAGGGGTGTTTTTAGGATACCTGTCATTTTGATTGGTGATATTTGTGATTTCTGATCGAGTGTTACTTCATTTTTGTGGACTCTGGAATTACAGGAGATAATTCAGGGGTATTTTTATGTTGTCTGTTGGCTTTAATCGAAGCATTTATGATCTCTGATCGAGAGATGTTTAATTCTGCAAGATTCGGAGATTATTAGGTATTGGAATTGTTCAGGTGGAGGCAGGAAACTCTCTTTAGTGCATCACAAACCAAATGTATTTCAATTCACAAATTAAATACACAAAAATCACGTATCCGCTCTATTGGATTGCCGAAACAAGACTGAGACAGCAGCACGTGACTCGGCTACGTTACATCCATACTTACACCCTTCATCATACTTAAAATATTATTCAGCAATGTCGCGATTATACTACTGTTCCAACATTGGGCACGATTTTAGAAATTCTTTTTAGAATACTTGTGATTTTAATTGGAAATATTTCTGATTTCTAAATGAGCGTTGCTTCATTTTTATGGACTCTGTGATCATTGAGGACAGGATTATTTAGAGGTGTTCTTACGATACTTGTAATTTTGATTGAAGTTATTTGAGATTTTTGATCGAGTGTTACTTCATTTATCTGGACTCTGAGATTATTGGGCATGATTTCTAGCTGCATTTATGATATCCGTTAGGTCCATTCGAAGTATTCGTGATCTCTGATCGAGCAAGATTTAATTCTCGCGGATTTTGTGATTATCGAATAAAATTCAAGATTGCCTTTGTAATATCGGTGATTTCCAATCGATTGTTATGTAATTCTTGACCAATCTTGAGCATAAATCCCGAAAGGAAAGCTCCGTCAGACTAACCTAAAATCCCGCAATTATGGTTACGAGGTCTCGCTACGCGCCGCGACGAATGCGCGCGCTTTACGCTCGCGGCGGGCATAAAGCGGGAGAAATTAGCGTCGGGAGCAGACAACAGGGAGTCTCGGGGCAGGGGTGTAAAACGGCGGCCCGTTGAGGCCACTGCCTAGACACTTGACAGACTTGTGCTTTGCACAATAGTAGGAAGCGCTAAAAATAATCCGGCTCGGTTCCACGACGTTCTGGCCTTGGCCAGCCTCGATCCTCGCAACCTGGTGCTACCACCTTCCTCTTCTTCTTCTTCTTCTTCTTCTTCTTCTTCTTCTTCTTCTTCTTCTTCTTCTCCTCCTCTTCCTACTCCCTTTTCTTCTCCGCGGCCACCCTATTCTTCGACCAGGCCTCCATCTTCCATTCTTCTCTATTCTTCTTCTACCTACACGAAGCACTATGATTACGCATTTATTTATTTAATTAATTCATTCCTCTCTATAGTAGCGAGAAATTTTGGACAATTTTTTCGAATGATGAGCGAATCGAGTAGTTGTTTAGGTTAGATTATGCGAAAAGGGCGATTTTTCATTTTATTTGTAATAAATCATTTTAATTTAATAAGTGAACCAATATTTAAGAATTGATTGAATTTTTATATTTATATTTCTTTATTATTAAAAATAGGATTTTATCCTTTTCATTATTTCATAATTAAAAGATAATCAGTTCTCAGAATGCAATTAACACGTTGAGGGCTCGCGTCATTCCCTTTATGACAGGCGTGTAAAATCGGAATTATTTGTTTTTAATATTTTAATAAATAAACATATTAACCCTTAACGCTCCGACTTTTAATTATGAATATCGACCGGCAACTCCAACTTATTCTCATCATACTTCAAATTGCAAGTTTTTAAGTGTCATATTTTAAATTCTATAATAACGTGTAAATAATAATATCAGAGTTATTCAAAACAATCTTTATTCATCTCAGAAGTAATATAATTTTGATTACAATATTTATATTAATCATAATTCAGGCACCATTGGTGGTGCTTGAGAGGCACACTGGGGGCGTTAAGGATTAAAAATATATATTTATACTATACTATTATAATACTATATTATAATACTATAATCTACTATAATCTATGAATACTATATTACCAATTTCAAATTAAAAATGTGCATATATGCAACGTATTGCTTGCCAAGCATGCTTCTGGGGCGTTCAAAAATGGCGGTCTCTGGGACCGCTTTGAGCTTGCAAAGCGCCGTACGCGATGTGTTAAATAATTCTACGTGTTAATTATTATACGATTTCTTATTTACTGCTCAAGAAAAATCATCAGTCTTGTAGCAGAAAATTTGTCTAACTCGTACCCTCCTTTAGCCGAAATATCGTCTAGCGCAAGGGGTTAAATAACGAAACAACGAAGGAAATAAATTCGTTCTGTTGTTCTCAGTGCCCCGTAACACCGATGACACTCGTGGAAAGGTAGAAAGCGAAGGATTCTGTATGTATAGACGATTCGATTCGATTGATAGAGCTTCACGATCCTTGGATAAGGAAGTTCCGAGTCGGATGATCTCTCAGGGATCTCAGGCCGGTGTTACGCGATAACGAGACTCTGCAGGGTGCCCGTGGAAACTTCGCGCGTGTTTTCGTACCAGGAAACGGAGGTAAAAGTGCTACTAATATAGCTTACTAGCTATATTAAATAAGTTCCGGAAACGGATTCGTAATAAAGCGATACACTGCGCGATCTGCCAGATGGTGGGGATAATAAAATCTTGCGTAACGTCGAGGAAACGGTGATTGGGTGACGGGTACTTTCAGAGACTTTGCAGGGAAAATGATTCGTATCGAAAGTGGATGATCGATTTCGGGTATTATATATAAGCGAAATTCATTTTCTCTTGAAATCAACGATGGTTCTGAGCGTCTGGAAACTCTCGTTTGGGTTTTCCCCTAGGCTAGGGGTTTTACGGGACCTTCCTGGGGTCCTTCAGGGACTAATTGTGGAACCGAGATTGTAGAATAGTGTAAAATCAGGATTATCCGTTTTTAATATTTCAATAAATAAATCTATTAAAAATATATTTCTGTTTTTTAAGTAGATTTGCAGCTAGCGGGATTTTCCCCTAGGCTAGGGATTTTACGGGATCTTTTTGGGGTCCTCCAGGGGCTAGTCACGGAACCGAGACTGTAAAATAATGGTAGCGAATATATGACACGCGTGTAAAATCAGGAATATTCGCTTTTAATATTTTAATAAATAAATATGTTAAAAATATATATTTATTTTTTAAATGGACTTGCAACTAGTGGGGTTTTCCCCTAGGCTAGGGGTTTTATGGGACCTTTTTGGGGTCCTTCAGGGTTTAGTTCCATAGTTGAGGCCGTACAATGAAATCACGTGCGTTTAATATAATAATAATAGATACTAGCACAGAAAAGTATTATACGCTATATTTCAAAGGAATTTTCTAATCCAGAGTTGAGTTAATGTTAAATTAAAAATTTCTTCCCTGTTTTTCTTAAATTTGGTATTATTTCTATTAATCTGCAAATAATACCTAATTTTCAACAGAATTTGATTGATATTAATAATTTAAATAATATTCTAGTTATAAGTATCCCGGATTGATATTAAATTTCTCTTCTCAATTATATCACAGTAATAAATTATTATATAAAGGAGATTGTTGTCAAATTACACGAGATGATGTGTACATTGGAAATCAGTTAGGCAATGGTACTCGTCGATGACCAGTGTGCACCCCTATTCGAATCTTTAACCCACCCCAATTTGGGTTCCGATGTTTACCGTTCAAATGTAAATTGACAAATGAGCTCCGGGCCTTCGTCGCGGCCTTTATATACCCAGCCGCTGCCTACCGAAGACAGCCGAAGACGGCCGAAAATTCGCGACCGTCTCCGATTCCACTAGTCGCTCTCCCGCTGTAATATCCAATGGTTTGTCAATTTTCTAATTTTTATCACAAATTCGCATTCAGATCAATTTCTTATTGACAATATTGACTCGTAGTTACAAATAAATATAATAATTTATAAATTTAGCAAATTTAATAGAGTTTTCAAGCTATAACGAGTGTATGTATGTATATATGTTAAAATATTCTTATTACCTCTTGAAGATAAGAATATATGCGCGATGGAAAAAGTCAGGTTAATTAGAGCCCACTGATTAAAAGTAGCCAAGATAGATATAAAAAATTATGTGTAGCATAATTGGTTATAGTACAAATTCCAAAATTTCCATTAGCCTTGAGACATAACGATGAATTATCAAATAAATAATAATAATAATAGTAACATATGTTATTTACTTACGTTGTTGAGATTTTCTAGAAATCGTTAAGATAAAACAAACATCACAAATTTAACAAACTAGTATCACCGGTTTTGCCACCATGACAGACGTGTTACCATTTTTTGACATGCGCCAAATTTATGCGAATTCTACAATTTAGTCAGTTATAGTTCTCTTTTCGTGCTTTCCAACTCTTTCCAATGGAAATAATTTTTCGCAATTAAATCGGAGGATGAGGTTAGGAAATGCCAAGATCGTACGATCCTTGACCCTCTCTAGATCACGATCCAGAGCTTCATGAATGGCCACGATCCCGTCATTGCACGCGAGGTCCGAGATCGGCGACAGAGGAGCACTGGTTGCTACCCGACGCCTGGATCGCGTCGGTGGATCTCGCGTGCTCGTCGGCGTCGTCGTCGCGACGTCCGACGAAATGACAGCAACCACCGACGACGGGTCACGCGGTGATCCACGCTGCATTCTGCACGCTCGGTTGCACCGAGATGCTTATCGGCCCATTGTTACTCCGTCTCGTTTCCTTCTCTTTGTTCTCCGCGCCTCGTCGAACACCGGTGACGCACTTAATAAATAGATAATTACGTTGCAGAATGCGGCTCGCATTGTCCGCGGACCTATTTTTAAACCGCGGAACGCTTCTCTATTTTTCAAACGCGCACTCGCTCCTCGCCATCCGCCATTGTCGAGTGGCTGCCTCATCTTCGCCATTATTTCTCTGGGGTCAGTGGTTTTTTTTTCTTTTCTTTTTGGTATATATTTTGAATATATTTCAAATATATATTTTGAATTTTATACCGTGAAAAACGAAAATGTGTTCCGAGTAGTTACAAAAGTGAGATATTTCCAAAAATTTATTTTGAATGGTTTAGGTTAGGTTTACTTTGTGAAGTAATTGCAGAAGCACGGTTTGAATAATTTGCTTCTGGTGTTAATTAGAATTTGTTGATGAGATTCATTTATTACTTGTGGATTTTACAACAGAATAATTTTCTTTCGGACAAAATAAAATTTATCGAATAATGCACTGGCTGCTTATAATTTTCATCCATCTTGTAGGCAACTCTAATTCTAATCGGTAAGTTCATTATAAAAATTCGATATTACTTAGTCTTTTGTAAATTGTACAGATAAAGAAGGGATCCTAGTATAGAAGGTTGAAAATGTGTGTATTTTAGGGAATTTCGGATCATTCCGAAAAATTCGAGAGTTTATTAAGTAACTGTGAGTACAACAAAATTTTGTTTACATCTTTAAAAATGTTGCAATTTGGAATCGTAACAGTATATTTGTAGTGTCTCGACGAAATTTGAAATTGACAGCACCTGTTCATCAAAATGGGGATTCAAACAATTTCCTTGCTCTTCACGAACATAGTCGACGAATCTTCAAAAATACCGAAAAGTTAATAATTATTAAAATGTTATCATTTTAAAAAAGAGCCGATTTTCTCGCAAAAATTGTACGTCTTAATTTATATATAAAAAGGTCACTTAAATTATTTATTTCGTTCCTTCAAAAATACGGAAAAGTTAATAATTATTAAAATGTCATCACTTTAAAAAATAGCCGATTTTCTCGCAAAAATTGTACGTCTTAATTTATATATAAAAAAGTCACTTAAATTATTTATTTCGTTGCTTCAAAAATACGGAAAAGTTAATAATTATTAAAATGTCATCACTAAAAAATAGCCGATTTTCTCGCAAAAATTGTACATATTAATTTATATATAAAAAGGCCATTTCAATTATTTATTTCATTGATTTTATAGATCCATCGTCTAGTATATATCTACGTATCACAGTATAGGTACATTAAATTCCAAGTAAATTGGTAACTCAGTTTCTGAAATATCTTCCCTACCAATTCGAAAAACGTGGTTTCGAGGAAAAGATACGCTGCCTCGTGCTAGGATTTAATTACGGAAAATTGTAGGATGGAAGAACACATTGGAAGACGTTTAATAACCTCTGCATCCCGATATCATTCCTGCCGACACCGCTCCCTCATCTCGATCACGTGCATCAATTCCCGACAAGCACAGCGAGAGCCGCATCTCGATCTTCCGATTCTTCCGACCACATACCGACAAACACATTTCTCGTCGAGGCTGCTTGCCTATTATCTCACGCGTATCACGCGATAAAACCGAGCATAAGAAACCCTCTCTCGCTCACGGATACACAGAGGCGGACTATCGCGAGGTATCCGAGAACGTGGACGCGATTGCCATCAGGAGCGTGCCAGGACGCCTTATCCGGCGTGTGATCCGGCTGGAAACCGGCGTGCATAAATGTTTCGGGATCGGTACCGGTCCCGGAGACCCGTTACAGAATATTCTCTCGTTATTTAACGCTAGCCAGGTATCAATCGTACCGTAACCCGGCGCATTTATCAGCGCAGCCACGCAGACGGGCCGTCGCGTCACGCCGCTGGACAGAAGGCACGCTCCCCGTGGCAGCACCGTCGAGGCGGCGAGGCGACGGTGCTGCCGCCGCTCGTCGCCGCCAGATAAACTAGGAGTCTCGTTAAGATCGACGATACGACGATTTCGACGACAACCACGAGCCGTCTCGGTGAAGAGCGATCGTTAAGGATCCCCTAACGAGGAGCACCGTGCAACCGGGAGGACAATAGAGGCGGGGGGGGGGGAGAGAGACGTCGGCTCCTCCAGCCTCTCTATGCGACGTGTGCACCGTCTGCCCCCTTGGATCGTGCAAACGGCATACAGCTACCACGGTTTTCATCTTACCTACCACCGGCCGCGGTTCCTCGTCCCATTCCATCGGCTCGTCACCGTGCTCCCTCGTCATCGTCCCCCGTTGGGACCGTATTAACGAGGAAACGACGGAACCGCCACACGATTCCTTCCTCGAACAGGAACTACGTGTCACGATCCGCCGGGCTCGGCCATGTCTCGGACTACCATGTGGATTTTTCTTCTTTTTGTTTTTATCTTCGCTTCAGGTGCACTGGTGAGGTGTTTTAGGAAAGCAATGGACGTTTAATGGAGTGGGTTGGTAAAGATGGAGGATTTTTAAAAACGAGGGCGGAGAACAGGATCGAGAAAATCGAATTAAAAATGGTTGTCGAAATTTTGATGTACTTCGTGGAATTCGAAACATTTCATATATTGAACCTAACCTCAATCTTGCTCTTCTCTTTCCAGAATAAATTCTTAGCTACGAAGTATTTAAGATTAACCGCTCTATATACTAAACCTAACCTCAATCTTGCTCATGGTCAATCATAAAATTGAATTCTTCCATACTTCGATGAAGACTTCGTTCCAGAATAAATTCTTGGCTACGAAGTATTTCAGATAGATTAGCAATTGTAGCTCAAATTTAACACCTGAGATGAACCACTCTAAAAGCTAAACCTAACCTCAATCTTGTTCATAATCACTCATAAAATTTAATTCTTCCATACTTTGATGAAATCTCCTTCCAGAATAAATTCTTGGCTACGAAGTATTTGAGATAGATTAATAATTGTAGCTTAAAGTTAACACATAATTTGAACCATTCTATGTACTAAACCTAACCTCAATCTTGCTAATGGTCACTCATATAATTGAATTCTTCCATACTTCGATGAAGACCTCGTTCCAGAATAAATTCTTGGCTACGAAGCATTTAAGACAGATTAGTAATTGTAGCTCAAATTTAACACCTAAGTTGAACCACTCTATATACTAAACGTAACCTCAATCTTGCTCGTGATCGCTCATAAAATTGAATTCTTCCATACTTCGATGAAATCTTCTTCCAGAATAAATTCTTTGCTACGAAGTATTTAAGATAGATTAGTAATTGTAACTCAAATTTAACGCATAATTTGAACCACTCTGTATACAAAAGCTAACCTCAATCTTGTCTATAACAAACCCGAAAACTCAAAAGAGAGCCTATTCTTCGATACTCCATTAAAACTGCAAAAATCAGATCACGTTTTTCACCCATAAATCATCTGTAAAAAAGTTCCATAATAAATTCTTGATTAAAAACCACATAAAATAGGGCCTTAACCATAACTCGAACCTCATGTAGACGCTGTTACTAACATTCTTGATGCATAATTCCAACCTCTCTCTATACCAAACCTAACCTCAATCTTACCTACGCTAGACGAAAAAACTGCATTTTCCCATAGTTAAATGGGCCTGGAAAAAATCCTCTCCCACCAATTACGATCACATTTTCCGACGATAAAGCACTCCTAATTACAAAAAGCTTCTTGCCAAGGTTTCCCGCGCATATTTCGCGGTCGCAGAGGAAACTGGCGGTTGTCCATCTAGCGTAATGGGCTCGGAGGAGCGAACGAGGCTCGTTTTTCTGCGCATTTCTCACGATACGACAGCGGTTCTGCGTGGCTACGTGGCAGCGGGCCCACGCGCCGCTGAAATCCACGAATTCCATCGGTGGCAAGCGAGACGGAAAGTCGTCCTTGGTCCGTTAGGTCTCGCGCACCGGCCGCGCGTACACGCGAAAGGTTAACCTCGAAATTAACGACGCGTGGAGCGCCCTCTTCCTCGCCTTCTATTTTCTCCGCTTTCCAACTTCTTCCTTCTCTCCCGTGCGCCTCGTGGCGACCGTTTAACGGGACCCGGGCATCAATTAGACGCGTGAATCCGCTCGTAGAACACGCCGGAGCAGACGCCTCGATACTCGTCCTCGTTCGTCCCCCGTTTTTCGCCTTTCTTTAACACGCTCGCGCGCTATTAGCGAGATTTTAATGGATTTCTCGCGGTCTCGCCGCTTTTTACGGTTAATTGCGTTTCTTACGGGGTATAGATTTAATTTCTACCGTGATACGATGGTTTTTTGAGGTTAGTTTGATCCGTACGGTTTTCTGGAGGCAGGGTTAAACGGTGCTGGATAATGTTTTAGATTTGTTGAGATACAGTGCAGTTTTGGATTTTAATGGGTTCCTTTATATTTACTTTGGTTAGGTTCCTTTAATTTTTTCATTTTTATTTAATAATTGAATTTAATAATTTTATTTAATGATTTAATTTAATAATTTTATTTAATAATTTTTATTAAATTTGGCAGGTTTAACTCAATTGGTTATGATTTTTTGGATTTATTTGGAATTCGTGATTGGGTTCCCTTAAAGCTTATCAAGTCTCTTTGACTTTTTAATTTCTATTAAATAGATTTTTTTTATTGGTTTAAGTCAATTAGTTATTTGTAATTTTTTAAATGCACGTGAAATTTGACGATATTTGAAGTTACGTTGAGGTCTTCTTGGATTTTATTGGCCTACCCGATTTTCTTTCTTCGATTCTTTCATTTTTTATGTTTTATTCTATCTTTAGTATCCGTGATCTCATTTGGTTGCTTTGACTTTTTAATTTTGATTCGACTTGTTCGATTAGTCCAGGTTTCTCTGATTTCTTACCTCCTATCAGGTTTCTTTAATTTCTTCGGTGTGATTAGATTTCTGGGACTCCTTAACCTGTATCAGGTATCTTCAATTTGCCAAATGTAATTGGATTTCTTCCTCTGCTTCGATTCTCTAGAGTTCCTCTAATTTCTTTCGTTTCATCGTACGTATTTCATTTTTAAATTTTCGTTGAACTTCTTCCACTCGTCCACTTCGAATTGTCGATATTTCACATTCCGTAATGTCCCTTCCTAATACTCCATCCGTGATAATTTATTTCATTACCTCCGAGACATTTCGACCCATAAACATCCCACGTGCGTGGAAAATTTGCTTCGTTCTTCCCTCAAATTCGCCACAGAAACATCGCGAAGGTAGAAGATTATCGGTCTACGTGTAACGAGTTCTGTCCCTATAAATTTCCCGACATCTCGCCAGACGTACACACCCGAGAATCGTAGATTACAATCCGCCACGATTCCTGATGCCAGAGTCGAATAAACAAGACGAAACGAGTCGCGCGATTACTCTGCGTCTGTTATAAACTGCGACTTGCATTACGTCCCTCCTTTATGCAGAATTTCATATCTCTCGGACAGACTATTCCACCAGGACGACCGCTTTTTGCAACCGCGGCTGCACCGTGCGTGCCTCACGAGAGGCCTCGCGAGATGGCACTGGGGTAAGGGCAATAAGTCAGTCGCGCCATCTGTTTACCCTGCCGACGGCCTTTGTCTCGTAGTTCCTTCGTGCCTCCACCGTTCGCGTGTTTCCTTGGGCTAGTATCAAGTAGGTAATATTATTAGTCGCTTGCAGGTTAAAGTGATTAATTCCACTCTTTTGACCCTTTGCACTCGGCGAGTTTTTCGTTAGAAGAAAATAGTAATTCGAAGATATTCTGCCATAAGCGCGACGATATTTTTTAAACGGTAAATAGGAAATCGTATGCAATTTAAGACGTAGAATTATTTTACTTCGATATTCCATGCATCTTTGGGTAATTGTACATTTAATATATTAATTAACGTCTATCTTTGGAATCTGATTAAATGGCGACTGAGAAGCGCCTGTCGAGTGCAGAGGGTTAATCTTTTACTTTTCGAGATTTTTGAGGGCTCTTTTAACATCTTGATTACGGCTGATTTTAATACGCAGCGCCCGTACCATACGGCAGGAATTGAGTTACGATGTGCGCCATTTTTGTGAAAATAAGCGCCCTCCGTGTCAGAAAGCCAAACTACGCCGAGCGCCTATAGGCGCCCTGCGTGTCACAAACGCAAAATTTCTAAGCGCCCATAGGCGTCCTATGTGTCACAAACGCAAAATTTCTAAGCGCCTATAGGCGCCCATAGTAGCCAAGGGGTTAATATAGGATTTTGGGATTTTAGTAACAGTAATGGGAAATTTTTCAGTTTTAATTCTTTGCAATCGCGAGACGACCATAAGTCACTATTTAATCAAATTCTGAAGATGGATGTTAATTAATATATAAAATTTAAAATAATATAGTGATCTATTAATTTGTATTCGATTTCTTATATTCTATTTTAAAAATATCGTCGACTTTATGACAGAAGATCTTGGAATTACTATGTTTCTATAACGAAGAAATTATCGAGTGCAAAGGGTTAATAATCTATAACATTTTTGGTATTTTTTGATATACTGGGTGCTTCAGAAATGGACAGGGAAACCTGGACAGGGATAAATTTTTAAATCTATGTTTATATAACTTTTCCCAAACCTTAAGTATAGTTATTATAGAATATTATTTCAAAATTTGGTCATCCATCTTTGAAGCATCATTATATTAATATATTAAAGTAGCAATATATAATATATCTTTGATGATATCTAAGTTATTTTCAATTATTTCATAGACAAGTGGTTTATTTCCATATTTTCTCAAGGAAACTATTACTTTTTGTAAAATTTTGAGCGTTTTTCGATCCAAACATCGTCAGTGTACAGTGAAATTGAAGTGCACACAGGCTGGAAGGTTAAAGCGACGAGCTTTAAGGCTCGACGAAATTCACAATCCGCGTGTCATTAACGAGGATGCAGTGTTGCAATGGAGCACAGGACGCATCCTACGCTCGAGATCGGTCGCCAGATTAATTGGCCCGATGTCTTTGCGATATCCGTTCGTCTGTATCGCGAACGTTGCACCGCGAAATCGTGCACTGCGCAGAAAGGCACCGGGAATTATGATCACTGAGGCCACGTATCTGGCTTGTCATCGACTCTGCCCACGTTGCTAGAAGGTGGACCCAAGTATCAACGATTGTTAATGAATATCCAAGCGAAGGGGAGTACAGAGTTGGTTTATTAACCCCTGAAGGACTTGTTTCTAAAGGATGGTTATTGAAAGAGCGAATGACATGAAACAGAAATTTACAAATACATATTTTTTCTATTTTCATTATTTTATTTGATAATAGTATAATTATGCATGGAAAACAGTTTTTCTTAAATTTTCATCATTTTCCTATTCACAAATACAGCTCTTTCCACCCTTCGATCCTTCAGTTTTTCACTGGACACCCTGTATATTATATCGTGGTATATATTGCCATTATAACATGGTATCAGTATTTTTGAGAAAGAGCGAATGACATGAAACAAAAATTTACAAACACATGTTTTATTAATATTTATTATTTTATTTGGTAATAATATAATTATGCATGGAAAACAGCATCTCTTAAATTTTCATTATTTTCCTATTCACAAATATAGGATCTTTCTAACCTTCAATTTCTTAGTGGACACCCTGTATATTATATCGTGGTATATATTGCCATTATAACATGATATCAGTATTTTTGAGAAAGAGCGAATGACATGAAACAAAAATTTACAAACACATGTTTTATTAATATTTATTATTTTATTTGGTAATAGTATAATTATGCATGGAAAACAGCATCTTTTAAATTTTCATTATTTTTCTATTCACAAATATAGGATCTTTCTAACCTTCAATTTCTTAGTGGACACCCTGTATATTATATCGTGGTATATATTGCCATTATAACATGGTATCAGTATTTTTGAGTATAAAATAGTAATCATTTTTTTTTTAAATAATTGTATATTTGTTTTATTTATTTATTTATTTTTTAAGTAATTGCAAATCATAAATAATTATACCGATTATTTTCATTAACATTTTGCCATTCTATAGTTTAAGGTATAATTTCATTTATGCTTGACACTACTTATTACCAAATGCAATATGTGTTACCAAAGCACTATATATAATTGATATATTTAAAAATATTTTCTCTTGTAAATAAGGAAATTTTTAATTTTTAATTTTACAATTAATATAAGAAAATTTGTCTTCTTACGTTTAAAAAATTTTGTTGAATCAATCGACAAGAAATTTCAACATATTTTTACAGTGAGAAAGATTCTTTAAACGCGAAAATTGTATCGCAAATGTGAAAAAGAAGAGGATCGTATTAGTAATGTATATTAAAATCTGTAAAATATTATACACATCGAAATGCAATGGCATAGTGATTCCGTGCGCGATGATGTATCGCCGTCGACACTAAAAGGGTTAATATAAAACAGTTAGAAACGTTACACGTGTAAGCTTGCCATTCCTCGGCTAATTTCTGGGGTACCTCTCCTAACCACGGTTATTCGTTAACCTCCGCATCAATCATCCGTGGTCCAGCCCCGCAGTGGTCGGTTACATCACCAAAAATGTTTAAAATTCGGTAGATGATACCAGCAACCACCGAATCATCAATCTTCGCGTAATAACCTCGAGGCTCGTGTCTTCCGTGAGAAACGCGCGCTTATGTTCGTTCCAAATAAAGCCACAGTCACACGCCATTCGCATTATGGTTGCTGCACTTCGACGATTTCGATGAAAATTTTCTCGTAATCGAGAAAATTTTCTCTCATTTTGTTTGGCAAATAGCATTGCAGAATATTACACCAATGTGAACCGTATAAAAATTATTTTGAAAATACAAATAAAAGGAAAAAAGAAAATGAAGAATACAAGAAATTTTTATTAATTTTTCCAACGATTCCTCGATTTTTAAATTATGATAAATGGAAAGAATGGCACGTACCACGTGACTTCCGTTTTTCATCGACTCTCACATCTCATACTCCACATTTCGAAAATGCGAAAAAGAAAAATAGGAAATGAGAAGAAATTGACTTTGATTTGAAAAATTGACCGAAGAAGAAATTTCTAATTGATTTTCCAACTTCTTGGTTTGTACTGTACAAATATATAAATTGCAACTTTCACTCTGTTCTGTTTTCAGAATGAAAATGAGAAAATAGAAAATGAAGGAAAGATAGGTTAGGTATGGTTCATTTTTAACCGATTAACCCTTTGCACTCGAAAATTATTTCGTTATAAAGATATAACAATTCGAAGCTTTTCTCATATTTTTAAGCTCTATGGTACATTTATCCATTTATGCCGAAATTAAAATTAAAATTACGTGTACTTCGTTTCAATATTTCACTGACTTATGGCTACAGAAGAGTAGAAATTCGAGGATTTTTTACTACATATATTATCTTATATATTAAAATTTATCATTTTTAAATTTTTAGATATTTTTTGACATAATAATGAACCCTTTGCACTCGACGATTTTTTGGCTAAGGAAGAATAGGAGTTCGAAGGCTTTTTACTATAAAGCTGACGATATTTTCTTGAGCAGTATATAAGAAATATTATAATAATTGACACGTGGAATTGTTTGATTTCGATACCTCGCACACCGTCACATTATCATAAATTTGACATATTAATTAATATCGATCTTCGAAATTTTACCAAATGGCGACTGAAGTACGAGTGCAAAACTTGTTAACACGTGGGATTATTTGATCTCAGCACCTCGTACACCGTAATATTATTTTAAATTCGATACATTATTCAATATCGATCTTGAAAATTTGATTCAATAATCGCCTCTCGGATGCAAAGGTTGACACAACTTTGAGGGATTAGGTAACGCGGACCGTTCGAACGGTAACTTGACAGAGCAAACGCGTAAATTATGAAAGCTACCTATTATTCCGCTAGGAACGGACGTAAAGCTTGTGCAGTGAGATAGGAGGTAGAAACGCATAAAGTGCAACAACGTCCGTGCCGATAAGTCAACGGATGTCGTAATGTTCGCCTGTCGCTGTTGTTGCACGGACGTAAAATTTGACGAACGTAGCTCGTGTCGCAGCTTGTATATGCATTACAATGTTGCGTTACGACTGGTATTGCTACATCGCCCTGACAGCCGTCGTTGCTCGTATATCTGTGGCCTAAATGCTAGGCCTAAATGCTAACCCTGCTCGTCGACTATTCCTCGAAACACCCGGGCTGAAAAATCGCTTTGCATAACACTAGAACTACTAACCCAGTCAAAATGACTGGTCCCAGAATTTTCCTTTTTGCAATCACCGAACACATACACCTTCTTTAAGAATAAAATTGGTACCAACTCATATTAAGAAAGAACTGTAATCGATATATTCACTCATATTCATCGGTACCGCTGAGATTACTATAATCTGTGCACGTTATGAGTTAGGTGCCCACTAAAGATCGGTAGTTCTAGTGTTAATGATTCCATCGTTGCTCGTGTCTCTGACCTAAATGCTAGATGCTATCCTTTCGGAAGAGGAATCCTTTTATTAGATAATAATTCGCAGAGATAGTCTAGATACTTGGCGAGTGTCAGTAGGTGTGATAAAACTAGAGAAGAGTTGTCGTATCTGTGAACTAAATAGATACCTAGTCCAACTGGGTCGTTCCTTTAGCAGTTTGAGCGCTGTGCATGGTCACAGTGTTGGCAACTTTTCGAACAGAATAGGTCAGAAAACTCGTCAGTGCAACGTAAAACTAGGTATTACAGTGCTGCATGATTTTAAACGTATTTTTCTAAATAATAATCAAAAATGGTGACAGTAAAAATAGTACGTAAAATGTAGTAAAAATAAAATCCTTGATCCCTTCCTCTGCGTTTTGCCTTTTGTTAGCGCCATTTTGCCTTTTGTTTTTCGTTTTCTAGAGAGGTCTTGTGATCTACGTGGTCCTAAACAGGCCAATTCTGACCGTTCTCCCGTTTAATAAACATCTGTACAGTTTCTCCACCGTTTCCACTGACTACTATTCCTTTGCGTTATAATCCCTTAACATAAAACTTTAACCAAAGAATCCCAAAAATTCAGTAATAGAATCAACAGCAGGCCTATTGTGATCCAGTTAGATCCTATTAGATCCTGACTAAGTGACACGAATAATGGCAGAGTTTAGGGTAGGATGCAAGTAATCATCTAACTCATTGGTATCAGTCATACCTATTTCACAAATTTCTCTATGGAGAATATGTCGAAAGACAAGATTATACATTGTCACTTTCGAATCGATCGCATTCGATCTTTTGACGCAAATTTTTTGAAGAGAAAAGAGATGGAAAAACTAAGCATTACAATAAAACTTGCAATTCTTTGCGAAGAAAGCTAAGAGGAACGGTAGCGCTTGTCTTAACTTTTTACTCAATTTTGTGACTATAGTCACACGTCGTGTGTAGATAACACCTCCTGGCCGATAGTCACCTGTATTAACGAAAGGGTTAAATTACTAATTCGCTAAATACGCGTGAACGGTGTGTTTCTAACCTCAAATCTACAACGAAATAAACCCAAACCAGGATTGGATCTACAGGAAGACATGTCAGACAATTTCCAATCGATTATAATCCCCAATTCATCCCCAAAGGATGAACGATGCCCTCCGTTTTTCCCGAATTCGTCAACGGAAAACTAAAACAAGAGTAACGCGATCAGGCACTAGCTTGCTCGAACGGCCGCGTGATGGCGTTCGCGAGGTAGACGGCACAGGGGCGTTATGTCGCGACTCATGAAGCACGGCTTGACGTCACGCGCCCTTATCTGGACCCTGTGATCTTTACTGCGACCGGCTGATCCGCGTTTTAGCGTCGATCGTAATTTCGTCCCGCCTTTGTCAGCGCTGCGGGCAACAGGGAGAAAAAGCAGCGATAGCGCGCTAAGTGTGCGCGCGCATTGTCGGCGGGGCTCGCGTTTATGGGCCACGATAGAGGATGCACGTCGGTATTTCGGTCGAGGGCCGCGTTCCTGCGTGCTCGTCCGCCCGTATCTCGGGGGTTATCTCGCGAACGTGAAGGTTTTCGAGGATCCTCGGTCCCCACGTAGCGGAGATGACACGAGGCTGATTGGCCGTCGACAGGTCGTGCTTCGAAGCATTTTTCTTCCGGCGCTACTCTTCGGGCTGTAAAGTTACAGGTGTCTCGATGCCGAGGACGCTGATCGGCGGAGGGCCGGTCCGGTTTACGGGTTGTTAGTCCGTGAAATTTTAATCGCGCGACACGGCTGGGTCCTCGAGCAGGTGATCAAGTTTACGAGGAGATGTCGGGTTTGATGGGACCTTGGACATTAGGGGGTTTAGGGGTTTGATCATCAGGAATTAAGTAGCTCCTGCGGTCTGCCTTCCTTATTACGGCTATGAAACCCATTCCTTTCTGCGACTTTATCGCAGCACCTGCAGCAGCGAATCAAATGCCCTGTCGCGGATCTGTTAGGAATTAGTCCAAGATTAAAGTGCCGGAGAATACCGGCAAGATTGAAATTAACCCCTTCCCGTACCATTTAGCTCGAACGAAATCCGGGCTCAAACGGTAGTCATCAACGCGTGGTAAACAGACCCAGATTGATGCTAAAAAACAATTGCAATAAGAGTCGAAATGTAAATACGCGTGATATAGTCAGTTTTACGCGATACTACTGTTGAGGAAGTAAACTCTAATCCTTTTTCCTTTAATAAATAATATAAATATACTATATTTTATAATAGATGACAATTTCAAAGCTATATTTAGAAAAATGTTCTGTTCACGTGTCTGACTCGTGATATCCATGTTTGGGCTGACTTTCCGCGAACGTGTCTGGCTCGTGACATTCATGTTTGACCCAAACTCTTCATCACGAGTCAGACTCGTCGAAATACGGGAAGGGGTTAAGCGTGGAGCGTGTTGGATTGGACACGCGTTGGTCCACTGAATTCGGAAGATTCTTAATTTTTATTTTTGGTTGCGTGAGAAATTTTGGACGAAAGTTATTGTTGTGATAAATCGTAGAGCTTGCAACGATGGTCTCAGGTATGTTGCAGGGTCTGTAAGGGGAGAGAGAAAGAGAGAACTCGATTCTAACGAATCTAACTCTCGATGGCCGCTTTATTTAACACTAGAACTACCGATCTTTAGTGGGCACCTAACTCATAACGTGCACAGATTATGGTAATCTCAGCGGTACCGATGAATATGAGTGAATATATCGATTAGAATTCTTTCTTAATATGAGTTGGTACCAATTTTATTCTTAAAGCAGGTGTATGTGTTCGGTGATTGCAAAAAGGAAAATTCTGGGACCAGTCATTTTGATTGGGTTCGTAATTCTAGTGTTAATTATTCTTGATACTCTTGATTACTCATCGGCCCTCACCAAGTACGCAAATGACAAGCCACGACCCTTGTCGATATTCAGCCTAACTTGTTTTACAGGTATTAACCTACTAATTAAATACATACAGTATTAATTAAAAACATGCTGTATCATCTTAAACTCTTAATTTAATTAAAAACATACAGTATCATCTTAAACTCTTCGCTTTAACTAAAAATACAGGGCGTCTCAAAGAAATGTATACACACTTTGCATGTGTATAAAAACAGTATATATTTAGATGGATTGTCTTTCAAAGTCTAGTCTAAAATCAGCCATTATTTTAAATGGGTTGTACCTAGAAAAGGAAAAACAAATTAGAAAGACTAAGGTATTAAAGTGTGTATACGTTTTTTTGAGAACGCCCTGTATATATATATATATAAATTTTCTCCTTCAGTGAGAATATACAAATTATTGATATGCTTTCATGAAAATACAATTATTCGTATACTTCCATGACTAACCGTACACTCGTAAACACAAATACGATCAATCCGTCACTGCGACTTCGCTAAATCAAAGGGAAAAAGAAAAGAACATGGCGGAATTGCAGCGAGACGAAGACACGGTGAGAGAGATTAGAGGCGAGCGCGTAACAACGCCACGCCCTCTGCGCGGCATCCCGAGACACTAGAACAACGCGCGCACTGTGCTCTAGCCGCGGGATTATTTATTTCTATCCTATTCCCATAAATAGCCGCGTTAATTTCCACGCGGCTCGTAGCGAGCGTGTTTTTGCCGGCGTGGAGGCGCGCGAGGAAAAAGCCGGAGCGAAAGTCTCGAGAAGATCGGTCTCCTCTACCAAGAATCCCGTCTTTCGTTCGCTGTACTCGACCTGGCCTCTCTCTCTCTCCCTTCTCAGCCCGCCCTGCAGCACGATCCACTTTCCTACGACGTCTAGGCAGCTAGCTCCGGGCGTGTTCTTTGTCCTGTGACCCAGATAGCAGAAGCGTCGCGACGCGGAGAAGCAAAGCGCGAGAAAGGCGGAGATAAGAAAGAAGGCCTTCCTCCTCTTCTGACCACTTTCCGCACCGTCACCTAGTCAAATGAATGCACGGATACGCGTGTCGTCGCGACGTCATCGCTGGGACCGCTGTGCACTCTCTGATCTCGCAAATGAAGCTCAGTTTCGAGGGTCTAGGTGCTGATGCAGGGGCATCTGACGATGGTAGCCGTGGACTCGTGACGCAGTTCGGTACAAGTGCACTGTTGCAATTCCTCTGTATGTTGGGATTCAGTCGGTGTGGAGGTTTTAATTGGACTTGTACGATTCTGGGGAATACAATGTTTGTAGGTCTGGAATGTCTCGTGGTGGGTGGTATAGTTAGGTCTGTAGGTTATTGGTGCAGGAATTAGTAGCTTTGGCTGACCAATGACAGGAAGTTGAAAGGATTCGTTGAATAGTGTCCTTTTTTAATTATGAAGGTGGGATTGATTAATTGTCGAGTATTTGTTTCGTATTAACAATACATGAGAACCTAACCTAACTTAATCGAAAGGTTCTATATATATGAAACGTATTATGTTTACCCATGTGTCTTTTTTAATAGCTTTTACTATTTGTATCTCTTTTGAAGCCTGAACATAACCTAAAAATCACTGACTGTTCTTATAAGAGATCGCTACTATGATTAAAAACTAAATCAATAACAAAATTAGAATATATAATATTAATCAAGATTCATAACCTTTTACTTTTTGCATCTTTCTTGAAGTCTGAACATAACCTAAAAATCACTGACTGTGTTTATAAGGGATCACCACTATGATTAAAAACTAAATAAATAAGAAAATTAGAATGTGGAATATTAATCAAGATTCTTAATCTCTTATTATTTACATCTTTCTTGAAGTTTGAACATAACCTAAAAATCACTGACTGTTCTTACAAGAGATCACTACTGTGATTCAAAACTAAATAAATAACAAAATTAGAATGTATAATAATAATCAAGATTCCTAACCTTTTACTATTTGTATCTCTTCTGAAGCTTGAACATAACCTGAAAATCACTGACTGTTTTTATAAGGGATCACCACTATGATTAAAAACTAAATAAATAACAAAATTAGAATACATAATGTTAATCAAGATTCCTAACCTATTACTGTTTTCATCTCTCCTGAAATCAACATAACCTAACAGTCGCTGACTGGTCACGTGAACTCTGCCGCCATATTGCTAACACCCTGACCAAATGGCCCGAATAGAAGCCAACAATGCGATTTATTCTGTTCGTCACCCTCTAGAACTGGACTTTCGCCACCCTTGAGAGCCTCTGCTCTATCTGCTCTAGCTAATTTGCCAACTAGTCGTTCTACAGACTCGATATCCGAGAACGGTACTAATTTGTCCATAACAGTATTTTGCAGCGACGTATTAGGAAACGAATGACTACAGATTTTACGTTCCGCTCGTATCAGCATTTGATCTCTTGTACACTCTGTGTTACTACACGTGTTAACTCGAACGAAGCTATAATCAGCAGCGTGATGCAGGAATTTCATGGTGTTGATTTAGCCCACATTTATAGGTCTAGCAGACAGGTGATTGTCTGTTTCACGAGCTCTCGGCACAGGTGACACGGTTGCCCTAAAATTCAACCTACGTTTACTACTTGGCAACCGATAAATTTTCATTATCCGCAGCAATACTCGAGCAGTTGCCAGAAAATATTTCTACCACAGTTTCCTCGTACGTGTCAGTCAGATCTGGGGGTCCCACTCACTTTTCTTTTCTTGTAGTTCCTACAGTGCTGCCAATTGGTATCCTCTGATGGCCATCTAGCTATGATAGGTAGCAGATAGAAGAAGGCAAAGGAGGGATGCGTTAGGTCCTGGGCCTGCTAGTGGACTCGTCGTCAATAAGGCCTTCTAGCAGGCCCTGCTTTAGACGGGGAATACTTAGGTAGCATAGGAATCTTCTATTTATGAGAGTCGAGGATTCACCGAGGACTGGCGAGAAGCCTCGAATCTTCATTTTCCATCTAGTGATGAAGATTTGAAGGTTGGTTGCTTCACAGGTATAGTACATAACTGCTATTTAACAGCCAGGAAGAGTCCTATCTGAAACAAGAGACTCCACCTGTGGTGTTCCTCGAAGCAGTAGTATCTTTTTCAGTTCCTTTACGTAGTTAGGCAACATTTTTAGTTTATAGCCAATATAGACAACTTAGTTTATTATTAGAGACCTTTTACCTAGCTCTGCACAGACATGTCTTACCAGAGACAAGATATCTGTCATTTCCAAGTGATATATAAAAATTCCAAACACCAATTGATCATGTTACACTCGATACTCTACGATAGAATGATCCACAACTTGTCAATGCTCTTCACAGCCCATTCTCTAAAATCCGAATCATAGTTCCTCCAAATACGACTGACCAAGTCTCCACTATCCGCAACAACGAGAATTTCTTCGGCCAGTTATGCACCACCTGTAATTCATACCTGTGCGACCTAGAAAACGACGCTGTGACCAGTCAGACCCACATCTAAGAGCTAATTCATCATCCACGTGTCATCCACGGCTCCGAGTCTCTGGGAACATCCTGCTCGAGGATCGCGAGTATTAAGGAAGGAAAGGAAGACGAAGTGGAAGCGTGAAACTGGACGAATCCTCGCGAAGGCTAAAAAGGAGGAAGACGCGTGACGATTAGCGTTGACGCGAGTGCAAAATGGCGTCCAGTCGGCCTCGTTTCCAGGCTGGCTTAGAAAGCAGAACAGCTTTTGAGCGATAGCATCGTCTGGCGACTTTAATTAGCATCGCCATGTCACAGAGCGATTTTTTCCCAGTGTCGTCTCTCGTCCTGTCGCCTCGGGCGTCTTTCCACGACGGATCTTCGCTCCTGATCGAGCGGAAAGGCTGAGTCCTGCCAAGCTCGCACGTTCCTGGGTTCCTGTTTCAGGGGATGCACGGTCTGTGGAAGACTCGAAGGATTTAACACCGAGGTGTACAGTTCGAGGATCAAATAGCGCTGCAAGAGGCTCTGAGCTACACTTTGACAGTTATATTGACAGGATATTGTTTTTGATAAGATTCGAGGTTAGGTTAAATTGATTATGATGTCACGTGGTTGGATAGTTGCATTTGCTTATTAATATCCTATGTATGGTCTTTTTTGAAGATTTTAATTAAGATTATGATTAGGAATGGAACCATTAAGTTAACCTATGCTTCATGACATTAGTTTGGGTATGGGCAGTTTTGATACTTGGATCCACGTCTTGATATTTTATATTTTGTTTGAAATTAGAACTGGACAGTCATGTTGTGTGGCATGGGTGATTGGATTCCTGATTGTTGGACTAGTATAGAATATTTTATATAGTTTTCAAAATTAGGATTAGACGTCGAGGTTTAGGTGTATCTCCTTTGATTGTATTTTTGATAGTTAGACTCATATATAATATTCTATATATTTTTTAAAATTAGGATTTGACATTCAAATTCAGATGTACTTCGTGTGATTATATTCATGACAGTTGGACTGGTATATAATATTCCATATATATTTTTTAAAATTATGATTGGACATCTAGGTTTAGGTGCATCTTGTGTGATTCAATTTCTAATAGTTGTACTGGTATATAATATTCTATATATTTGTTAAAATTAGGATTGGACATTCAGAGTTAGATGTACTTTGTATGATTATATTCTTGACAGTTGAACTGATATATAATATTCTATATATTTTTCAAAATTAACATTGGACATTCAGATTTAAATATACTTCGTGTGATTCTGTTTCTAATAATTAGACTCCTATATAATATTCTATATATTTTTAAAAATTAGCATTTGACATTCAAATTTAGATATACCTCGTGTGATTATATTCTTGACAGTTGGACTGGTATATAATATTCTATATATATTTTTTAAAATTATGATTGGACATCTAGGTTTAGGTGCATCTCGTGTGATTCAATTTCTGATAGTTGTACTGGTATATAATATTCTATATATTTGTTGAAATTAGGATTGGACATTCAAAGTTAGATGTACTTTGTATGATTATATTATTGACAGTTGGACTGGTATATAATATTCTGTATTATATTTTATATATTTTTATAAATTAATATTGGACATTCAGATTTAGATGTACCTTGTGTGATTTTATTTCTAATAATTAGACTCCTATATAATATTCTATATATTTTTCAAAATTAAGATTGGACAGCAAGGTTTAGATATACCTCATGTGATTGTATCCCTGATAGTTGAACTGATATATAATATTCTATATATTTTTCAAAATTAATATTGGACATTCAGATTTAGATGTACCTTGTGTGATTTTATTTCTAATAATTAGACTCCTATATAATATTCTATATATTTTTCAAAATTAAGATTGGACAGCAAGGTTTAGATATACCTCATGTGATTGTATCCCTGATAGTTGAACTGATATATAATATTCTATATATTTTTCAAAATTAATATTGGACATTCAGATTTAGATGTACCTTGTGTGATTTTATTTCTAATAATTAGACTCCTATATAATATTCTATATATTTTTCAAAATTAAGATTGGACAGCAAGGTTTAGATATACCTCATGTGATTGTATCCCTGATAGTTGAACTGATATATAATATTCTATATATTTTTCAAAATTAATATTGGACATTCAGATTTAGATGTACCTCGTGTATTACTGATAGTTGGACTGGTATATAATATTCTATCTATTTTTTAAAATTAGAATTATACATGGAGGTTTAGATACATTTCATCTGACTACATTTGTTATATTTAAATTTGACACTTGGGCTCAGATAATTAATATTTTGCTCTCTCTTTAATATTTACTGAACATCAAGGATGAGAGTATCTGATGAGATTAGATTCTTCGTGATACAATACTTAGTACCACCTTAGTGTTAATATCTTATATATCCGCCTTTCTTAATCAGCCCTGGAAATCTAGATCGAGATAATCTTCGCGTGACGATTCGATTCGTCATGGTTATTCTTCTTTCTTAAATCGGTCTTCATAACTGTCAGACTATTATGAAGGTTTTTGGGTCTCCCGTGGAGTTCCAGATATCTCCGGATGTTGAATGGACAGTGTCTATCCTGGATCAGTAGTGGGATATAATCTGTCATTTCACTGGCTTCCCTCTGGCAATGCTTTCCTCGAGTATACGTCATGGTAACGAAATTGGAACTTGGAAAAATTCCCACATTCCCGGGAAAATAATCTTACCTACATAGAAAGGATTTCGGTGGATCTTCTAAAAAAGATTTTCGGACAAAAATAAAGACTCGGAGAAAAGAATTCAGAAGGGTAAAAATATTTAATACAGGAATATCAGAAATATAATTCACCTGTGATATTTTTCATATAACAAAGGCAAATTTGCAAAAATAAAAAGAAAGGATAAATTATAGCTAATTTTTCTCACGTATGAAAAATTGGCAAATATTGTATTACTTTCGAGAAACACTGGAAATCATAAAACGCCTGCTGCCATAATCTTCCCGTGCACAGTAGAAGATATGGTCAGAAGAATTAGGTTCGTCGAACGTCGTAAATTAATTTCATGGCGACAAAGCTGGACGTTTAAGTCATAACGTTGTAATGTTATGGAATATATTACACGACATGGAAATTTATTACTCGCTGGTGAAGAAAAGCTATATATTCTTATAATAGTAAAATCTGAGCGAAAACGTGCGTGAATTAAGGTATCGTGAAATACGAATGCTATAAGTTTAGCATTATAGCATACCTAAATTTTCTTTTCTGCTATTTATCGTATAATAAGTATTAACAAATTAGTATTACGCCATAGTATCAAAAAATGCTCTATTATAAAAATCGGTATAGAATTTACTCGAAAATTTCCGATCATTATCGATTCAACCGATAATTACTTTTGTTAGATGACTGGTTTAGTCATCTATTGGTGTCAATCATCTACAAGTAAATACAACACTTGTCTACGGTAATACCTAATAATTTATTAATTTTGTTATCTTTATTTCTAAAAATCCACGCTCTTAATATATTATTATTGACAATATTAATTTGTTATTAACGATAAATTCGAAAATTTAACAATTTTATGTAAATTGACATAGTGTACATTACTTAGACTCTTGTCAACTGTTATCAAGAATGAACGTGTTTAGCAACACACAGGGTAGTTTATTTATTGTTTATTTATTATTATTTTCATGTATAGATTGTAATTGACAACTAGCCATTTGTGACTATATTGACACCCTCCTCTATCATTTGTAAAATGATATGTTCTCATCTTCAGGAATACTTGCACCCACTAGAGTACCTTTTAACTTATTAATTCGATCCTATTATACTATCCTATCTCACTCGATTTCACTATAATCTGTCAATGATCTTTATCACTTTTCTGTCAATAGCGTTTACTGTCTGTAATCCAGGGAGTGTCAACGAATTTGGTCAGCTGTCAGACAAAGATTCCTCTCAGAATAGTGAGAATGAAGTTATTATGAAAAATGAAACTAACACTGATGCTGTCATATCCTATCTCACTCGATCTCACTATAATCTGTCAATTTTTCTCCCAATAGCAGTCTCTGCCTATACTCCAGGGAGTGTTAACGAAGTTAGTCAGCTGTCAGACAAAGATTCCTCTTAGAATAGTGAGAATGAAATTATTATGAAAAAGGAAACTAACACTGATGCTGTCATATCCTATCTCACTTGATCTCACTATAATCTGTCAATAATCTTGGTCACTTTTCTGCCAATAGCGGTTACTGTCTGTAATCCAGGGAGTATCAACGAAGTTAGTCAGCTGTCAGGCAAAGATTTCTCTCAAAATAGTGAGAATGAAGTTATTATGAAAAAGAAGACTAACACTGATACTGTCATATCCTATCTCACTCAATTTCACTATAATCTGTTAATGATTTTGGCCATTTTTCTGCCAATAGTGGTTACTGTCTGTAATCCAGAGTGTCAACGAAGTTAGTCAGATGTCAGATAAAGATTCCTCTCAGAATAGTGAGAATGAAGTTATTATAAAAAAGGAGACTAACACTGATACTGTCATATCCTATCTCACTCGATTTCACTATAAACTGCCAATAATCTTGGTCACTTTCCTGCCAATAGCGGTTACTGTCTGTAATTCAGAGTGTCGATGAAGTTAGTTAGCTCTCAGACAAAGATTCCTCTCAGAATAGTGAGAATGAAGTTATTATAAAAAAGAAGACTAACACTGATACTGTCATATTCTATCTCACTCGATCTCACTATAATCTATCAACGATCTTGGTCACTTTTCTGCCAATAGCGGTTACTGTCTGTAATCCAGGGAGTGTCAATGAATTTAGTGAGCTGTCAAGATGAAAACACGCTGTGCCATCTTTTCTATAAAACTGAACGCACTATACATTTTGCTGTTGTAAATCGACATAATCCTCAACTCGGATTTCAATTGCTCCCTGTTAAAAAGGAAAATAAAATTCTTTAGACACGGATATTAAACAGTTTTGAAGCACCGAACCGGATAATCGTGGCTAATTACACAGGCGTCACGGTGCCGGAGGCTCACCTGTCGGCAGTCGAACTCGGCAAATCGGCCATTGCCGAAACTGAACGTCGCGTGGCGGAAAAACGCGTGCATGCGGGCCCGCCGACAGATGGTCCCGCATATACGGGCCCCGAGACACGAAGATAGACTGCAGCGCCGATTGCACGAGGCTTGGTTACCCGAATGACCGATTACGCGGATACGTGCACTTAACCGCTTCAGTCCCAAGCAGCGCGATCGCGCTCTTCAGTCAAAGTGGCGCGCTCAACTTTGCTGATGCATGTACTGCGTCACATAGTGCACATAGCACCAACAAGCGCTATTGCGACGATTGGGATTTTTCGACATAAAATTAAACAAACCCTATCGCACCGTTTGGACTTCTTCGCACTGGATTAAGCAAGCGTTATCGCGCTGTTCGGGGCTTTTCGACCGAGTTCTTCCAAAAGCCTCTGAGACTCAAACGGTTAAACATATCACGGTTTACCAAGCTTTTATTAAAAATTCCGCGTTCAACGTTATCATACTCACTCGCCTTCGCGATTTTGCTTTCAAACATAGTTATTTTCGCGTATAGTTATTTTTACAATATCTCCCATTATTTTATTTTTTTAAGCTTATACTTCTTTTCCATTCACCGGTTATTTGACCGTGATAGGTTTAATGTTAAAGAAGAAACAATTAACTGGTGATGGGAAAAGTGGAAAACCCTTGACAGGGTTAATATGGAATAAGTTGCAATTAAAAAAGAAAAAAAAAATAGGAGACTTGAAAATATCAGATCGAGTAGATAAAATAGGTTTCCGATTGGAAATTAAATTTCTGGTGTTTAATATAGGTGTTTATTATCGCATAAATATTTCACGCGTTACGTGTATCTTTTACCGGCGACCAGGGCCGTAAATGGATCGTGTTTTCGGGATGCACGAGCCCTTCCGAGGTCTCGTGAGCTGCAATAGGTGGAAGTCGAAGTGGAGGAATCGCGCGGCCATTTCTGGTGGCGCGGATTATGCAGCCGAAATGCCGTGCAGTAATTTAAAAACGGAAAAAGGAAGACGACGGGGCACTACGGCGATGACCGCACCGGACGTTGAGCAGACAGCAGACGGAAAGAATATCACGCATCCTCGGAGGGTCAAGGCTGTGTGAAAGGGTCGAATCCGGAACCGAGTACCGGTGGCGCGTATCTCTTCGGTATTTTTCCTCGATTTTTCGCGACGGGGTCGGCGCGGAGGGTTCGTGGACGGATAGAACGGAGGATCGGGGCGAAATCCGGTTCTCATCTCGCGAGCTCGGTCCGTCTCTGCCCTCCTCGTTCGGCTGGTCAACGACAGCCGGGTCGAACACGTGTCTAACCGGCTCATAGGCGTGAAAACTTTTCCACGGGCTTCTTACGGGGACCTTCTCCGGTCTGCGTCCGCATTTTCTGCGAATCGTGTGACAGTGTGACGAACGAAATTCGCGAAAAGATACGGTGTAAAAGATAACGTATAAAGCTAGGGAATTGCGAATTTTATGTATGAACAATTTTTGGTCGAGGAAGGTAAAAAATTGTTTCTAATGTACTATAGTATTTCGAAAATTTTGTCGATAAGAAGAAATAAAAGGGAGGAGAAAAGAATGGTATGAATATAGACTAAAAGAATATCACGTAAGGAGCATGTTATCGTTCTTTGTTTTAGAAAGTAAATTTCTGAAATTTCACGAAATTTATGTGAAGGAAAAACAGGATCATGGGAAGTGTTTAAAAAAACACCACACAAAAGTAACACGATAGTGATTGGTATTTTAAACACATGAGAAGTTCAACGAAATTCATGTAGAACTGAGAAAGAGAAAAAAGAAAGGTATTTTTAATAAAAATTATGATGTTATATCGTATCTTCGACACTCGACACAGAATTCCATAAAATATATCTCAAAAAGATATGCGTCGAAGTTTTAAAAATTGTACCACGTAAAAGAAGAAAAATAATGGAAATTGTTTAAGAGAAATAGCATACACGAAAGTCATAGAGTGTCGAATAGCATGTTCAACACGCGTCGAAATTTTACAAAATTCAGTACGTAAAAAGGAAGAAGAAAAGGGAGAAGAATAATGGAAATTGTTTAAAAAAGTTCTATACAAAATACGCGTCGAAGTTTTAGAAACTTGTACCACGTAAAAAAGAAAAAATAACGAAAATTGTTTCAAGAACACAGTGCACCAAAGTTACAGAGTCTCCAATAGTTTGCTAAACACGCGTCGAAATTTTACAAAATTCGTTATGCAGAATAATGGAAATTGTTTATAAAAGCTCACAAAAGCTTATACAAAATATACGTTAAAGTTTTACAAAATTGACCACGAAAAAAAGGAAAAATAACGAAAATTGTTTCGAAAGCACAGTACACCAAAGTCACAGAGCCTCGAATAGTTTGTTAAACACGCGTCGAAATTTTACAAAATTCACTACATAAAATACTCGAAATTGTTTATAAAAGCTCTATACAAAATACACATCGAAGATTTACAAAATTGACCACGTAAAAAAGGAAAAATAACGAAAATTGTTTCAAAAGCACAGTGCACCAAAGTCACAGAATCTCGAATAGTACTTTAAACACGCGTCGATATTGTACAAAGTTCACCGCGTAAAAAGAGAAAAATAATGGAAATCGCTTAAGAAATCGGTATACAAAAGTCACAAGGTCTGAAATGACGCATTGAATACGAAGATTTCAGCTAGAAGCATGAACCCGAACCCCGGTGTGCCTCCGCGACCCTAAACCTTGCACGCTTTCCCTTTCGCGGTGACGAGTAACGAGTACCTGTTTGCTCGCCGCGATATCAAAATGCAAAACGCTTTCCGGATCGCGGATTAACAAAGTTGCCGTTCGCTCGGAGAGAAAAACTGGCCGACACCCGGTTGCAGGGCTTCGGCTACATATTCATGAGATTCTTACCGACAAAGGCGGCTGCACGGCGCAGCCTGGGCCTCCACGCGAAACTTTTAATAATTTATAAAGAAGCTTGACCCCTCGCGCCGCGCCCCTCGGGGGAAAATTAATTTCTCTCCCGTAGGAAAGTCCGCCATGGCTGACGCTCCGTCGATCATCGTCGCGCCATTACAGCGCCGCATTAACGGGCCGGTAATTAACGGTAAATAACCGTTAATCGCTTCCGTTGCGTGAAATTTATTTATCCATTAATTTATTTACCGAACTTCCGTTTTCGTTTGCATCCGTGTTTAACAGTCTCGACTACGTCGAAAAATAACGAGGATAAGAAAGGATCATGATCTAGATACAGGTCTCGTTTGCAGATTTAGCCCATTAACCCTTTAATGAGAATTAAGAATTTAATTGCACGATGGAATTCTTGCTCTAGTTAGTAATGTCCGGAGACATAGACATCTAGTCGCCATTTAATAAATTTCATAACATCGCTATTAATTGACGCATCGAATTTAGTGAAACAACGTAAGGACGCCTGTAATATCGAGATAAGTCAATTCTACGCGTTAATTTATATACTATATTCCTTATTTACTGTTTTAAAATATATCCTAGACTTTATATCGGGGCATCTTCGAGTCGCCATTTTTCGGTAACGGAAAAATCGACGAGCGCGTAGGGTCAACGATCCCGAAGCGACCGAAACTAGAGCGCCAAACGCATGGCCGATCATGGCCGCGCGACTGCAGCGCCGCGCGGACGGGGTGGCGGTTAACGGCAACCGCAGATCGTCGCGCGGACCAGGCGGGTGGAATAAGGCCGGCGGAAGACGCGAATCGCCACGGGGGATGTGACGTGATTCATGGGGTGTGGGTACTAGGTGGGTCACGTGACCGGGACGCGTTCCTCTCGGGCGTTTTTCGCGGGCCGAGTCGCGACGGATCCCCGCGCCCAGTGCCGGACGCGTATTTGCATTTTAATTGCCTTTTCGACCAGTTTCGAAGTAACCTTTTAAAAGTTTCGAATTACCCGCCGGACGGTCCTCGGCCCCGATTCGCGGCTAATTTCTGCCCGTGAAAATTCATCGCGGCCATATTCTTGCACTGGACTCGCTGCGCGCGGAGTACACGATGCACTTGTAATTGGCTAATCTTCACTCGGTCTCGTAATTTCGTCCGTTCTACGAGGATTCTTCGCGTGGTTCAAGAAAAATTCGATTTTTGGGTAATCTGATCTTATCTATCTATCGTTGCAGTAGGGTATTTGAAATGGGAATTTACAATTTTTATTTTGCTTTCTGTGGTATACTTTGGGTATGCTAATTTAGATGGGATGTATACGTATTTTCAAATGTATAGATTTTGAGAATGTGGACGAAAAATTGTTTTCTTTTCTTTTTTTTCTTAAATAGGTATTTATGAAGATTCCTTAGGTGTTGACACAATATTCTATAATAATTTGTTATGATTTAATTCTGTTATTATATCATAGTATTATACAATTGTAATTTACCATTTTATATAGATTTCTATGGTCGATTTTGAATACACAAGTGTACATGTATGCGTTGTGACCTAAGTATTTATTGATTATATGTATATAATATGTATATAATTTAATTATCAAAAAAATTTCTATGGGAAGTTTTAAACAAACTAATTTCAATTCTCCAATATTGAAGTATTAGTTAATCGATTAAAATCAATTACATCTTATACAGTATGCAACTGTATGTATTATTATAAAATAGCAATTTTCTATGTGAAACAGTTTCCCCATGTGAAAAATTTTTTTTATATGCATTTTTAATCTTCACTTTCTGAAATATTCCATTATCTCCAATCCCAAAAGCTAGCACTCAAAAATAATTTTCAGAATAACACCAAATTAATAATTATTATTCGAATATTAACAACTATTAAAATTATTCTCTGAATAAAAATATTTAAACAATCGCTCCCGCAATAAAATAAAAACAAAATTATCCAAAACAACATCAAAAACTCACTCATCTCTCTCTTCGAAAAATATCTCCACTAAATCCCGCAATAAAAATATTCAAACAATTATTCCCGCAGGAAAATTAAAACAAAATTATCCAAAACAGTAGCGAATCGCTATGAAATCCCAAAGAAAGAAAATTCTCAAACAGCGATAAAACTCGCTCGTCTCTCACCTCAACCGAAATCTCCATTAACCAAAATCGGCCATTTTGTCGTTTTGCCTGGACCTGGTCTGGCCGATCGGCGATTACCGGCGCGCTTCGATCGGCGCGTATTTGCAGTCTAGCCGCGCGGCATTCGTCACAGTTGAAATGCAAAAATCGCGGAAGTTCTCGCCATTTATCGTCGGCGCGCGGCCATCGAGTCCGGTCAGAGCGTGTATTTACGGATTACAACACCGGTTAATTGCCATATATTTTCCGTCTGCGAAACAGCCGCGTTTGTACATTCGAGCGACGACTGCTGGACACTGGCGGCGGCACGAGGGGCGCAGAAAAAGCGTACCAAAGGTCGCACCTGCACGCTCGTCTCGATTACGACACCGCGTTGTCCACCTGCGTAACGTCGGAAATCCGGAACGCGGCCGCGAGCATTGCGCAACGTGGAATTTGCTCGATCGCGAGTCCGAGTAGAGATGAGAGCCTGAACTTCGTCATGGAATCGTCGAAATTGACCGAGTCTCGACGAAACGGATCGTGTTAATGGGAAGCGTGGAACGATAATGGAGATAGCTGGACAGGGCTTTCCTTTTCCACGGGAATGAATCTGGAGTTGCTGTGACCACGTGACGAAGGGACCACGTTCTGCTTGCACTTGTAATTATTGGCTCTGGCTGGACTGGACCCCATTGCTCGCTGATACGCCGTACAATGGCTCGGGTTGTCTCTGATAGGGTATGCAAGAGGTTAGGTTTGCTCGGTGGAGATTTTCAACGCGTGGCTCTTGAGAGAAGCCTTTCTTCGAAATCACGTATTTTTCCTATTTTTAGTTAACTAACCTCTGTCAAAGGCTGCCGGTTTTAACAGGTCATTATTAACCTTTTGGGCTCGAAGATTTCTTCGTTACGAAGATGCAATTCGAAGCTCTTCTTAGATTTTTATAAGCTCACTGATACTCTTTATACTATTGGGTTGGCAAGAAAGTAATTTCGGTTTGCATCGGTAAATAATGTTATGCTCGTTTAGTTATTCTTTTGTCAATGTTAGAATTTTTTTCTTTTCAGATGTGGTAGTCGATACCTTTAGGTTGCTATTTCGTGAAATTCCGTGTAATTTCGTTTATAACTGTCAGTTCACGGTCAGTCTTAACACGGAGTGCAAAAGTAAGCATTTTCGACGCATTTTACTTTTTTATTTTCATAAAGGCAAGAACGCGGCTGAGGCTCGCAAAGAGATACGAGGAGTTTATGGTGTTGATCGTTTAACAGAACGCACGTGTCAGAATAAGTTTAAAAAATTTCGTTCTGAAGATTTTTCACTGAAAGATACCCACAACGTTCTTGTCGACCTTCTGAGATTTACGCACTTGGTTAAGTTTTTCGCAGATAAGGAGCAGAAATTCTATGAGCGCGGGATCATGAAGTTACCAGGAAGATGGTAAAAGGTCATCGAATAGAATGGAAGATATTTGACCGATTAAAATTCATTTACTGTATAGAAAAAATTGAGTTTTATTTCACACTAAAAAACCGAAAGGACTTTCTTGCCAACCCAATAAAATTAGAAAAAGAAAATCGTGAATTTGCGTGAGAAACGAACGAATAGAATAATTTTATTTCCATGTTCTTAATATAATTATCAACATCCATTATTTAAGTTATATCGTTAAAACAAACGGTGACTGAGAATCACCTCTCGAGTGCAAAGGGTTAAGTTATAATTAATTTATTAACATCGCAAAATTATCACCAGTTTCCATTTTTTTTTTTTTTTTATACGAGGAATAGGTACTTACATGCATGATGAGTGGATGTTTAGGTTAATTGGATCAGGAAGATGTATAATTTTTCATTTTTTGAGACGAAAGATGGGTATGCATGTGCACTAGGACCCTAGGAAATTGTTCCTGATAGGCCAGAGTATCGAAAATATATCTAATAATGCAATTTTCAGACAGAAATACCTGTTTTGGCGGGAAATTTAAATGTTACCATATGCTTTTGCAATTATACACAAAAAGAAAGATGGGGAAAACGTGTACTTGATACTAGATACGATCAATCCGGTCATAATAATTGCTTTCATAGTTGTCCGGTAGCATTGCTGTTAGCGAAGCTGACGTTGACCTTTATTCAGATGGAAATGTAATTATACACACCTATTTATTTTCATCACGAGACTTTAATTGTTATTTTATGTGTGTATTATACTCGGGTACCTGCTACAGATCGATAATTCTAGCGTTAACGATCCTGGATCCGATGGGCACAAGCAGGAGCTGGGATTCAAATCGAACTCAATCATTCGAAGACAAGCGTCGACAAATAACCATACCGAGCTTTTTGCACTCGTGATTAATGTACTAAAAAACAGCTTTCCTTGCAACGGAGAACATTTCATCGGTGTGAAATAAAGTTCGCAGTTTTTGCGACATAACCTTGCATTTATCGTTCCTCGGCTCGTTCGAATAATGGTCCATTCGCCGAGAGCTAACGATATATAATATGCATCTAAATATTCTATACATAGCTAATAAATTATCAGCAATTACCATTACTAGTTGTAGTTTCTTAATTATAGTTTCAGTAATAATAATTGAAGTGGTATCTTGTGAATAAATAAATATATTCAATAGACATTTCTTTCTTGACAGAAGACGATATCAATGTTGTGAATAAAAGGGGCTCCAATTTATTCCTCACCACAAAATTTTAGAGACTTCTTTTCGAATTCCATGGACTTAATACTTGCAAAACCTATTTTTATCGTATTCTAATAAATAAGTGTAATAATTGTACTTAAAAAATTCCGAAAGTTTTATAATAAAATAGAAAAATTGAATAATTTTCAGGTAAATATTGATACATAAATATACCGCTATAAAGTTATGCTAATATTGCTCTATTTCGATTTTTATAACGGTCACGAAGACATTGTCGATATTTATCAGTATAATACCGGAGTTCAGGGTCCACGATGATCGCTATTCCATCACAGCCAATCCTAGAAACTTAGATAATTCTTATCCTTCGCTTAAAAGACTTAGAAGATATGGGGAACAAGATAGAAAGACCGGACGAAATCGGTGGAAAAATAAACCGGTATTTTCGCAAAGGGATCTAACGTTACACCGGCAGATATTTTTACAAGAGTTACAAAGGCAGCAGCGATATTTACCGATACTAACGAATGCGTGATCGAAAACCGCGCTGTCCGAGGAACCCGTTACCGTGCGCGCGGGGCCGCAATATTCGACACCCCCGTGGATCGGCTTCTATCGCGGTGCATGCAGAGGCTGGCGGCCATGCGTCGCGCTTAAAGTGCATCTACGCACACAAGCCGGCGCGGTCTCGCGTGTACGTAGCAAGGGAGTCGGTTGCGGCACAGGAGAGGCCTGGGTTTGGGGCCCGTCTCCCCACCACCTCCGCCGCCGCCGCGGCCGGCTTTCTTTCCCCCCACCCTACCTACCCCGCGCTATTCCACAATGCGGCGCGTCCACTGCACCGGCGGCCTAAGTGCGCGCACACGAACGCACTCGGACCACTGGCGCGCATGCAACCGGCTCGTGTCGAGTGTGTGGCCGCGCGTTACGGCCACGACGCCGACTCGTTGCACACGCTTGCCGGAGGCCGCTCTCCGTGCTTATGATCGCCGAACGGCCGCCACCGAGAGGTGGAGGAAGCCCGCGGAACGATGCAACCGACCGATCTCGGCTGCACCTGCCTTTCGGTGTCGTGTCGACTCAGCCCGCGGTGTCACGGTTCCTGTGCAACACACCGATCACCGTGCAAACGGACCACGTTCCAATTGCGTCGCAATTTCCAAATACGTAATTCACTTCGCTCCTACGATATAATAAAATTTCCACAAAATGTCTCCGATCTTGGTTGCACCCCTGGGTATTTCTACCCTTCCAGTAGTATATAGGAAGTATTTGATAAAGCTAGTCCAACCTAACCTAATTTTAACTGCCATTCGAACGAATGGTGATTAGAATCATCATCTTTGCATATATACGTGTTCCTGGTCCCAAGATAAGATTGAAACCAGGATTTTCCAGTTACTGGTTCAGGGAATGATCCGAAATGATTAACGAGTGGGAATTTTTCGCGGAATTTGATCTCTTTACGCGGCTGTCGCGCTGGTGAATCAGAGCTGACTCATCCTGGCGAAGCTTGGTGGTTCGTGCGATAGCAGCCGTGGCTTCGATGGGCAATTTGAATGGATTTTCGGTCGCGACGGCCGGCATCGATTGGGACGGTTACGGGGCGACGCTGTAATTTTTAGTGACCGGTGAACGAACGCGGAATTGGCCCCCGCGGATTCGCCGCTCTAACGATTTTTGCGTCGCGTCGATCGCTAGCTTTTCGCTTGCCGCCTGGCTAATGTGTGTACCAATCTGCACGGGTCGGGATGAGGGATTAGGTTATGACATCGACACGACTCGTTTCATTTTTCGGATATCGCTTTTAAATATCCCCTCGATCGAGCCAACCGTGTTCATCGCGGTTACAGAGGGCTCCTTTCTACTTCAAAAAGCTTCCTACTCTACTCTCGGCCCAGATTTTTCGCGAATCACTTTGGAACGTGTTTTTGAGACAGACTAAATGAAAACTGGCGTGTTAGATTTTATTGGGAACGCTATGTTTGGAACCGATCATCCGTCTCCGATGGTTAGGACTGAGATTGTGTATTTGACATCGACATGGAGCACTTTCTATTCCCTTTTGCTCCTGAACGATGAATCGTTCTCTGTGGATGAAGATCAGTATGACGTGACCGAGTCTGTCAACGTGTCAGAAGATACCTGTTCACTCGAAGGAGAAATAACCAGAGCCAGGAGTACAGAGGACCTTTGTATCAAGTCCTAGAAACGAAGAGACTAAGTATGTGAGATATGAAAAGAGTTAACGTGAATTTCTCCAGAATCCTAATTACTCATCTCAAAATCTCAGACTCGTGACTACCGAACCAATTTCTGTTGTATTTTCAGTCAAACTGTAATATGTACTGTGCATTCGAGAAGGGAAGGCTCAGTGTGCATCCTCACGACCGATGCTCTCTTGATCACAGGCAGTGGTTAATATTGACTAAAAACGGTGACTGATGATCGTTGTCATCATCTTTGGCTGATAGTGGTCATTGTCTATGATTATGGGAGTGTCAGTAGAGTTAATCAGCCGTGAGGACGTAAGCACGTTGTGCCTCCTTTTCTCGAACGCACTATACACAAATCGTTATCAGGAGAAGAGACCCTGAATATCATAATCTGATCTGTTACTATAAGGATCCCAGTTGAGTAGAAGATGAAAGAGCCAAAGTGAGCAAACGGTAATCATAATCACCTAATCACACAATCTTACACTCTCAGAATCATGACGATCGAGCCAATTTCTATTCTGTTTCCTGTCAAACTATGACACGTACATAAATCGTTGTCAGAGACAGAAACTCAGCGTGTCACAATCTGGTCTGTCAGTATGACAGAGGACTCCAGTTGACCAGGAGAAGAAATAACCAAAGCTAGGAGTACAGAAGAAGTCCAACGATCTTCGTATCAAATGCTAGAATGGAGGAAACGAATCTTGCGAGGTAGCAAAAGAGTTAATTCGAACATTTCCAAAACTTTAATCACCTATCTTCAAAATCACGAGGATCAAACCAATTTCTGTTCTGTTTCCTGTCAAACTCTGACACGTACATAAATCGTTACCAGGGACAGAAACTCAGCGTGTCACGATCTGGTCTGTCAGTATGACAGAGGACTCCAGTTGACCAGGAGAAGAAATAACCAAAGCTAGGAGTACAGAAGAAGTCCAACGATCTTCGTATCAAGTGCTAGAATGGAGGAAACGAATCTTGCGAGGTAGCAAATGAGTTAATTCGAACATTTCGAAAACTTTAATCACCTATCTTCAAAATCACGTGGATCAAACCAATTTCTGTTCTGTTTCCTGTCAAATTCTATGACGCGTACATAAATCGCTGCGAAGAGAAGAGACCGAACGTGTGATGTTCTGGTCTGTCGCCATGTGAGAGGACCTCGGAAGAAGAAAGAGCCAAAGCGAGGAGTACAGAGTCCGAGGGCCTGCGCTACCTGACAGTCCCTTTCGCGTCGGACGCTAGAAGATGAGAGAAGGGGTACCGCCTTCGGGGATCGGGATAATATGCCGCGATCTTGCTATATACAGCACCGTCGGCCCTCCTCTGTTGAGCTCCGGAGTCGTGGCCGGCATATACGATCTGCTGGCAACGCCAACAACAGTTGGCTCGCGCGGAGTCACGAAGGTCGTCTTTCAAAACCTCTTCAGGGAAATCTCTGGCCTCCGCCAGGAAAAAAAGCCTGGTCTCGCCTTTGATCGCGTGCCGAGCGTTCCTCCTTGAGAGACGGAAGTAAACGACCCTCGCAAATTGCTGGCCACCGCGACACGATCCTCCGTTCCGTTCCGTTCCGTTCCGTTTCTTTCCAGGGGACGTCACGGAACGTCGTGGATCGAGGCCGGTAGTTGTCCTGTCTGGCTAGCCGCGCGTCCAGACACCAGACGTCCTAAACGCTCCGTCAAATATTGACACGCGAAACGTTCGGCGACCAGAGCTGCTGGAAACCAGCCTTCGCCAGGGCATGACCTCGCCTTGCTTTGGAACTCGCGTCGCTGGCTCGTTCCGTTCAGACACGTCAGGATTCGGGGGTGTGGCGAGGCTAATAGAGATTAGGGCTAGGTTCCGTAAGAGAGTCGTATTGTTGGATAGGTAGTTAGGAATTTTAGGTGGGGTGCGGGATAAAAATAGACCGGGACTACCTTGGACCAGAGGTTTCTTTGATGACACGGTGTTGGCTGAATGGGTGTAACGATGCTCGGAGTTTGGGTTTACGCTTAGCCAGGATGGAGAGTCGTTCTGGTACCTTTACGAGGATAGACTGTCACTCGAAGGACGGTCTTTTAAGATAACTGGAATTTTTCGCGGCGTGCTTGAAGTATTTAAAACACTATGGCTAATGCGAGGATAGAGGATCGACTAGGTGTGATTTCATAGGTATCATAGGATTCTAAGTGATCCCTTTATATCGTGCAATGCTATATTACACCAGTATTTATACTCTATATCATACTACATACAGTCAGGCCCGAATTCTTTTACTTAGTCACCTAGAAACCTAATAGCTTCGACGAATTGTCCAATTTAAGTGAATATAATCTCCATTCTAGGACTAACTGATGCTCCGATGACGATATCTTGCTGCAGAGACTTCTCTTTCAAATTGATCCTAGGCTGTCACTCGAAGAACAATCTTCTAAAATAATTTTTCGTGGCGTGCTTGAAGTATTTAAGACACTGTGGCTAATGCGAGGATAGAGGATCGACTAGATGTGATTTCGTAGGTATCATAGGATTCTAAATGATCCCTTTATATCGTGCAGTGCTATATTACACCAACATCTATACTCTATATGATACCACATACAGTCGGACCCGAATTCTTTTACTTAGTCACCTAGAAACCTAATAGCTTCGACGAATTGTCCAATTTAAGTGAATATAATCTCCATTCTAGGACTAACTGATGCTCCGATGACGATATCTTGCTGCAGAGACTTCTCTTTCAAATTGATCCTAGGCTGTCACTCGAAGAACAATCTTCTAAAATAATTTTTCGTGGCGTGCTTGAAGTATTTAAGACACTGTGGCTAATGCGAGGATAGAGGATCGACTAGATGTGATTTCGTAGGTATCATAGGATTCTAAATTATCCCTTTATATCGTGCAATGCTATATTACACCAGTATTTATACTCTATATCATACTACATACAGTCAGGCCCGAATTCTTTTACTTAGTCACCTAAAACCAAATAGCTTCGACGAATTGTCACATTTAGGTGAATATAATCGCCATTCCAGGTCTGACTGACGCTCCCATGACGAAACCTTGCTGCAGAGACTTCTCTTACCAACTGATTCTAGGCTGTCACTCGAAGAATAGTCTTTTAAGATAATTGGAATTTTTCGTGTTGTGCTTAAAGTATTTAACACACTGTGGCTAATGCGAGGATAGAGGATCGACTAGGTGTGATTTCGTAGGTATCATAGAATTCTAAGTGATCCCTTTATATCGTACTGTGCTATGTTACACCAACATCTATACTCTATATGATACCACATACAGTCGGACCCGAGTTCTTTTACTTAGTCACCTAGAAACCTACTAGACTCGCAATACTTCGACGAATTGCCCAATTTTGGTCAATATAATCTCCATTCCAGGTCTGACTGACGCTCAAATGACGATACCTCGTTGCAGAGACTTCTCTTACCAACTGACCCTAACCCTGGTAAACCCTAGCCCATCCCTGGGCCAGACACAAGAACGCTGCTCTATCCAAAGATGCTTGTCCATAATTTACGACACATGACCCATTCACCTCTTCGTTCGACGCGTCCTGAGACGAAAGCACTCGGTGGACGACTCATGCCTGTCATGCCTGCGTAAAAATTCCTCAGCAGCGCGGAGAGATCCCTCCGCTCGAGCGAGTTTCCAGCGTCGGGCCGGGGTCCTTTGTCCACGGGCGTAGCGACTGGTGCGCGACCGTTTCGGCGAAGTTTCAGCCAGGGTCAGGGACCTCTTTTCGCCCTTTCCTGCCTGTTTTTTTCGTCGCCGTTGTTAGCGTCTCGACGTGACCACCGGGGCCACGGGGTGCACCGTCGCGACTCGTAGAGCGTTTAACGAGCGCTGGGTGATCAAACCGTTGAACCGGCGATGATGAACGTTGATAAGGTTTTATGGTCGTGTCTCATCCTGTCCCGCCAATCGCGACTGCCACGTCCTCGTGCACACGTGTGCGCGCACGCTCGTGCACGTATGCGCTCACACGCGCGCCTACTCGCTCACCTCTGAGAAGGTACACGGCGAGTTATGAGCGTGTGACGTCGTTTGCCTCGTTTTGCCGCTCCCTTCTTTTCCATGTTGCACCTTGCCCTTCTTGCTGTGCCGAGACAAAGCCACCGGGAGAGATGGCCAGGGAAATGGGATGAGTTTTATCGATTCGATCTCGGTCAGCAGGATCGGGCTGAAGCCTTGGTGGGCCTTGAAAATTTTATTGGTTACGTAAGGTAGGAGGCAAGGAGGAGACAGGTTGCATAACTGCGAATGTCTCGTTGGATGCTGGAAGAGATGGATGAATCTGGGTGATGGGAGATGGGATTGTCACGGGAGCAATTTTCCTCTTCATGGAATTTTAACGTGCCACCATGACGAGGGTATTTGTTTATGCTTGCAACTATTCTCCGCTGTTTCTGCAAATAATAATTCGATATTGGGGAAGAGAAACGGGTGGCATGCCCTGTTTCTAATCCTTTAGCTAGATAGTGACGGAGTAAGATAGAGTTAGGCGAATCTGAGGTTCCCTTTGCTCTTATGTTCAAACAAATTTGATATCCCGAGTGTATTTTGTCTATGCGAATGCGTGTTTCTGGTACTTGTTATGATATTTCTGATCTGATCAGGTTAAGTTGAACCAAGAAAGAGGATTTTCTAGGTGGTGTTCATAAAGAAACCCTGATCTAACTCAAACTTAGCTACTGTTATAAGTACTTACAACAATTTTTCTCTTTCAAATTCATCTCCCAGTGATCCTCAAACACCTCAGTTCACTCAGTGATTTTTTGCCTAAATAGTGACTAGGTAAGATAGAGTTAGGTGAATCTAAAGTTTCCTTTGCTCTTATGTTCAAACAAACTTGGTATTCTGAGTGTATTGAGCCTATTGGATTGCGTGTTTCTGGTAGTTGTCATGATATTTCTGATCTAATCAGGTTAAGTTGAACAAAGAGGATTCATTAAGGAACTCTGATCTAATTCAGACTTAGCCACTGTTAAAAGTACTTACAACAATTTTTCAAGGACCATAGCTCATTCAGTGATCTCTTGCCTAAATGGTGACTAGGTAAGATAGAATTAGGTGAATCTAAAATTCCCTTTCCTCGTATGTTCAAATATACTAGATTTCCTGGGTGTATTGTCTTTAATTTAAGGTTACTTTGAGCAAAAAGAATCTTAGACAAGTAGAGTGTCAGGTCCTTTGAGGTCCATGTGGTCCTTATTAACAAATCCTGATCTAACCCAAACTTAGCTACTGTTGCTAGCACTTTCAACAATTTTTCTCTTTCAAATTCGTCTCTCAACGATCCTCAAAACCTTAACTCACTTAACAATCTCTAGTCTAAGTAGTGATTAGGTAAAATAGAATTAGGTGAATCTAAAATTTCCTTTTCCTCATATGTATAAATAAACTTGGTTTCCTGACTGTATTGAAATTTTAATTTAAGGTTACTTTGAGCAAGAAGGATCTTAGACAAGTAGAGTGTCAGGTGCTTCGAAGTCCATGTGATCTCCATTAACAAATCCTGATCTAACCCTAACTTAGCTACTGTTACAAATGCTAACAATAATTTTTCTCTTTCAAATTCATCTGCCAACGATTCTCAAAGGCTTCTCAAACCTCCTTAACCAAGCAACCAACCAACCAACCCACCTAAGGGTCTGCGACGAAGCCTGTCCGATATTTAACACCGAACAATAACTCAAAGGCAACCGTGTTCCCGGGGAATGAGCATTTTGTGTGGCGAAAGCTCGCAGAAGGAAAGTTTCCGCGTGTCGCAAAGGGTGGCGAAGTTAGGCGGGGCGGCTGGTATAATTTTGCGGAATTTCGACGCCGGAGACAAAGCTACTTGAGATGTCGGACGCGGGACGTGGAGCGTGACTATAAGAAATTTTCCAGCCCCGTAGACTCGGAGAATGGCGCGGTCCTGGTCCCGGCGGATGGAAACTCCGTGCTGGAAACTTTCGTGCCGCCGAGTCTTTTTCACGCATCACGTACGAAATTGACTGGAAGCGGGAAGTTAGTCGATACCTTTGGTGCATCGCCGTGCGAACGACGACGTTGAAAGGACTGCCTGGCCCCGCGTCGAATTCTTCGGCAGAGAACTTGCTCGCGTATAGCTCAGCCTCGTCGGGCTTCGGCCGTATTTGTCGAACGTGATACAAGGCCGCTTTATCTCTGAAATCGCGATTAGGGAGCGAACGTGACGTTGAATTAGGCTGATGAAGTTTCACAACCAGGACGTTCGAATAGGGAATTTTGAACGACCTGGGGAGTTCTGTGGAGAGGTTAGGTTTCAGTTTGAATCACGTTGATGAAGTTTTTGGTCTGGGAGATTTGAATAGCGAATTTTGGACCATTTTGGGAATTCTGTGGAGAGGTTAGGTTTTATTTTGAATCAAGTTGATGGAGTTTTAAGTTCAGGATTTTGGAACAGGGAATTTTGAACGATTTAAGAAATTTTATGGAGGTTAGGTTGTTTTTTTATTATAGATTGCGAGGTTAGGTTTCAGTTTGAATCAAGTTGATGAAGTTTTTGGTTTGGAAGGTTTGAGTAGCGAATTTTGGACCATTTTGGGAATTCTGTGGAGAGGTTAGGTTTTATTTTGAATCAAGTTGTTAGAATTTCAAGTCTGGACTTTGAAAGAGGGAGTTTTTAACGATTTGAGGAATTTTGCGGAGGTTAGGTTCCTTTGGATTGTAGATTGCGAGGTTAAGTTTCAGTCTGAATCAAGTTTTTGGTCTGGGAGATTTTAATGGCGAATTTTGGACCATTTTGGGAGTTGTATGGAGAGGTTAGGTTCTATTTTGAATCAAGTTGTTAGAATGTCAAGTCTGGGACTTTGGTAAACGGAATTTTGAACGATTTCAAAAATTTTATGGAGGTTAGGTTCTTTTTTATTATAGATTGCGAGGTTAGGTTTAAGTTTGAATCAATTTGATGAAGTTTTTGGTCCGGAAGGTTAGAATAGGGGATTTTTAATGATTTTGAAAGTTCTGTGGGGAGGTTATGTTCTACTTTGAATCAAATTCATAGAGTTTTAAGTTCGAGACTTTGTAAGAAGGAATTTTGAACGATTTGAGTAATTCTGTGGAGAGGTTAGATTCTTTTGCATCGTAGATTTCGAGATCATGTTCTTTTCTGAATCAGACTGATCATTTTACTTTTTAAATTTTATTTCACGTACTATAATACTGATTTATTTTCATTAATTAATTTGTAACAATTATTAAATTTAAATTTAATTAATAATATTTAAACTTCGAATCTAATTGAAAAATTTGTAATCAATTATAATATTAACTTTTCAGGGATAATACTCTAAATAAAATTCTAATTATGAACTGCTACGAGGAATACATTACATCGTTTAACAAAATTAATTTTTCTAATCATTTAAAATTCTTTTCGTTCCAGAATTTCATTTATTAAAAATTCTTAATTGTTTCAATCAGTAACGTATACTTAAAATTTCTTCACCACGAACTTCACCTTCAAATTTTTTCCGTATATAACTCATCTCCGTATATTTTCTGCGGATGCTTGAATTTAATCAGCGTTAACGAGATATACAAGAAATTCAATCTTTTAGAAGTCCAATTTGTCAGATATCCATCATCTCTCCTCCGATGATCTTTGGACTTTCTCCTCTTTAACCATCTCTGTCTACATGCCGAAATATCGAGCAGCCTTTCACGAAATTTCGAAATTGCCGAGATAAAAGAACGCAGGTGATGAATGAAATTCTGATGATACAGCAGAAACGGTCGTTTCTTTTCATTCATAATCTCCGGCGTACAAAAATATTCTCGGTTATTTTACATCAGCTGGCGAATACATAGCCGATTGATAAACTCGGAGTAAACAGCGGCTAATAAAAAACCGTCTAGATAAATTCCTCGAGAATGAAGTCATTCGTTCGCTCCACTTCGCCTCTCAAATGTATGCCGATATCGTTTTCTAGAGTCGCGTTTATCACTGTGATATTTCACCGAACAGAGCGTCTAGATCCCTCAGGAAACGGCCTGGGAAATAGCGTGTCCCGCGAAAGAAAAATTAAAAAAGGAAAAACTCTTATCACTTATCACCGTGATACCGATTACGACGTGGGGTATTCGTTTCTCGGTCGAGAACGACCGGCTGTCTAGTCCTCGTTCTAACGATTCTGCTGTAGAAAGCATTGACAACCAGCTACCGTTGCTCTAAACCTACGGCAAAACAGGATAAACATTTTTGGAATTAGTCACCGATATTTTTTAAATGAAAACAAGATTTTTCTGAATATTACTATTTTAAAGAATCGCGGTAGAGTGTTGGAGACTGGGAGACGCTACAGATATCGGTGGATCACTGTTGGCTTGGAATAATTAATAATAATTCATGGAAATAATAGTAGGAATAATAGAAATTGATAAAAGTTAGTAAAAATTAATAGGGAATTTGTAAGAATAATAGAAATTGATAGAAATTAATAAAAATTAAGAGCGAAACTCGAGAGGATAATAGAAATGATGAAATAGGAATCGGTAAAATTATTTCTCATTATTATTGTTCTCTAGATTCTTGACAGAGTATTGTCATTTGACATAGGAAACCTGTGGGAGATATAGGAAGATCATTGTTGGCTTGGAATAATTAATAATAATTCATGGAAATAATAATAGGAATAATAGAAATTGTTGGAAATTAATAAAAATTAATAAAAATTAATAGAGAAGCTCGTGAGAATAATAGAAATGATAGAAATCGATAAAAATTAATAAAAATTAATAGCGAAACTCGAGAGGATAATAGAAATGATGAAATAGGAATCGGTAAAATTATTTCTCATTATTATTGTTCTCTAGATTCTTGACAGAGTATTGTCATTTGACATAGGAAACCTGTGGGAGATATAGGAAGATCATTGTTGGCTTGGAGTAATTAATAATAATTCATGGAAATAATAATAGGAATAATAGAAATTGTTGGAAATTAATAAAAATTAATAGGGAAGTTTGTAAGAATAATAGAAATTAATAAAAATTAATAGAGAAGCTCGTGAGAATAATAGAAATGATAGAAATCGATAAAAATTAATAAAAATTAATAGCGAAACTCGTGAGAATAATAGAAATGATGAAATAGAAATCGGTAAAATTATTTCTCAATATTATTGTTCTCTAGATTCTTGACAGAGTATTGTCATTTGACATAGGAAACCTGTGGGAGATATAGGAAGATCATTGTTGGCTTGGAGTAATTAATAATAATTCATGGAAATAATAATAGGAATAATAGAAATTGTTGGAAATTAATAAAAATTAATAGGGAAGTTTGTAAGAATAATAGAAATTAATAAAAATTAATAGAGAAGCTCGTGAGAATAATAGAAATGATGAAACAGGAATCGGTAAAATTATTTCTCATTATTATTGTTCTCTAGATTCTTGACAGAGTATTGTCATTTAACACAGAAAGACTGTGGGAGACATGAGAAGATAACTGTTAGCTTGGAATAATTAATAATAAATAACGAAAATAATAATAGAAATAATAGAAACTGCTAAAAAACTGCTAAATTGACAAAAATTAATAGAGAACTTCGTTAAAATAATAGTAATAATAGAAATGGCTAGAAAGTAATAAAAAATAAAAAAAATTAATAGTGAAACTCGCAAGAATAATAAAAATAATGGAAATTGATAGAAATTAATAAAAAGTAATAGGAAAATTCGTATGAATAATGGAAATAATAGAAATTGCTATAAATTAATAAAAATTAATAGCGAAACTCGTTGGGATAATAGAAATGATGGGAATCGATAAAATTATTCCTCAGCAGAATATTACTCACTAGATTCTTGATAGAGTATTGTCATTTAACACAGAAAGACTGTGGAACACATAAGAGAATCACTGTTAGCTTGGAATAATTAATAATAAAAATAATGGGAACTAGTAATAATTAATATCCATGATTACAGGAATAACAAGAATCGAGAAAAACAATTTTCCATTGTTCCCTCGACAGTGTCATAAAATTATTTTCAACCAGGAATTAATACTCTCCAATAATAATTAATAACAATTAACTTAATACCTTAATAATAAGAATAACAGGATAACAGGAATAAATAGCTAATAATAATAATAACTAATAATAATGTCAAAAGTAATGGGGATTGATGAAAATCAATAATTTCACCGTTCTCTCCATTAATTCCGATCATCGAATTACCCGCGATATCTTTACTCTCCATTATCTCCCGGCATTCATATTAATACCCTCGCGCAAGATGGCTAACGATCTCGAATTTCTGTTCGCAGTGAACGCAAGTAGCTACATAGTGTCAGTGGTGCTCGTCTTGATAGTCGGAGCACTGGTGGGTGTCCTGGCCACGGTATCGCATCATCTTCATCATCGTCGGCTGCTACTGCACGAGCCGGCCTCCGCCTCGATCCTGCATCACCATCGGCATCATCATCACCGCCATCATCATCATCATCGCGAGGAGCTGCCGGCGTCGCACCAACGACGTCTCCTGCTGCAGGACCACCATCGTCATCCTGGCACACCGGTGAGTCATTCCTTATCGATAATCCGAACCTCCATCGACTCTCAAATATAACATGACACCGTGGTAGCCACTACCTTGCTACCCCCTGTCAACGTTCTTTTTACACCGGTCAGCTGTCGACAGGCATACGATATCTCTGAAATTTGTTATCCAAACTTATTTTCCGTTCGTTCGAATTTACGAAGTAGACATTCGTTTCGTTGGTATCATTTGGGAAAATATTGTTGGGGGAACTAGACATAATTATATTTCAGTGTACAGGCTCTGTACTGTTAGTGGTGGATGAAATATCAATAACGATAAGAACAATTCTTTATTTAATTACGAAAAATGATCAAACACGAATATTAAGTATAAACCTAATTAATTTCTCGCAATCATATGCTCGCACCAATTTTCACTATGACAATTTAGTTACAACTGACCTATGCCAAATCTCTCTGGTTTGTTCTTTCTATTTTCATACATTATATGAGCATACACAATTCACACACACCTCGATCATTACGCATCTATCACGATAACCTGAATCCATAAGATATTGGCATCTCATGCACACTTGTCCATGCAGGCCCTTTTAACCAGTTAGCTGTGCATGACGAGTATACTCGTCATGCGGAAAAAGTAGTGACCATTGGCTATATAAATTGTAATTTTTGTGAAAAATAAAACATATTCTCAAATTTCAAGATGTTTAGAATATTTTGAGGCCAGGCCGGAATGAAACAAACAAATAAAAAATATGAATAATTTGAGATGAACTCGTGCGTCCCAGTATGCACCGGCTGAAACAGCTTATCAGTTCGCATAACGAATTTATTTATGCGCGATGATAACGTTTTTTAGATGATAGCGTAAAAGGGGCAAAAGCAAAAGTCGGAAAGCTGATTTATGATAGGGTTCCTTCAGGGATGGTCCGCCACGGGACAAATGCGTGACGCTGACCAGGCACTGGGCCCATTGATGGCTGCTGGCCCGAAGTTGCCTAGCTATTTTTCGACGGTCACTAAAATTCATAGATATCCATAAAGACTAACCAATAAGAGAATAGATGTTAACCAAATAAGTAAATATTAGTAATAAAATTGTCAATTTCATAAAATAAACTCATCTTTTTGATGCAATATTTTAACAACGACACTTACTCTGTGATTGACGAGTATACTCGTCATCGCTCTCAAAAGGGGGCGTCACAGCTAACTGGTTAAAAACATTTGAGACTCAAACGGTTAAACACTCCCCTATGGGTCACAATACTTTAAAAGCGTCCTACACTGTTCCGAATTAGAGACTGTCTGCTGCAACAGACAGTAGGCCCTTTTAAACCCAAAAACCGACCCCTTGATACCTGCATAGTATCGAAGGTCCTTGAAGTCCAAAGATCAGTATTATCCTGCAACCTCTAACAGGTCTGTCATCATGGTTGCTTAATCATAGTTAATTTACAACAATATGAACACATATATATTCAAAATCTGTGATAATATCCATTACCACATGTGCAATGTCAATTTCCATAATTTCTAAAATATTGCATTGCATAAAGAAATGTCGTGCACGAAAGGTGCATACAGAAATAGGAATTCCGAGTAACGAATTTTAACGTGTGTCGATATTGCATGGAAATATCCTTTTTCTAGAAGGGACCTGAATGTTTCATTCGTGACCGTGTCGTATATCGGTTTTTAAAATAAGAGACGGAGATTTAAAGATGTCTTGGCTCCCACCAGGACAACGATAATTCGAGAAATATCCCTTTCCATTAGATATCGGTGCTCGCCTGGAAGACCCCCGTGCGTGCAGAATATAAAACCACCTTGAATAATTGCTCGGTTCGATCCGTTCCGTGTCTTGATCCGATTTTTCGTCTAAATGCGCCCGACTAAATATAAGACACCGATGGCAAAACGGTGACAGTCGACGAATCGGGTCAGTGGATGAAATGTTTATCATTGCAACCGTCTCCTTTCATCTCCACTCTTTAAGCGTTTTATTTAGTTCCGAGCAGCTGCGCCTGTGCCTTCGTATTATTTTTAAAAACGAACTCATTTGTAATAAAATAATATCGATCTTTTGCAATATTTACATCTTTATCGTGCACAGGTTTAACAGTTTGGACAATAAAATAATATCGATCATTTGGAAGATTTATATTTCAATATGTCGCTCATGGATTTAATAATTTGGACCAAGTGGTCTAGTATTTTTATTTCAAAAATATTTTGATTATTGGGATACTCGCGTGAATTTTGAAAGGGTTAATGGAATACTTCGTTACGAGCAACTATGGAAATCAATAGCCACGGATGATCTAAGAACGTAATCAGGGGTACGAGAGAAAATCATGGCCGAAACGATATATCCCCATAGAGAGCGGAGCCGCAATGAATCACGCGTCGTTGCCCACTTTGCATAATTCGATCTACTCCATTAATTAATCTCCTCGAGCAACGCGAACACCACGGGACACAATGTCCCTTAATTCAGATTCACGGGATAAATGCCTCGTAACTCGTAGATCGATCAATAATTCATACTGGTGCTTTTTCATCGAATGCATAAACCTCGTGACCAGCCCGTAAGCCAGGCAAGAACTTCTTACTCACCCTGGCTAAATATTAACCATATATCCGACCAAGCGCCCAGAGCTCGACGCCTATATGCATATAAATTCTTTCTCCGTGTAAATACGGTAATCCCGTGCATTAACAATCCGCACGCGTTTGCCCAACACCCACTGAATCATCCGAATCGTCGCCACACCGCGGCTTACGCGCCGCCATTTTCCTGCGACCGGGCGCCGCCACCGGCCGGTGAAGGAACTACTCGTCTAGTACTCTCGTCCGCGTTTCTAGTGTACCATTCTTCTTTCTCGATCTTCGTGCGTTTTTCTTCTTCTTTGGGATTTCTTTTGATTGCGGAGATTGTTGGAATATGGACCACTTTTCTATTTTCGAAAAGAAATATATATTAAGAATATAAAGACGCGGTAGTGTCGATAACTTTGTAGTAATAGTAGAATTTCTATAATATATATTATAGTCACTTATACACCGTATAGTATGTAACTTAGTATTCTTTTTGAGCGTCCATACTTTTTCCTTTTGAAATTTTTATCGATACTTATCTACATATACTATAGACGTCTATATATTATATAGTCTCTGATTCTTTTTCAGCTTTCGTATTCCTTTTTTCGGTTTTCGGAATTTTTATTGATATTTAGCTACATACACTATACATTATATAGTTTCCGATTCTTTTTCAGTTTTCATACTCCCTTTTATCGTTTTTGCAAATTTTATCGATATTTACCCACGTATACTATAGCAGTGTATATATTATATAGTATCCGATTCTTTTTCAGCTTTCGTACTCCCTTCTTCGTTTTAGGAATTTTTATTGATATTTATCTACGTATATTATAGCAACCTATATATTATATAGTATCCGATTCTTCTCAAGTTTTCGTATTGCCTTTTATCATTTTTGGAATATCTGTTGATATTTACCTACATACGCTATAGCGACATATGTTACATTATGTAGTATCTGATTCTTTTTTAGCTTTCGTACATCTTTCTTTCGTTTTTGAAATTTTTATATATATTTATCTACGTATACTATAGCTACCTATATATTACATAGTATCCGATTCTTCTTCAGTTTTCGTACTGTCTTTTATTATTTTTGGAATATCTGTTGATATTTACCTACATGCACTATAGCGACATATATTACATTATATAGTATTTGATTCTTTCTTAGCTTTCGTGCTCCTTTCTTTCGTTTTTGAAATTTGTATTGATATGTACCTACATACATTATAGCGACATATACATTATGTAGTATCTGATTCTTTTTCGTCTTTCTTTTTTAATGCAACTTTAATTATAGGCTCGTATAATAAAAAATAATATGCCAATTATTTTTAGTCGTAGTATAATTACATTCCTTAGGGCACATTTGAATTTGTATTAAAGTATCGTTTATTAATGAAATATAGTTTTGAAACTGCCATCTATTATAAAATATATTTATAATATTTATAAAAGGAAAAAGGATTACAGTTCATTTCCATAACAGCAGTATCGCGTAAAACTGACTATATCAAGCGTATTTCAGCTCATATTGCGACTGTTTTCGAGAATCAATCTGGTCTGTTTACCACGCGTTGACACCTACCATTTAGGTCCGGATTTCGTCGAGCTAAATGGCACGGGAAGTGGTTAACCCTTTGCACTTTACGATTTTTTGACTAAAATAGGATAGGCGTTCAAAGATTTTCTACTATAGAGCTGACGATATTTTTTTGAACAGTATATAAAAAATCTATAATAATTAACATGTAGAATTATGTGATTTCGATATCTTTCATACCGTCACATTATCTCAAATTTATCATACCAATTAATATCGATCTTCGAAATTTCATCAAATGGCGAATGAATGGAAGGCACTCCTCGAGTCCAAAGGGTTGATGGATCAATGTATAGATCAAATATCGCTGGAGATATTAACAATTGACAATACAATACTGAGTATAGCCATCTGCAGTGTACTATAGCCATTGCATTAACCCTTTGCACTCGACGATTTTTTGGCTAAAGAAGAATAGGAGTTCGAAGACTTTTTACTATAAAGCTGACGATATTTTCTTGAGCAGTATATAAGAAATATTATAATAATTGACACGTAGAATTATTTGATTTCGATACCTCGCACACCGTCACATTATCTCAAATTTATCATACCAATTAATATCGATCTTCGAAATTTCATCAAATGGCGAATGAATGGAAGGCACTCCTCGAGTCCAAAGGGTTGATGGATCAATGGATAGATCAAATATCGCTGGAGATATTAACAATTGACAATACAATACTGAGTATAGCCATCTGCAGTGTACTATAGCCATTGCATTAACCCTTTGCACTCGAGGATTTTTTGGCTATAGAAGAGTAGAAAATCAAAGATTCTCTACTAACAAACTGACGATACTTTTTTGAGCAGTAAATAAAGAATTTTATAATAATATAATTGTAGAATTATTTGATTTCGATACCTTGCACACTGTTACATTATTAATGTAAAGGGTTAAATTTGATATATTAATTAATACCGACGTTCAAAATTTTGTCAAATGTCGTCTGAGAGGCGCCTCTCGAATGCAAGGGGTTAATAAATCTCGTACCCGATTGTTTATCAACTTTCGTCCCCCGTTTCTCCCCCTGTCGGAATTCCGGCCCCCATGGATGTCGCAGCACGTAAGACGGATAACCGGGTATGGAAGGAGAAGGAAGTACGATTTCCCATCTGACGGAGGTGCTCGCGGGCGACGTCGTCGACCTTCGACGAGATTATTACGCGTTCGTGGAACGTCGAAGGCTGTCTGGAAAAAAGCTGCTGATATCTAATCTCGGTCGGGATGGTAACGCAGCTGCGTCTATCTAACCCACATGTTTTCCTCTCGTTGGCCGTCTGGAAAACCAGACCGCGCTCTCGCGCCCACATTCCATCCTCCTCTTCCTCCTCGCCCCCTCTCCCCCCTCCATGTTTTCCCCTGTCGGCCTTTTTCCCGTCCCCCTTTCTTCTTTTTCACCTTTGTTCCCGTCCAGAACAGACTTTCCTTCCTCGAGGTTTCTCCCGGCAGAGCTTCCTCTTCGTCCTCTTGCTCCGGCTCGCTCGCCGCTTCCGCCAGCCATTTATTCGCCACAGACCGCGCGGGATGCTAAATCCGCACGCTGCTTTCGCCAATCGACGCTCGAATTCGCGGGAAACGGGAATTTCCGATTCCCCGGTCAGCTCGGATCTGTCACGCGCTGAATTTTATGCCACACAGTGTGGATCGTTCGTCGGTGATCGGTTCGTGTACGAAGTGTTCGTTAATACGCGTGTCGAGTTGGCACTAAACCTACCGTGAAATGACCATGGTAGACGAGGAAATAGAAAATGGAACACGGGGAGATGTCGAGGGATCGATTGCACCTGTATCGAAGGAAAAATCGTAGAGGACAGTGAGCAAAGTGACAACGTTGAATTGGGAATTTTTGATTAAAAATTGGAGAATTTGGATTTTTCGGTAGAGCTAGTGTTGAGGAATTGTCAGGCAGGCTGTGGAAATGTGTACTATCGTGTAATATATAGCATGGTATAGTGTAATATTCGTTGTTTACGTCGTTGTTTTTGTGCCTGTTTTAATTGCTTTAATTTTACTTGTCTTATTTGTAAAATTTTATTATAACAGAATCAGACTCACGATTTTTCTCAGAATTCTTCTGGTTCTTGACGTGCGTATATGTATATATGTCTGCAGAGTGATATTTTAATAATTTCGCGTTCGTGTGGAATGGGAATAATTTATAGCGTAATTATATAATTTTTTGAGAATTTGTTTAGCAGGTTTATTTTTCGAAATTCACGAGGTGAGCTTGTATAGGAATCTGAATATAGTTTTTCGCGAATCGTTGTATATAAATAATTTAAAAATTGAGAATGACGTGCAAGAGGCTGAGGGGAGGAATACTGTATAAGGGATGATTGAGGGATTATTTTGAATTTGACGAATTTGATGAAATTTATGAGAGATAGTTTTTAAAAAAATATTCGACACGTATTCTTTTTTATCGGTCATCGTGTATATTAAAGGGTTGAAAGCAGCTCCCAATGTTAGACTCAATACTATATTTTTTGGAACATCTTAGGAAGAGGGCTTTTTAAAATGGGGAACTCAGCTATGTAGAAATTTGGAAGAAAAATTAATTTATTCGAATAATATGTATTAAAGATTCAAATTCCTTTATTTAATTGTCATACAAAGCTTAATTCACCTTTATGTACATCTATACACGTCATCTGTAAGTGAAAATAGGGGAACATCGTGTTTGAGGAACTTTGTATTTTAATCTGTAAACAGTAATTATTGTATTCTATAGTATTCTAAGAGTATAGTAATCTTCTTCAACATTAGGTAGAGTCTCACTCTATGATATTATCACAGTTGCACCCTATAACAATCCGGGATTAGAATACAGAAAATGCCACAAATGACGGAAAATATTGGGCAATAAAAAGTACGAGATCCCCAGTTGCACTTTATTTTATAATAATTCTGGACTAGTATTCAGAAATCTGTATTCTATAATAATTCTTATAATAATATTCAATATTTTATAATAATTCTGAACTGATATTGAGAGATCCACAATTGCACCCTATTTTATAATAATTCTTATAATAATATTTAATAGCTTTTAATATTTTCTAATAATTCCCGACTGGTGCATAGAAGAGGGCACAAATGACAGCGATATGGGGCAATAAGAAGTATGAAATCCCCAATTGCACTCTATTTTATAATAATTTTTATAATAATATTTTATATTTTATAATAATTCTGGACTAGTACTCAGAGATCTGTAGTCATACCCTCTTCTATAAAAATTCTTATAATAATATTTAATATTTTATAATAATCCCGAATTAATACTCAGAGATCCGTAGTTTCACCCTATTTTTACTACCCTATTTATTTCATTATAATAATTCTTACAATACTATTCAATATTTTTTAATATTTTCTAACAATCCCGGTGTGGTACACAGAAAATGTCACAAATGGTAGCGAATATAGTGTAACATGAAGTATAATATCCCCAGTTACACCCTACTTTATAATAATTCTTATAAAAATATATAATATTTCCAATATTTTATAACAATCTCAGAGTGGTAGACTGAAAATGGCACAAATGGTACCAAATATGTCACAATAAGAAATACGAGATCCTCATGATCCATGAACCTAGTCGTCTTCTAACCTGCATCTTTCGTTTCCCGAATTTTCTCCCCTCGTTGTCTCACCTTTCGTACGTGGCGACTTTGCTCCTGCGATTTGCCTGGCGGGCCACGAATCTCCGCTTCTCCAGCGGCCAGAAGCGGGAACGGTCCTCCTCGTCGCTTCCACAAAAGATTTATTTCCAGCAGACGCGACAAGAGCTGATAGCATCAGCGTCGGAAACGGAGAGAGAAACGGAAAGGGGAACGGATAGAGAGGGAACGGCCCTGATTCGATTTGTCTCGCGCTACGACGTGCTTACGGCCCTGACGTCGCACTTCCGGGACACGGGACGTATTGTTTGCCTCCGTGGACGACGTCGTCGTCGTCGTCGCTAGACGTTATCGATCTATCGGGCCGACACGCGCGCGTAAATAGAAATTAGTCGATAAATTTTCGGACACCGCGGCAAATGGCCACCGGAACTAGCCTCCTCGGCTCCCATCGATTTAGCGAGTCCCGCGGACACGCGAGCTTCGCACTGAACCTACCACAATCTAAGGAAATACACTAAACGAAGCTGAGAAACCAGATAGTATCGAGACAAACATCGAAAATTTGATAACTAGGATATAATATTGAAAATTGACGAAAGAACAAGAACGCGATAACGCAAACTCAAAACTCGTAAACTGATTTAACTTAGGGAAAGAACACCAAGATAACGAAAACACGCAAAGACGCACACTTTTAAAACTCTCTTTCCAACACCAAGCGACTCAAGCTCGTGTTTGTCACAACCGATTTTTAAGGACTCTGATTTGGTTGTCAAGGACCACGCTTTTATGCTTTCCTTAACCTATGCTTCACCTCCCCGTAGGGGAGCCAAGCAAATTAATTTTGTTATATAGAATCGGTTTACATTTTATTTTTATTGCCAATAGCCGATTCGCGATTTCTTTTGGTATCCTACAATGTAATATTTTTAAATTCTCTCGTGGGACAAAATGGAGGCCTAGAAGACCATGTCACGATCTTCTAACAGCTAAGTTCCGACACTCAAGAACACTGGTCTCAGAATTTATTAAACTGGACTCGACTCGAATGATCATTTTTAACCTCTCGATTTAAAATTCCATATTTAATGTTATCGTTTTAGTCACTAGACTGTGTGATTTTTATTTTAACACTCGTATACTCAATTTCTCAATATTCTCCTTTATTCGATTTCTTTTGACAGTCTTCTTCTTCCCTTTCTTCATCCACCAACTAATTCGACTAGCCATGGTAGGTTTAGTGTCAAATATTTTCTTTATCTGCAATTGTACTGTTATAAACTAAATATACGTTGTTCCTTATTAGATTTTGTTAAGATTAAATAAACTTTACACAGTTTTATTAGTTACCAAGTACCTTTATTATTTGTACAATACACGTGTTCCTAATTAACTGGATTCAGGGATGCGTCGGGTAATGCCTCGCAAAAACGAAAGAATTAACACTACGTTATTAGCACTAACACTCATCAATAAATGGCGTCGTTGGCTTGAAATTATTATAGTATCGCAGGATTTCCACCTCGTGTATAGAGAGAGATTAAAAAGTCACCGAGGGTTCGAGGACCAGGTCGGTCGGGAAAACCCAGGCGATGCGTTAGGCCCTTAGCACGACCATATTTTGTTGTTATTTTGTGGGAGGCTTTTGGGGAAGGTATAAAAGAAGGCAAAGTGGTCAGTGAACAGTTTCTGGGAAGAGTAAATGGAAAAGAGTCTTAGAAACAGCCTCAGAACAGAGTTGTGTAGAGAGAGATTATTAGTTGTTAGTTGTTTAGTTACATTTCAGTTGTGAGCCATTAGTAACTGGCTGAGTTGTCATTGTGTTATTGAATTGAGTTGTAGTCTTAAGTTCTAGTTTTAGTTGTTTAGTTACATTTCAGTTGTGAGCCATTAGTAACTGGCTGAGTTGTCATTGTGTTATTAAATTGAGTTGTAGTCTTAAGTTCTAGTTGATTTATAAATTCGTATGCATAATCGTTAATCCATTGTTATTATTATTACTAATAAATAGTATTACGTAGCACCACCCAAGTCTCTACGCTATTATGATATTTCCTACAGATTTATATATTTATTTCCCACTTTCCTCATAATCTTCAGTCTCTTGCATATCCTGGTAAGCGTCTGACTGCCCTCTGGCTTCTGAAGAAAGTAAAATGCAAACGCGTACTTAGTATCTTCGAGATACGGAAACTGTTCACGAGAGAAGAATCTTCCCTGTCCAATTATCCACCTCCAACCCTGAAAACGCAGAACCGAAAGCCTACGAGCGATGGAATCAGCCTCACCAACCCCAAACCGTGTCAGCAGAGGCCTCGCTTCTTCACCTAACACAACCACCGCGCGATTGGACAATTATCTCGGAAGCCGGAAGAAAAACAGGGGTTCAATTAGGGGGTCGGTTAAATTGGCCCTCGACGGGGAACAATTCGCCTTCTTTCGCGTGTTTCCGCTCCCTTAGCGCGTGTATACGCGATCTCCGCGACACGGGTGCGCAAGATGGCCGGGACGAGGGGTAGTGGTAACGGAAAGGGGCGGAAAGGTGGTTTACGAGTAGCGACGTTGCAACTGGAGAGGGTGGAAGGGCGACGACGTCGACGACGACGACGCCAGTCCGTGATCTAATTTGCAATGCAATCTAGAATAACAATGGTCGCGGAACAGGAGGGTGGACGCTTCGACGAGCCAACGGAGTTCCTAGCAGACCTTCGTTGCCCGAGGGTCCACGGATCATCCTCCCAGCGCGAGACTTCGCGGGTTAACCGGGAAAATGGCGGAGGCACGCAAGGGTCCTGGGAAAACAGGGAATCGCATCGATTCGCCAAGTTCCGGACTGATTCCTCGTGTAACAGATTTGCGTTTCAGCGGACGATAGGGTTAGGTATCGCCTCTCTGACTTGAGTTAGGTACTGCTCCTTTTGGCAGATTTCTCGGTGGTTTGATTTCCAAAATTATATTGGGAAGTTCCTTAAGGGTGCGATTTTACGATGCAATTATAAAAGTTCGTAAATTAATCGCAGAAATTCAGTAATTTGTTGATTTTCCACTGTCGAATGAAAAATTTATTTTTCAAGAATTCTGTGGGCAATAGTTTTGCAGTCTCTGCGTAATTTTTGGCCAATTTTGCGATTTTGTATTAGGATAACATAATATGAAAGGAGGTCGTAATTTGGAGAATGCTATCGCGGTCTTGGAAAGAAATCTTTGGCCCACTTTGCGATTTTGTATTAGGGTAACATAACGTGAAAGGAGGTTGTTCTTTGGATAATACTTTCCCTGTCTCAGTGAGAAATTTTGCGATTTTGTATCAGGATAATATAACATAAAAGGAGGTCGATCCTCATCTTCTGTCCGATCGACAAAATTTCAAGATATGACGTCATTATTCAAAAACTTTAAATATTACACAATATACATAGTCTACTTACTCCAGGATATCTTAATTAATTTACTTACCTTACTGATCTCACTTCCTTTACTTACCTTAATTAATCTTTATTCTTCTTAATTTACATATTACTTCAACAGATATCGCCTACTTTTTATTTTCAAAGTGCAAACAGAACATTGAAAATTTACAAGAGACGTATCTTTGACTTTATGCGTAGCTCTTAGCTTGGTATCGTTTCCCGAAAATTACTTTTTGGAAAACGGTACCAATTACCAGGTCTCACCACGAGGAGGTGGCTACGCATCGAGACCCAGACATGCGCCCTAGTGGCGCAGCCTACTGGTGCTATCTGTATCAAAAATAGCCTAATCTAACTTGGAGCGAATTAAGTTAAAGTGACTCTACTGACACTTTATTTTATTTCGTGTCTTACAAAGGGAACTTCGATTCGGTATATTAAAACTCTACTGTCGCAACGCTAAGATATTTTCAAGTTCCCGTAAAAATAGGGAATGAAATATCAAACATCCGAGCAAATAGAAAATCGCGACGCGCCCGAACGAGATCGCGATTATTCGAAAGACCGACTAGCCTACGAGACGTACTCTCGTGTACAAGACAACTTCATGCCTCAGCACCCTCCCGATCGGGCCTAGCTCATGTCCAGCCACTGCCATGCTCGCCAAGACTTACACGTGGACCAAGGATAGTCCCCGAACCAATGAAACTCCCAGAGTCGATGCGAGGGTCCAGCGGGCCTTGCAAGCCAGACAGACACTTCGCATCCCAGCCACACGGGGTAGAACTTAATCATCCCTGTGGTCTAACCGTAGACACTATGTCCGTCCAACTGCAGGCCCATGCCCCAGTCGCGAGCGACCAGGGTGCTGGACCCCCGCATCGAGTCCAGAAGAAACAGAGACCCGAGGGCCACCCTGGAACTCGATGCATGACGAGATTGACAGTGGCTGGAAATGAGTGTCGGAGACGAGCCGTGAGGATGACTTACGAAGCACGAAGGTGTCAAGTACAAGAGAGCACGTCGCGCAGGCTAGTCGGTACTTAAGAACGATCGCGATTATCGCGAGAACGATTACGTTCTATTTTGTAAACGAGTGGGACACGGGAGAGAAAATATAAAATGTATATATTCGCTCCAAGTTAGGTAGCTTACCTTCGTACAGATAGCACGCACATGGAACTTAGACTAGGTATCTATCTTAGGTCTACTTAGGTCTAAATGCACGCATCCGGCGTCGTCCATTTATGTGTCCCAAATGAAGTCTAGAGGAAACTTGAGAATCTCGAGAAACCTAAAAGCTAAAACAGAATATATTATTGTTAATAAACCTGAAAGGAAACGGATTAGGACGAGGAAACGAGAAAGAAGCGGAACGAGTATGAACCATGAAGGTAAACCAAATGGAAAGAACGACCCAACGATGAGACATAAACGAAACAACGACGAAACATTCGAATATTATACGAAATATTGGAATGTTGAAATAAAGATAAATAGAAATGAAATAATATCATCTGAAACAGAAGAAAAAAATTGAAACCTGAAATAAAGCGGATTAGTAAATAGAAACAAAAGAAAAGTCGAAAGAACAAGCCAACGATGAGATATAAACGAAACAACGACAAAACATTCGAATATTGTACGAAATATTCGAATATTCAAATGAAGATAAATAGAAACGAAAAACTAACATGTGAAATGAAAAAAAATAATTAAAACCTGAAAAAATAAAAAATAATTAAAATCTGAAAGAAAAAAATAATTAATAGCTGAAAATAAAAGAAATTATTAGTAAATGGTTTAAGGGGGTGGAGGTGGGTGGGGTAGCCAACCCCACCTCACTCCGGACCCACCCCCGTTCCCGCACACGGAAAAATTTAGATGTTACACTCGCGAGGCCAAACTGGCAAATGACTCGACCAGCGACGCGTCGCCCTTTATATAGCCCCCGATCGGCCGAAAATCGGCGGGAATTTCCGAACTTTCCCGATTTCATTAATTGTTATTTTTCCGCTCTAATAGCCAATAATTTATTAATTTTTCCACTTTTGTTATAAATTCACATTGCAAACAATTTGTTATTAACAATTTTAATTTGTTATTACCAATTGGTGTAATAATTTATAAACTTTATGCAAATCGTAGTTACATTTTAACACAAGAAATGTTATAAATTCAAGTATTAGCCAATAATTTGTAAATATTTTCACTTTTATTGTAAATTTACATTGCGAGCAATTTGTTACTAACAATATTAATTTGTTATTAACGATAGAAACAAAAATTTATAAACCTTACTCGTGTTTTTAGAATATAAATTTCCATGGTGCATTTAAACTAAGCATCTTCATGATTTTAAGCAATTTGTTATGAACAATTTTAATTTATTGTTAATAATAAATTTGATAATTTATTCTTTTTTTATAAACTATAACTGCATTTGCACTTTCATGGGATAAATTCTCATGATACGTATGTCTCAAAATATTTTTATTCCCATCGTATTTCTTGTCCTATTTTAACCACATAATTGATCCTGATTACATAAATTATTTATAAAAATCGGAAATTAATGAAGATAAAATTGCACATCAATGGCTTCGTCCGTAATTTATTCTTTTTCAATTTTAATTATTAATAACACTAGAGCTACTTATCTATATCATCTACACATATAATTTTAGACTACACAATTCACGTTAATTATGTTAATTATTTGAACAAAAATTAGTATTAATCACCGAAGTTAGAAACCGAAAATAAATCAAGATAAAATAAATAAACATAGTAGGCATAGATAATAGCAATTTTCCCTGTATAATGGAACTAAATAAATTAATTAATTACACTTTTACCTCAATTTGAATAGACGCTAATTTCTGTAAAAGAAAGTATATATTATTCGATTCGTTTGTTACCTCTACGAAAGTCCCAAAATTCACGCAAGATTTTGATTTTGCGTCATGTGTGCGGTAAAATATTGCCAACGAAAAGGAAATGACAGCCTGACAGCTGACAGTTCAGGGTTATTAAAAATATAGTACCAAACGAAAGAACAACGCGTCTTCATTGTTAAAAAATATTTACAATTTTTCCATCAAAATTACTTCTTGCGTGAATTTAAGGCCACCCTATATTAACTCACCTGTTCCCAACTAGATCGAAATAAAATAAATAAACATAGCAAGCATAGATAATAATAATTTTATCTGTACGAGGGAGCTAAGTAAATTAATTATTTACACTTTTATCTCAATTCGAATAGACGCTAATTTCTTTAAAAGCAAGTATATATTATTCGATTCGTTTGTTACCTCTACGAAAGTCCCAAAATTCACGCAAGATTTTGATTTTGCGTCATGTGTGCGGTAAAATATTGCCAACGAAAAAGAAATGACAGCCTGACAGCTGACAGTTCAGGGTTATTAAAAATATAGTACCAGCCGAAAGAACAACGCGTCTTCATTGTTAAAAAATATTTACAATTTTTCCATCAAAATTACTTCTTGAGTGAATTTAGAGCCACCCCGTATTAACTCACCTGTTCCCAACTAGATCTATTACAGAGACCCCGAAAATACGAAAAATATCCGTTATTTCTCCGATCGTCTGCCTTCTCTTGATTTTCCCAGCTGGTACTAGAAACTAAATCACTTTAGACGGTCGTTGGAAGCGCATGGGAACGTTCACTTTCGCTTTCACGCGATGAAAGGTGTAGCTCTAACAGCACACGCCATCCATCGCGAGCGTCTCGCCGCGAAGACGGATAGCGGGCTCTTTTCCTGCGCGTTCCCCGGGTGATCCCGTTCGTCCGGAGAAAGCGAACGGGATATCGGTCGTAATCGATATCGCTCGACGCCGGCGGAAGCGTCGGCACCGCGACTTTCCGCGCCATCCGCGACCGCCGTCCGGGCCCAACCCCTTCGAACAATATACAGTGTGTTCGTACGCGAAGTACCTCTATCCTCTATCTCAAACCTTCCCTTTTAACCCTTTGCACTCGAGAGGCGCCTCTCAGTCGCCATTTAATCAGATTCTAGAGATGGATGTTAATTAATATATCAAATTTACAATCACCCAACCATGCTTGGAATATCGAGGTAAAATAATTCTACGTCTTAATTTGCATACGATTTCTTATTTACCGTTTGGGATATATCGTCGACTTTATGGCAGAAAATCTTCGAATTATTATTTTTCTGTAACGAAAAAATCGACGAGTGCGAAGGGTTAATACATTGTTGACCGGTGACGAGTTAACTCGTCTTTTCCTGTCCCGGGTTTCATTAATTGAAATAGATAATGCAAGTGCAATGACGAGTTAACTCGTCTTCTCCTGCCTTGGGTTTCATAAATTGAAATAGATAAATTAAAATAGATAAATTGAAATAAATAATGCAAGTGCAGTGACGAGTTAACTCGTCTTTTCCTGCCCAAACGTTGTTGACCGATCACGAGTTAACTCGTCATTGCACTTGCATTATTTATTTCAATTTATCTAGTTTAATTTATCTATTTCAATTTATGAAACTCAGGGCAGGAAAAGACGAGTTAACTCGTCACTGGCCAACAGTGTATTAACCCTTTGCACTCGGCGATTTTTTCGTTACAGGAAAATAATAATTCAAAGATTTTCTGCCATGAAGTCCAAACGTTGTTGACCGATAACGAGTTAACTCGTCATTGCACTTGCATTAGATATAGAATATCGCGTGTGATAGTGATTTTGAAGATTGGATTACAAAATAATAGCAAGTGACATGACATAGTTTCTGTGTAAAATTGCCGGTCAACAAAGTATTAACCCTTTGCACTGGAGAGATGAGCTTCAGTCACCGTTTCATAAAATTTGGAAGATCGATATTAATTAATATATCAAATTTAATGTAATGTAACAGTGTGCGAAGTATCGAAATCAAATAATTTTACAATTCTATTGTTATATAACTCTATTTACTGCTCGAAAAAGTATCGTCAGCTTTTTAGTAGAGAATCTTTGATTTCCTGATCTTCTCTAGCCAAAAATCGTCGAGTGCAAAGGGTTAATACGTTAAGGGTACGTTAAGTGCCATACCGGCCCCTGGGACCTAGAATCTTCGTTCGGGCCCAGCCGGTCCTCGGCGACCGTCCCAAACTAGGACCAAAAGATGCTAATTTTTGGTATTAAATTCTTCGCCATCTTTGGACCTAACCTTTTGGGAATTCCTATTCTAACAATTAGTACAGTATCTCCGAGTTTTATAAATCTGGGCCTGAATCTGGGCCTAACTCTGGGTCTGAATGGAATGGCCAGCAAAACGGGCCTAAGTACTTACCGTGTTAATTTCCATTTCTCGTTTAAATTTTCGAAATAATTTTCGAAAAAATTTTGGAAATTGTCATCAGACACTGAAAATCGTGGTAATTGAAAAAGTCCTTCGATTTTTAATTTTATTTTTGAGAAAGCGTAGGTGTATAGTGTTCTCGTAAACGTGTGTATATATTGCATGTATATACGTCGGCGGGAAATGGAATTTTCCGAGTGTTCGTCTGGCACGTGACCCGAATTTACCCCAGGCCTTGTTTTCCAACGAGATGCTCGACACGTGGCAGCGAAGGGACGGATTTCGTGGCGGGCCCTCGGCTTCCGACCGAGCAATCGGCAATCGTCGAATCTTTGCCCTTTTTCCGCGATCCCCGCGTCCTAGGAGGGACAAATTTATGGGGCTGGGTTTGCTTAGGTGGAAAAACGCTCACGGAGATTTAAGAGCCGGTAATTCGTTTTCTTTCCCCTTCTTCTTTATCTTTCGGTTCTCTTGCTTTCTCCGCGGGTAGGGTTCGCTGCTCGGTGACCCTCCATTTTGAGAATTTCCCCACGAATTCTGGGATTTTAAGAAGGGAGTGTGATTTCTCTGAGACTTTTTTCGTGCATTTTCTATGCGATTGTGGAATAACGAAATTTTAAAATCACGATTAAATCTCTGGGAATTTTTTGAATTTCAATTGCGTCGGTTTAGGTTAGGTTCCTCAGGAGGTAGAGGTGTGCCCCTTTTTTGAGAATTTCGCAATGAATTCTAAAATTTTAAGAAGACAGTGCAATTTTTCTAAAATATTTTTCTATAATATCGTGAATTTTCTTACAACCTTGGAATAAAGAAATTTCAAGATCACGATTAAATCTCCGGAGATTTTTATTTTTAATTTGTCATAATTAATTTATAAATATTAGTTTAACCGCTATTGCTGGCACTAATTTTATCACTATTAAAATTAATTCCCGAATTTAATTTTCATTAATTGTTGCAGAAATTAAACACTAATTCTCCGGAAATTTTTATAATTTCAATCACATCGATTTAGGATAGGTTCTTTATGGGATAGAGGTATTTCCTTTTTTGAGAATTTCTCAGCGAATTCTAGATTTCTTTTTTTAAACTTCCAAGGATTTTTTATTCGATCGTGGAATAACGAAATTTCGAAATTACCATGCGGTATCCAGGAATTTTTTAAATTTCAATCAGATTGTGTTAGATTAAATTCTTCACGAGATAGAGGTATGCCCTTTTTTAAGAATTTCCCAAAGAATTCTAGATTTTTAGGAAGAAAGCGTAATTTTTCTATTCTTCCAAGCATTTTCCTACGATCGTGGAACAACGAAATTTCAAAATTACCATGCAGCCTTAAAAAATTTTTTGAATTTCAATCGCTTCGGTTTGAGCTAAGTTCTTCACGAGGTAGATGTGCCCTTCTTTGAGAATTTCCCAAAGAATTCTAGATTTCTAGGAGGAGAGTGTGATTTTTCTATTCTTCCAAGGATTTTCCTGTGATCGTGAAATGAAATTTCAAAATTACCATGCGGTCTCGTGGAATTTTTAGAATTTCAATCGCGTTGGTTTCCCAAAACTCGTTCCTCCGCGATCAGGCTTCCTCCTCCGGCTGCTTACCCTGCCCGCGCAGTCATTGATTTATTCGGGCGAGTAAATCCAGCCGGGGTCGTGCGGCCAGTAATTAAATTTGATTTACGAATAAATAATCGATGTATCCGCGCACCGATGATTAATGAGCAAAATTAATACGCGTTCTTAATTGACCCGATTTAATTTCACGTTACGCGGTGTACGTCTATATGTGTACACGAGTATCCACACGTAAATGCACACTGGAACGAGACAACGGAATATTCAGCCACGACAAGCGAGTCAAAGATAAAGAAAGCGAGAAAGTTAATGAGAGAAAATCTGAGAAAAATAACGAAAAAGGGAGAAAAGAACGAGGAGAGGGAGAGAGAGAGAGAGAGGGAGAGACAGGTAAAGAAAATGAGAAAGTTAAAGAGAGAAATAAAGAGAGAGGAAAGGATGAAAAGAGAGAAGAAGATGAAGAAAGCGAGAAAGTTAAAGAGAGAAACTCGGAGAGAAATAAAAAACGGAGAGGAAAGGCCGGAGAGAATTCGCAAGAGAGAGAGAGAGAGAGGGGGCCAGAGACTCGAAATGGCGCGCAATTATGCAGCGCGTAACGATACCGCCGATAAAAAGCAGGAAAGTGGGGAAAAATGCGGGGGAAAGAGGAAGAAAGGTAGAAAAAGAGGAAAAGAAAGCAGGAGGCGTGTCGCGGCGAGTAATGACCATCGAGCGGATTTTTCTGGCGACGCGCGAGCGTCGCGATGCCCTTACCCTAAAACCGTTTAACCCGTAATCTATGCGTGCCCTTGCCAGGACCCGCAGGACAGGTTTTGCACGGCCCTGATGGAGCGACGGGGCTAGGTCCCAGCGCGAAACTTTCGCTAAGCCACCGGTGCCCCCCCGAAAGCGTTGATAAATCGCCGGCTTCGCGAAGAAAGCCACGTCTGGGCCTCTCTCTGCTCGCCGCCTGTCTGAGAACGGGACCAGAGGAATCCGGCCGCCTCGATGTTTGTTTCGCTGATTGAGTTGCACCGATTGGCGGCACTCCAACCTTCTTTCCACCTCCTTCGCAGTTGCTACGAAAAATCGTGATGATTTAGAAGGTTCACCTGAAGGATCCATCTTGGGGAACAGGAGATTAGTGTCCAGGTGCCTTCACCAGGATTTGCAATAGTTAACATCCCAAAACTCTGTTTATTCCTGTTGAGATTTCCCTTTTCCAACTGTTTCACTATTATAACGAAAGATCGTGATGATCCAGCGGGTTTACTTGGAAGATGCATCTTGGAGAACAGGAGATTAGTTCAATGATGCTTCTGGATATCCATGTGCCTTCACCAGGATTTTTCATATTTAAAATTTCACAGCTCTGTTTATTTCTGTTGAAATTTCTCTTTTCCATCTGCTTCACTATTATAATGAAAAATCGTGATGATTTAGAAGGTTCACCTAAAGGATCTATCTTGGAGAACAGGAGATTAGTGTCCAGGTGCCTTCACCAGGATTTGCAATAGTTAACATCCCAAAACTCTGTTTATTCCTGTTGAGATTTCCCTTTTCCAACTGTTTCACTATTATAACGAAAGATCGTGATGATCCAGCGGGTTTACTTGGAAGATGCATCTTGGAGAACAGGAGATTAGTTCAATGATGCTTCTGGATATCCATGTGCGTTCACCAGGATTTTCCATATTTAAAATGTCACAGCTCTGTTTATTTCTGTTGAAATTTTTCTTTCCCACCTGCTTCACTATTATAACGAAAAATCGTGATGATTTAGAAGGTTCACCTGAAGGATCCATCTTGGAGAACAGGAGATTAGTGTCCAGGTGCTTTCACCAGGATTTGCAATAGTTAACATCCCAAAACTCTGTTTATTCCTGTTGAGATTTCCCTTTTCCAACTGTTTCACTATTATAACGAAAGATCGTGATGATCTAGCGGGTTTACTTGGAAGATGCATCTTGGAGAACAGGAGATTAGTTCAATGATGCTTCTGGATATCCATGTGCCTTCACCAGGATTTTTCATATTTGAAATTTCACAGCTCTGTTTATTTCTGTTGAAATTTTTCTTTTCCACCTGCTTCACTATTATAACGAAAAATCCTGATGATTTAGAAGGTTCACCTGAAGGATCCATCTTGGAGAACAGGAGATTAGTGTCCAGGTGCCTTCACCAGGATTTTTCATATTTTGTTGGAATGCTAAAGACATAAGTCGAGATATCTTACATATAACGTCGTTGTTAAAATGTTTTTGATTATTACATACTAATGTATGATTGTGTACGTGTCGGTCGCCAGCCAAATTCCTTTGTTCAAACGAATCAGTCTCTAAGCAACCGTACCAATTATTAAAGCGTTGCCTTTCTATAATTAGTGTTCCTTCCTTTTTAATTCCACTGCCATACCAAATTATATCATATTTGAAATTTTAAAGCTCTGTTTATTCTTGTTGAGGTTTCTTTTTTTCGTTATTATAACGAAAAATCGTGATGATTTAGAAGGTTCACCTGAAGGATCCATCTTGGAGAACAGGAGATTAGTGACTAGATGACTTAACCAGGATTTTTCATATTTGAAATCTCAAAACTCTATTTATTCCTGTTGAAATTTCTCTTTTCTACCTACTTCGTTGTTATACCAAAAAATTACGGTGATTTAGAGGGTAAATCTGGAGGATCCATCTTGGAGAATAGGAGATTAGTGTCTAGGTGACTTCACTAGGATTTTTCATATTTGAAATCTCAAAGCTCTGTTTATTTCTTATTATTGAGATTTGCAACTTCTTCGCTGTTATAACGAAAGATCATGATGATCTACAGGGTTCATCTTGAACACCCATCTTGGAGAACAGGAGATTAGTTCAATTCTGCTTCTGGATGTTCAGGTGACTTGGTCAAGATTTTTCATATTTGAAATCTCAGAGATCTGTTTATTCCTGCAGAAATTTCTTTATAATAAAAATATTGCACTGTCTATCGACATAGGAGTCGAATACAAGAATCAAAGAAACATACAGTTAATTATGTATTTGGTACCGATGATAAATTAGACTTTCTGCTATTCTACAAATTATTTTACATGGTGCACTCCTCTACTGCCTCTCGTCGATTCTGAATATTGTCGATCGTCGTGTTATGGCAATGTACATATGTCACTTGGTCTTCAAGGGCCGAGCATCACCACACGCACACGCACTTACATACCTATATAGTTTAGTTTACATAAGAAGGTACATAAGAAGGAAAGCGGTTGTCAAACAGAGAAGTATATAAAAATAAAAGACAACGCGAAACAACTCTAAGCGACTCTCTTCACGACTCCTTTCGCTAGCAAGCATCACGCGACGCTGTTCTCTTGACAGGATTATCCTTTGGTTTCCCCAATTGTCCTTGAAAACCCTCAGCTCTTCCATCCTCGAGAATATCGCAGACCCATCTTTATACTATTCTTTGACGAAGGTTCTCACGATATTATATTATATTTATCGATAGTATGATGAAGGCCTCTGCTGCTAAACCAACGTATCAATCCTTTTTTCTCGTATCACTATGCCTCTGACATCAGGAACCTTAGACAAATGACATGCCTAGTCTTTGTCAACCATCTTTTGCACTTGGAAAATTAATTTTTGCTCTTCTTAAGACTTCTTAAGACATGTCTTGTAGAAAAGAGTGCAGTACACTACAATCTAATCGATGTAAAGACACCTCTAGATATTTAGATGTCTCAAGGAACTAATTCATCTGTTCAATTATGCTTCTAGATGCCCTTGAAATTCGAAATCTCAAATGACTTTTGCCTACTCCTTTGCAATTGACAAATTAATTCTTAGTCTCCTCTCCTCGAAGACTTCTCAGTATTAGAATGAGTGTCTGATCAAGGAGACATGTCTTAGAAAATAAGAGTATAGTACACGAAAATTGAATTGCTCTACAGAGACTTTTAGATGTCTATAATGTCTTTAGTTCACCTTCCTGGATTTGAAAAATTAATTCATATATATTAGGTCTACCGGAAAGTTCTATCCGTTAATGTCACCTGAGGTTTTGTCGAATTCACTATACTTTCCAGACTTAATACCTTATTCCATCATCCTGGGAAGTAGTCATAAGTAACGATGAAAATGACATTGTTAGATAAATATAAATAAATTTGTTGAAAGTGTATTATTCTCTTTTACTTCAAAAACGGACAGAACATTTCGGTAGACCTAATATATACGTATTGTCCTTGAAGCTTCTCCATAATAAAATGAAAGAAAGATTGACATGATTCTGACTGGATTCACAGTGCACCTAAATATAATTTCGTCTTTCCTCACGAAAGATTCCCAATGATAAAATAAAAATTGACAGATATCCATAAACTGGCCACCATTTTATTCCCTCGAATTAACAGGATCAACGTCCTCGGTAATTACGTAGAATCGAGTTTTGATGAGTGAATCGAGATAATGATTTTTCAAAGTCGATATCGCGGAGAAGATCGAAGGCCGAAGATCTCTATCTCGAGTTCTTTTCTAGGCGAATAATTGTGAAATTAATTCGGGATATGGTGGCAGAAGACGGAGAAAATGGGTGCAGTCTGGAGATATAATTAACGATAATCCTGCACACGAACGTACGCGCACTTTAGACCTTCCAGCCGACCTTCCCGTTCCAAGATGGCCGCCACGTCGGTGGTGGCCGCCCGAGGGGGCAGGTGGGCAGAAGTAAATATTATGTCTAGCGCTATAGCGGGAGTCTCTGGTTGCGGCAAACTGCGATTGTTTTTCTCCTACCTGCCTTTCTTCTCGTCTGAATCGCCAAACGATACTGGAAGCTTCGTTTCCCAAGCTATCCGTCGATCTATCGATCCATCGATCGATAGTCTTCCTTACCTATATGGTGTAAAGAAATATTCAGTCTACCGTTTTGCGCTCCACGTGAGATTTATTCGCGATTTTTCCTGAACAGAATTATTGCATATGGTGATCCGGAGTTTAATGATTGCGCAGAAATTTAAATAGAACGTTAAATTATTTATTTAATCGCGTAAAATGATCGTAATGGAGATCGCGAATTGCTGAATGCTAAGATTACCGATATGTAACGGGTACCTAAGATAATTAAAGCGGTACAGCGAAAATAAAACAGCATACGTAATTACGATCGCATTTGAATAAAAATTAATATTAATTTTGCCGGAAGAAACTGCATAATTAAATTAATGTTTAAATTAAGTGACACTATGTGTGATTGTCGCGAAATGCAACAGATAGATTCTAAAAATTATCCAATTATTCATGACACGCAATATATAATAAAATTTTAACAACCTAGAATTGTCATCTTGCTTATTACAAAAGAAAAATGGTAACTGACTTATTTCTGTTCTCCTAAGTGAGAATCTTTCTATCTCGCCAGATCCAAAATCATTCAGATACACTCCAAAAATTATCCAATTTTTCATATAGTCAAGGCATATAATATATAATAAAATTTTAACAACCTAAAATTGTCATCTTGCTTATTACAAAAGAAAAATGGTAATTGACTTATTTCTGTTCTCCTAAGTGAGAATCTTTCTATCTCGCCAGATCCAAAATCATTCAGATACACTCTAAAAATTATCCAATTTTTCATATAGTTAAGACGTACAATATATAATAAAATTTTAACAACACTAAAATTGTCATCTTGCTTATTACAAAAGAAAAATCTTATCTGACTTATTTCTATCTCACCAGGTTCAAAATTAATTCCAAAATCATTCAAATACACTCTAAAAATGATCAAATTTTTCATATAGTTCAAACATGCAACATATAATAAAATTTTAACAATCTAAAATCGTCATCTTATTTATTACAAAATAAAATTTTAACTGATTTATTTCTATCCTCCTAAATTAGAATCTTTCTATCTTACCAGATTCAAAAGCAATTCCAAAATCATTCAGTCCAGGTGCCAAAATAGGTCAGAAACCTTCAATGATCTTGCTAAAAAACAAAAAAAATTTTTTTAATTGACCTATTCTTATTGTCTTAAATCAGAATCCTTTTATTCCACCAAAGAGTTGCATAATCATTCGGTCCAAGTGTCAAAATTGGTTTGGACCAACTAACCCCGTTGTTTTATTTACCATAAAACACAAAAAGAATATCTCATGACCTATTTATATCCCCCCAAATCAGAATCTTTCAATAGCATCCGAAACTTCCAAAATAATTCGGTCCAGATGCTAAAATAGGTCAAAACGCACCATCCATGTTGCTTTATTAACCATGAAACACAAAAAGAATATCTCAGTTATCCTATTTATATCTTCCCAAACCAAATCTTCCAATCCCATCAGAAACTTCCAAAATTATTCGATCCAGGTGCCAAAATAGGCCAAAACGCACCATCTATGTTGTTTTATTAACTATAAAACGCAAAAAGAATATCTCAATTGACCTATTTATATCCTCCCAAATCAGACTCTTCGAATCCCCCCAAGAAACTCCTAAAATCATTCGATCCAGGTGGCAAAATGAGCCCAAAACCTGCAATTATCGTCATCATCGCTACGAATCAAAAAGGAGTCTCTTAATCGACCTATTTCTCTGCCCCTAAATCCGAATCTCTGTGAACCCAGTACACTGGAAGCCCACGTGAGAGTTGCAAAATGATTCGGACCAGGTCCCTCCTTGCCATTATCCCACGCTTTCGCCAAACCCCGTCCGCGATCCGTGGGCCAGGTGTCTGACAGCGGGTCTGTTTACAATTCCCGGCGTGGAGAGACAGCTCGGATTTTTCTCGTTTCACGGTAGCCGCGCGTCAGCCTCGCAGTCCGTCGATCATGATTCCACGAGCTGCCAAGGATGAGAACGGACGAGGTGGAGGAGGAACTTTTCCTCCGTCTCTCCGTCGTCTTTTTTCTCGTTCACGTCGCGATCGCGATGTTCTTAGGAATAATAATACCGCGCTCTCGGAAGGAGACCGTGTGGCAAGAACCGAGAAAGACGTCAGAACGGGAGAGAGTCACGTACGTCGGTCTCGTCTCACCTTCGAGGAAACCTTCCTCGTCGTCGCGACTACGTGGCGTCGTCTAGCGAGCGCGTTTTTACGCCGATTCCTGCCACTCTCGTTCACCACTGCTCCCTCTGTCCGACGTCTCCTTCCGCGTCCACGCACCCCGAAGCACCCAACGCTCCTGCGTCCCTTTTCTCTACCCCGTTCGCAGCCTCCGACTGTCCATTGTCCCGGTCCATTCAACGATAAGATTTTCTTACGGGGCTTTTCCTCAGCGCCCCTTTCAATGGCCCTCGCTGCCATGGGATTCACGCGTCTACCTTTTCTTACAGGCTCCATCCTCGCCGGGGAGGAATCGTTGAACTCTCAACAACGATGGACCTTCAGACCTGGCATTTAGATATTTTCTTCCCTCTTT